>NC_044571.1:11679234-12036234 GCF_901933205.1 Camarhynchus parvulus
ATCCAAAGGCAGGCCATATGCCATCAAGTGCAGGCAGATGCAGCAAAGCTTGCCAAACTCGATCCCCGCTGAAGGCCAAAAGAGATAAGAAGGACTTCCAAAGACTCTGGAATGGAGATACCATCAAAGGAATTGCAATTGGAGGAGGAAAAAAAGAAAATTGGGAAATTTGGGAAATTTCCTGACTACAGGAAAATGGACCGGGATTACATCAGCTGCGGTGCAAAGGAGCAAAAGATGCCAAAAGAAAGCTTCCAGATGTTGCAAAAGCAGGGGAAAAAGTCAAGGAGGAAGACACAAATTGGAGGGGATGACATGAGGGACATGGCATGGATACCTAAAAACAGCAAAAAAAAAGGACAAAAATCTTGCCCCAATTCAAAGCCATCAAAAGGCATGGCATGCCATTAAGTGCAGGGACATGCACCAAAGGTTCCTCTAGTGGTCCCCATTGAAATCGCAAGATTCCGTTTCCCTTCCCGAAAGGAAATTTCATTTCCTTTCGGGAAGGGAAACGGAATCTTGCGAACCCAAAAAGAAAGGCTTAGAAAGACTCTGGAAAGGAGATAGGATCAAATGAAATGCAATTGCACAAAACCCCCAAAAATCCAGAAAACGGGCAGATATGGTGTCTTCAAAAAATGGTCTGTGTGGAAATGAGCAGCTGTGCAAAGGAGCAAAAGATGCTGAAACGAGTGTCCCAGATGTTGCAAAAGCAGGGGAAAAAGTCAAGGAGGAAGACACAACTTGGAGGGGAAGATATGAGGGACATGGCATGGACACTTAAAACAAAAACCAAAAAAATATCTTGCCCAAAGTCAAAGGCATCCAAAGGCAGGCCATATGCCATCAAGTGCAGGCAGATGCAGCAAAGCTTGCCAAACTCGATCCCCGCTGAAGGCCAAAAGAGATAAGAAGGACTTCCAAAGACTCTGGAATGGAGATACCATCAAAGGAATTGCAATTGGAGGAGGAAAGAAAGAAAATTGGGAAATTTGGGAAATTTCCTGACTACAGGCAAATGGACCGGGATTACATCAGCTGCGGTGCAAAGGAGCAAAAGATGCCAAAGAAAAGCTTCCAGATGTTGCAAAAGCAGGGGAAAAAGTCAAGGAGGAAGGCACAGCTTGGAGGGGATGATATGAGGGACATGGCATGGACACTTAAAACAAAAACCAAAAAAATCTTGCCCAAAGTCAAAGGCATCCAAAGGCAGGCCATATGCCATCAAGTGCAGGCAGATGCAGCAAAGCTTGCCAAACTCGATCCCCGCTGAAGGCCAAAAGAGATAAGAAGGACTTCCAAAGACTCTGGAATGGAGATACCATCAAAGGAATTGCAATTGGAGGAGGAAAGAAAGAAAATTGGGAAATTTGGGAAATTTCCTGACTACAGGCAAATGGACCGGGATTACATCAGCTGCGGTGCAAAGGAGCAAAAGATGCCAAAAGAAAACTTCCAGATGTTGCAAAAGCAGGGGAAAAAGTCAAGGAGGAAGACACAACTTGGAGGGGAAGATATGAAGGACATGGCATGGATCCCTAAAAACAGCAAAAAAAAAAGACAAAAATCTTGCCCCAATTCAAAGCCATCAAAAGGCATGGCATGCCATTAAGTGCAGGGACATGCACCAAAGGTTCCTCTAGTGGTCCCCATTGAAATCGCAAGATTCCGCTTCCCTTCCCGAAAGGAAATTTCATTTCCTTTCGGGAAGGGAAACGGAATCTTGCGAACCCAAAAAGAAAGGCTTAGAAAGACTCTGGAAAGGAGATAGGATCAAATGAAATGCAATTGCACAAAACCCCCAAAAATCCAGAAAACGGGCAGATATGGTGTCTTCAAAAAATGGTCTGTGTGGAAATGAGCAGCTGTGCAAAGGAGCAAAAGATGCTGAAACGAGTGTCCCAGATGTTGCAAAAGCAGGGGAAAAAGTCAAGGAGGAAGACACAACTTGGAGGGGAAGATATGAGGGACATGGCATGGACACTTAAAACAAAAACCAAAAAATATCTTGCCCAAAGTCAAAGGCATCCAAAGGCAGGCCATATGCCATCAAGTGCAGGCAGATGCAGCAAAGCTTGCCAAACTCGATCCCCGCTGAAGGCCAAAAGAGATAAGAAGGACTTCCAAAGACTCTGGAATGGAGATACCATCAAAGGAATTGCAATTGGAGGAGGAAAGAAAGAAAATTGGGAAATTTGGGAAATTTCCTGACTACAGGCAAATGGACCGGGATTACATCAGCTGCGGTGCAAAGGAACAAAAGATGCCAAAGAAAAGCTTCCAGATGTTGCAAAAGCAGGGGAAAAAGTCAAGGAGGAAGGCACAGCTTGGAGGGGATGATATGAGGGACATGGCATGGACACTTAAAACAAAAACCAAAAAAAATCTTGCCCAAAGTCAAAGGCATCCAAAGGCAGGCCATATGCCATCAAGTGCAGGCAGATGCAGCAAAGCTTGTCAAACTCGATCCCCGCTGAAGGCCAAAAGAGATAAGAAGGACTTCCAAAGACTCTGGAATGGAGATACCATCAAAGGAATTGCAATTGGAGGAGGAAAAAAAGAAAATTGGGAAATTTGGGAAATTTCCTGACTACAGGCAAATGGACCGGGATTACATCAGCTGCGGTGCAAAGGAGCAAAAGATGCCAAAAGAAAGCTTCCAGATGTTGCAAAAGCAGGGGAAAAAGTCAAGGAGGAAGACACAACTTGGAGGGGAAGATATGAAGGACATGGCATGGATCCCTAAAAACAGCAAAAAAAAAAGACAAAAATCTTGCCCCAATTCAAAGCCATCAAAAGGCATGGCATGCCATCAAGTGCAGGGACATGCACCAAAGATTCCTCTAGTGGTCCCCATTGAAATTGCAAGATTCCGCTTCCCTTCCCGAAAGGAAATTTCATTTCCTTTCAGGAAGGGAAACGGAATCTTGCGATCCCAAACAGAAAGGCTTAGAAAGACTCTGGAAAGGAGATAGGATCAAATGAAATGCAATTGCACAAAACCCCCAAAAATCCAGAAAACGGGCAGATATGGTGTCTTCAAAAAATGGTCTGTGTGGAAATGAGCAGCTGTGCAAAGGAGCAAAAGATGCTGAAACGAGTGTCCCAGATGTTGCAAAAGCAGGGGAAAAAGTCAAGGAGGAAGACACAACTTGGAGGGGAAGATATGAGGGACATGGCATGGACACTTAAAACAAAAACAAAAAATATCTTGCCCAAAGTCAAAGGCATCCAAAGGCAGGCCATATGCCATCAAGTGCAGGCAGATGCAGCAAAGCTTGCCAAACTCGATCCCCGCTGAAGGCCAAAAGAGATAAGAAGGACTTCCAAAGACTCTGGAATGGAGATACCATCAAAGGAATTGCAATTGGAGGAGGAAAAAAAGAAAATTGGGAAATTTGGGAAATTTCCTGACTACAGGAAAATGGACCGGGATTACATCAGCTGCGGTGCAAAGGAGCAAAAGATGCCAAAGAAAAACTTCCAGATGTTGCAAAAGCAGGGGAAAAAGTCAAGGAGGAAGACACAAATTGGAGGGGATGACATGAGGGACATGGCATGGATACCTAAAAACAGCAAAAAAAAAGGACAAAAATCTTGCCCCAATTCAAAGCCATCAAAAGGCATGGCATGCCATTAAGTGCAGGGACATGCACCAAAGGTTCCTCTAGTGGTCCCCATTGAAATCGCAAGATTCCGTTTCCCTTCCCGAAAGGAAATGAAATTTCCTTTCGGGAAGGGAAACGGAATCTTGCAAACCCAAAAAGAAAGGCTTAGAAAGACTCTGGAAAGGAGATAGGATCAAATGAAATGCAATTGCACAAAACCCCCAAAAATCCAGAAAACGGGCAGATATGGTGTCTTCAAAAAATGGTCTGTGTGGAAATGAGCAGCTGTGCAAAGGAGCAAAAGATGCTCAAACGAGTGTCCCAGATGTTGCAAAAGCAGGGGAAAAAGTCAAGGAGGAAGACACAACTTGGAGGGGAAGATATGAGGGACATGGCATGGACACTTAAAACAAAAACCAAAAACTTGCCCAAAGTCAAAAGGCATCCAAGCAAAGTCACAAAGGCAGGCCATCATGCCATCAGTGCAGGCAGATGCAGCAAAGCTTGCCAAACTCGATCCCCGCTGAAGGCCAAAAGAGATAAGATGGTCCAAAATTGGAATGAGATACCATCAAAGGAATTGCAATTGGAGGAAGAAAAAAAAATTGGGAAATTTGGGAAATTTCCTGACTACAGGAAAATGGACCGATTACATCAGCTGCGTGCAAAGGAGCAAAAGATGCCAAGAAAAGCTTCCAGATGTTGCAAAAGCAGGGGAAAAAGTCAAGGAGGAAGACACAACTTGAGGGGAAGATATGAGGGACATGGCATGGACATTAAAACAAAAAAAAAAAAAAAAATCTTGCCCAAAGTCAAAGGCATCAAAAAGGCAGGCCATATGCCATCAAGTGCAGGCAGATGCAGCAAAGATTCGTCTATGCCAAACTTCCCTGAACCCAAAGAGATAAGAAGGACTTCCAAAGACTCTGGAATGGAGATACCATCAAAGGAATTGCAATTGGAGGAGGAAAAAAAAAAAATTGGGAAATTTGGGAAATTTCCTGACTACAGGCAAATGGACCGGGATTACATCAGCTGCGGTGCAAAGGAACAAAAGATGCCAAAGAAAAGCTTCCAGATGTTGCAAAAGCAGGGGAAAAAGTCAAGGAGGAAGGCACAGCTTGGAGGGGATGATATGAGGGACATGGCATGGACACTTAAAACAAAAACCAAAAAAAATCTTGCCCAAAGTCAAAGGCATCCAAAGGCAGGCCATATGCCATCAAGTGCAGGCAGATGCAGCAAAGCTTGCCAAACTCGATCCCCGCTGAAGGCCAAAAGAGATAAGAAGGACTTCCAAAGACTCTGGAATGGAGATACCATCAAAGGAATTGCAATTGGAGGAGGAAAAAAAGAAAATTGGGAAATTTGGGAAATTTCCTGACTACAGGCAAATGGACCGGGATTACATCAGCTGCGGTGCAAAGGAGCAAAAGATGCCAAAAGAAAGCTTCCAGATGTTGCAAAAGCAGGGGAAAAAGTCAAGGAGGAAGACACAACTTGGAGGGGATGATATGAGGGACATGGCATGGATACCTAAAAACAGCAAAAAAGACAAAAATCTTGCCCCAATTCAAAGCCATCAAAAGGCATGGCATGCCATCAAGTGCAGGGACATGCACCAAAGATTCCTCTAGTGGTCCCCATTGAAATTGCAAGATTCCGCTTCCCTTCCCGAAAGGAAATTTCATTTCCTTTCGGGAAGGGAAACGGAATCTTGCGAACCCAAAAAGAAAGGCTTAGAAAGACTCTGGAAAGGAGATAGGATCAAATGAAATGCAATTGCACAAAACCCCCAAAAATCCAGAAAACGGGCAGATATGGTGTCTTCAAAAAATGGTCTGTGTGGAAATGAGCAGCTGTGCAAAGGAGCAAAAGATGCTGAAACGAGTGTCCCAGATGTTGCAAAAGCAGGGGAAAAAGTCAAGGAGGAAGACACAACTTGGAGGGGAAGATATGAGGGACATGGCATGGACACTTAAAACAAAAACCAAAAAATATCTTGCCCAAAGTCAAAGGCATCCAAAGGCAGGCCATATGCCATCAAGTGCAGGCAGATGCAGCAAAGCTTGCCAAACTCGATCCCCGCTGAAGGCCAAAAGAGATAAGAAGGACTTCCAAAGACTCTGGAATGGAGATACCATCAAAGGAATTGCAATTGGAGGAGGAAAGAAAGAAAATTGGGAAATTTGGGAAATTTCCTGACTACAGGCAAATGGACCGGGATTACATCAGCTGCGGTGCAAAGGAGCAAAAGATGCCAAAGAAAAGCTTCCAGATGTTGCAAAAGCAGGGGAAAAAGTCAAGGAGGAAGGCACAGCTTGGAGGGGATGATATGAGGGACATGGCATGGACACTTAAAACAAAAACAAAAAAAATCTTGCCCAAAGTCAAAGGCATCCAAAGGCAGGCCATATGCCATCAAGTGCAGGCAGATGCAGCAAAGCTTGCCAAACTCGATCCCCGCTGAAGGCCAAAAAGAGATAAGAAGGACTTCCAAAGACTCTGGAATGGAGATACCATCAAAGGAATTGCAATTGGAGGAGGAAAAAAAGAAAATTGGGAAATTTGGGAAATTTCCTGACTACAGGAAAATGGACCGGGATTACATCAGCTGCGGTGCAAAGGAGCAAAAGATGCCAAAAGAAAGCTTCCAGATGTTGCAAAAGCAGGGGAAAAAGTCAAGGAGGAAGACACAACTTGGAGGGGAAGATATGAAGGACATGGCATGGATACCTAAAAACAGCAAAAAAAGACAAAAATCTTGCCCCAATTCAAAGCCATCAAAAGGCATGGCATGCCATCAAGTGCAGGGACATGCACCAAAGATTCCTCTAGTGGTCCCCATTGAAATTGCAAGATTCCGCTTCCCTTCCCGAAAGGAAATTTCATTTCCTTTCAGGAAGGGAAACGGAATCTTGCAACCCAAAAGAAAGGCTTAGAAAGACTCTGGAAAGGAGATAGGATCAAATGAAATGCAATTGCACAAAACCCCAAAAATCCAGAAAACGGGCAGATATGGTGTCTTCAAAAAATGGTCTGTGTGGAAATGAGCAGCTGTGCAAAGGAGCAAAAGATGCTCAAACGAGTGTCCCAGATGTTGCAAAAGCAGGGGAAAAAGTCAAGGAGGAAGACACAACTTGGAGGGGAAGATATGAGGGACATGGCATGGACACTTAAAACAAAAACCAAAAAATATCTTGCCCAAAGTCAAAGGGGCACCCAAAGGCAGGCCATATGCCATCAAGTGCAGGCAGATGCAGCAAAGCTTGCCAAACTCGATCCCCCGCTGAAGGCCAAAAAGAGATAAGAAGGACTTCCAAAGACTCTGGAATGGAGATACCATCAAAGGAATTGCAATTGGAGGAGGGAAAAGAAAGAAAAATTTGGGAAATTTCCTGACTACAGACAAATGGACCGGGTTAAATACAGCTGCGGTGCAAAGGAGCAAAAGATGCCAAAGAAAAGCTTCCAGATGTTGCAAAAGCAGGGGAAAAAGTCAAGGAGGAAGACACAACTTGGAGGGGAAGATATGAGGGACATGGCATGGACACTTAAAACAAAAACCAAAAAAAATCTTGCCCAAAGTCAAAGGCATCCAAAAGGCAGGCCATATGCCATCAAGTGCAGGCAGATGCAGCAAAGCTTGCCAAACTCGATCCCCGCTGAAGGCCAAAAGAGATAAGAAGGACTTCCAAAGACTCTGGAATGGAGATACCATCAAAGGAATTGCAATTGGAGGAGGAAAAAACGAAAATTGGGAAATTTGGGAAATTTCCTGACTACAGGCAAATGGACCGGGATTACATCAGCTGCGGTGCAAAGGAGCAAAAGATGCCAAAGAAAAGCTTCCAGATGTTGCAAAAGCAGGGGAAAAAGTCAAGGAGGAAGGCACAGCTTGGAGGGGATGATATGAGGGACATGGCATGGACACTTAAAACAAAAACCAAAAAAAATCTTGCCCAAAGTCAAAGGCATCCAAAGGCAGGCCATATGCCATCAAGTGCAGGCAGATGCAGCAAAGCTTGCCAAACTCGATCCCCGCTGAAGGCCAAAAGAGATAAGAAGGACTTCCAAAGACTCTGGAATGGAGATACCATCAAAGGAATTGCAATTGGAGGAGGAAAAAAAGAAAATTGGGAAATTTGGGAAATTTCCTGACTACAGGCAAATGGACCGGGATTACATCAGCTGCGGTGCAAAGGAGCAAAAGATGCCAAAGAAAGCTTCCAGATGTTGCAAAAGCAGGGGAAAAAGTCAAGGAGGAAGACACAACTTGGAGGGGATGATATGAGGGACATGGCATGGATACCTAAAAACAGCAAAAAAAAAACAAAAATCTTGCCCCAATTCAAAGCCATCAAAAGGCATGGCCATATGCCATCAAGTGCAGGCACATGCACCAAAGCTTCCTCTAGTGGTCCCCATCCCCGCTGAAGGCAAAAGGCATAAGAAGATTTCAAAGACTTCAGGAAGAATGGAGATACCATCAAAGGAAAGGCTTAGAAAGACCTGGAAAGGAGAAGGATGAAAAGAAATGCAATTGCACAAAACCCCAAAAATCTGGGGCAGATATCCTGTCTACAAAAAAATGGACCATAGAAGCAGCTGTGCAAAGGAGCAAAAGATGCTCAAAAGAAAGTGTCCCAGATGTTGCAAAAGCAGGGGAAAAAGTCAAGGAGGAAGACACAACTTGGAGGGGAAGATATGAGGGACATGGCATGGATACCTAAAAACAGCAAAAAAAGAGGACAAAAATCTTGCCCATTCAAAGCCATCAAAAGGCATGGCATGCCATCAAGTGCAGGGACATGCACCAAAGATTCCTCTAGTGGTCCCCATTGAAGTCGCAAAAGAGATAATCCGAAGGAAATTTCATTTCCTTTCGGGAAGGGAAACGGAATCTTGCAAACCCAAAAAGAAAGGCTTAGAAAGACTCTGGAAAGGAGATAGGATCAAATGAAATGCAATTGCACAAAACCCCCAAAAATCCAGAAAACGGGCAGATATGGTGTCTTCAAAAAATGGTCTGTGTGGAAATGAGCAGCAGTGCAAAGGAGCAAAAGATGCTGAAACGAGTGTCCCAGATGTTGCAAAAGCAGGGGAAAAAGTCAAGGAGGAAGACACAACTTGGAGGGGAAGATATGAGGGACATGGCATGGACACTTAAAACAAAAACCAAAAAAAATCTTGCCCAAAGTCAAAGGCATCCAAAGGCAGGCCATATGCCATCAAGTGCAGGCAGATGCAGCAAAGCTTGCCAAACTCGATCCCCGCTGAAGGCCAAAAGAGATAAGAAGGACTTCCAAAGACTCTGGAATGGAGATACCATCAAAGGAATTGCAATTGGAGGAGGAAAAAAAGAAAATTGGGAAATTTGGGAAATTTCCTGACTACAGGCAAATGGACCGGGATTACATCAGCTGCGGTGCAAAGGAGCAAAAGATGCCAAAGAAAAGCTTCCAGATGTTGCAAAAGCAGGGGAAAAAGTCAAGGAGGAAGGCACAGCTTGGAGGGGATGATATGAGGGACATGGCATGGACACTTAAAACAAAAACCAAAAAAAATCTTGCCCAAAGTCAAAGGCATCCAAAGGCAGGCCATATGCCATCAAGTGCAGGCAGATGCAGCAAAGCTTGCCAAACTCGATCCCCGCTGAAGGCCAAAAGAGATAAGAAGGACTTCCAAAGACTCTGGAATGGAGATACCATCAAAGGAATTGCAATTGGAGGAGGAAAAAAAAAATTGGGAAATTTGGGAAATTTCCTGACTACAGGCAAATGGACCGGGATTACATCAGCTGCGGTGCAAAGGAGCAAAAGATGCCAAAAGAAAGCTTCCAGATGTTGCAAAAGCAGGGGAAAAAGTCAAGGAGGAAGACACAGCTTGGAGGGGAAGATATGAAGGACATGGCATGGATCCCTAAAAACAGCAAAAAAAAAAGACAAAAATCTTGCCCCAATTCAAAGCCATCAAAAGGCATGGCATGCCATCAAGTGCAGGGACATGCACCAAAGATTCCTCTAGTGGTCCCCATTGAAATCGCAAGATTCCGCTTCCCTTCCCGAAAGGAAATTTCATTTCCTTTCGGAAGGGAAACGGAATCTTGCGAACCCAAAAGAAAGGCTTAGAAAGACTCTGGAAAGGAGATAGGATGAAATGAAATGCAATTGCACAAAACCCCCAAAAATCCAGAAAACGGGCAGATATGGTGTCTTCAAAAAATGGTCTGTGTGGAAATGAGCAGCTGTGCAAAGGAGCAAAAGATGCTGAAACGAGTGTCCCAGATGTTGCAAAAAGCAGGGGAAAAAGTCAAGGAGGAAGACACAACTTGGAGGGGAAGATATGAGGGACATGGCATGGACACTTAAAACAAAAACCAAAAATCTTGCCCAAAGTCAAAGGCATCCAAAGGCAGGCCATATGCCATCAAGTGCAGGCAGATGCAGCAAAAGCTTGCCAAACTCGATCCCCGCTGAAGGCCAAAAAGAGATAAGAAGGACTTCCAAAGACTCTGGAATGGAGATACCATCAAAGGAATTGCAATTGGAGGAGGAAAAGAAAAAATTGGGAAATTTGGGAAATTTCCTGACTACAGGCAAATGGACCGGGATTACATCAGCTGCGGTGCAAAGGAGCAAAAGATGCCAAAGAAAAGCTTCCAGATGTTGCAAAAGCAGGGGAAAAAGTCAAGGAGGAAGGCACAGCTTGGAGGGGATGATATGAGGGACATGGCATGGACACTTAAAACAAAAACCAAAAAAAATCTTGCCCAAAGTCAAAGGCATCCAAAGGCAGGCCATATGCCATCAAGTGCAGGCAGATGCAGCAAAGCTTGCCAAACTCGATCCCCGCTGAAGGCCAAAAGAGATAAGAAGGACTTCCAAAGACTCTGGAATGGAGATACCATCAAAGAAAAACTTCTCCTACTTTAATACATCAGATATTTTGTTTGTTTGCATAACTACTCCTGTCATATATTTATAAATTACTTGTTCCTGCTGGGCATACCTTTTCTCCTTTAATCTTTCAGGAAATTCAGAAAGGGAAAGAACTAACAACATTAAAACTAACCCATTTAATTCCATCCAAAGGAAAGGGCTAGCAAGAGATTCTGAGACATTAAAGGCATACAAAGAGAGAACCAGAAAAAGTTTTTATTAATAGATGGGAATCGTCCTTAAAGGTAGGTAGTCTCAATACAGTTTTCTTTTCATGCCTAAGCAACTACAGAATTTTTCTCAACTTAAGGGTCAGTAAATTAATGAATAAGTATGTTTTCTAGGCTTTTATAAAAACCTTCAAACTTCACAGCAACAAATACATTTAATTGAAGAAAGCACAATAAATTAGTCTAGGGACTTTCTAACCTTTAATCAAGGCTCTAAGAAATCCCTTCTTCTTGAGACATGTTCTCAGATATGCTAAAAATTGCAAAAAATCCTACCTAAGGGATTTTCTGGATACTCACCTCCCACTGAAATCTTTGCATGGTTTAACATCTCTTCTCAGGTATTAATCTCATATTCTGTCCCATCCATGCATATGTTGTATGGATTTACAATGATGTCATGAGGGACTTCTGAAAACTCTGCAATAAAAAGTTGAATTGCAACTCTGCAATTCAAATCCTTTAAGACATTGTATCCAGGTTTTTTTCTCAATCTCCAAGTAGAAATAAACTGTCGTAAAAATCCCCGTAGCACTTTTATCTTGTCTTGTAAAAATAAAATTTGCTGTTACTACTTTACTTAATTGCTTTGGAAAAGTGTATGAAACAATATGTGACTGAATCAAAGAGCATTGCAAAAAATATCCATCTACAAAACAAAAGGAAAGCTACATCCACTGAAAAAAACCCAGTACATTCTGAAACCCAATGCCTTTGGCTGCCTCATGTTTGTTGGGAAAATCTAATAGTTAATTTGTTGGAGAGGTTGAAGCTGTAAACTTTAGGCAACATTTGAAAGGAATGATGAGAGGAGGTATATGAATTTGGACATCTTCTTCATAAACAAGCTGCTTATCCACAGGCTAGTCATTTTTTCCTTTGGACTACTGAATATTTAATTACTGTATATGAAGTAGAACGGCTTCAATGGAAGGAATCTACCCAGTCTCAAATATCCTTACCTGATAATGCTTAAATCAGGCCCATTGCCCTTGGCAGGAACAGAGGAGGAAAAAGCAAAGCCATCACAACCCTTGCACCAGTCTGAGTTTGAGAAGGAGTTTTCATAGACACTGAACTCAGGGGCTGAATTTCTGCTGGGGACAGACAATCTATATTGACCTGAGGGAAGTGTCTAACTCCGAGAGAAAGGCACACTTTATTATATATGTTTGTTCTCACAGTTTTGTATCCTCTGGCATAAATGCTCATTACTCTGTGTGCTATTTTCTATGATTTGCCTTCTTAAACATGAGGTTTTATTTCTGTACGGTGCAAAGAACATAACCCCTTAAGAAGGGCTGTGAATGTTGCCAGGTAACTGTGCACTGCGAACCTGGGCATTGGACTGTCAGTCTGCATTTTGAGATTAACTTCTCCTGAGCTGTGCCAAATTCCTCCATAAGGACTCAGCATACACCTGTGTTTTGACAGGTGCCAGCGACGCTGACACCGAAATACCCAGCGATGGGCAGAGCATGCTGACAAAATGATACTTTTGTTTTTCCTTCTCCATCCAGCTTGAGGTACCGAAATCAGTCTTTTCCAACCTCCTTCTTCATTCTTTGTTCTCCAGGTCAAATCCTACCCCTGTGTATATTTTTGGAACCCCACTTATTTCCCCATTCCCTGGGTGACAGCTGTGTAGTCACATTACCTTCATTTAGAGTCAGTTGTGGCACCTAGGCAACCCGAGGGCATCAGTAAATTGGATCATTGCCTCAGATTGCACTCGGTGTTATTTTGTTTATTTCTGGGGAGAAACCTTCATTTGAACATAGCTGTAGATGCCTATAACAGCAGGAGAAATAAAATCTTACATTTTTAACCACATTTAACAGATAATACTCTGAATAAGTAACAGAAATTATCCTGTTTCTTGGGTAAAAATGAAAAAAATTTAATTTAGGTACCACTGCAGTCCTGTTTTCTGCCCCAGCACCTTCTCAAGAATGTGATTTAAGCTGACAGAAGATAAAAAGATTTAAAATAATGCCTGACACGTCATCCATAATCCTTACTGTGGTGCCATCTTCTTGCCCTCTTTTTATTTAGTTCAATACAGTGGCAGGTGGCAAGGACATGTCAGGTGCCTTTACCTCAGATTTCTGGATTCTCTTAGACCACTGGGGTAATTTGCATTTCATTGGTACATTCCATAACTAGAAAGGTACTTCTGTGTGGAAAGACAGTACACACAGGCACAAAGAACCAAGCAAGGAATTCCTAACATTGGGATGGGGTTAAACTATGTAGGAATTGAGATAAATGAAAGACGCTTGCCCTGGGTGAAGCAAACCAAAATAATATTGAATCATCTGTGCACAGACTTTACAAGGGAAATATTGAAGGCTTGAAATTCAGTTAAAAGTATCTGAATTGGTATTTCTTTGGCTGTGATTATTTGGTTGATATTAAACCTAGATGACCAGTGCTTTCTAGAGAACAGCAATCATCTTTCAACATAATGCTGACTTATTTAAGCACTGGACCTCTGTAAACTGGCATTATTTTCTTGGCAAATACAGGCAATGACAACTTAGAAGAGAAACAGGAAAGCTTTCCAGAGAATGATGAGATGATTTCCTTGCAGATCACAGTAGTTCAATGTCGTGGGTGTACCTGGGCAGACTGTGGTGGCAGGGAGCCGGTGACCCCAGAGAGCCCATCCTGCACCAGGGCTGCTGGCAGAGCTGTGGCCCCACAGGGGATCCACACTGGAGCAATTCATGAGAAACTGCAGCCTGTGGGAAGGGCTCACACTGGAGAGGCTCTGGGAGAACTGTCTCCCATGGGAGGGACTCCATCCTGGAGCAGAGGAAGAGTATGTGGAGAAAGAAATGGCCCCTGGCCTACTCAGGGAGAGGACATACAGAGGCTGGGAGTAAAGCTGAGCCAAGATGTGTTTATAGATTTGTTTGCATTTCTCATTATTCTACTCTGATTTGATAATTAATAAAATAAACTGATTTCCCCAAATTAAATCTCTTTTATTCATGACAGTAACTGGGGAGTGATCTCTCCCTGTCCTTATCTCAACAAAGAAGCCTTTCATTAAATTTTCTCTCCTTCTTGTGTTCAGGAGGGGGAGAGAAAGTTCAGCTTGGGGGTACTCAGCAGTCAGCCAAGGTCAGTTCACCAAATGTGAATAGAGAGAAAATCTGAGATTCTATAGGAATAGTTTCACAATAAACAAAAAATCAAACAAGCAAGCAAGCAAACAAAATAAAATCAACATAGCAGTGTGGATTGAGATATGTGAAATAAGAGAATCATTCAGCAATCCAGAAAATTCAGTAAAAATCAAAACAGAGTATCTTTAGTGGTCTGTCTTGAAATCTTATCTTGAAAGCTGCTAGTATTAGGAATAGCTGCACAAGATAGCACCTCAATAGTTCCACTACAGAGGAATGCCTCATGGGAAAAGAAAACAAAATGATAGCTTCACTTTTTGTTTTTTAACTTAATTTTTAATGTGTTGATCCAGATCAGGAACCTAGGATATTCAAACTTCTTTTCAACAGATTCAAAGAGAGTTACCGCAAAAACATGGTATTTTTGAGGCCTAAATCATGTCTTGGAAAAGCTTGTTCAATAGAATAAAAACTGCCAACAAAACAACAAAACCCCCGAAAAAGCTAAAGACTGGCATTTCAATTGCAAAGTGAAAGATTTACTGACATGTATCAGCTTTTTCCCTCTCACTTTTTTTCCCATATTGCACTACTAATAATGTATTTTCCTTTCAACTTGTGAATTAGCTGAGTCTCATTTTCAGATGGCACACAACAAATCTCATGCTTTTCTTTCTAACAGTTTTTTTTGTTTGTTTGATTGTGTTTTGTTGTTGTCATTTGGTTTGGGGTTTTTTTCTTTTTTTTTTTTCTTTTAGTTTTCTGTTCTCTCAAACCCATGAAAGGCATGTTTCAGGCATTACTTGTGTTGTTATTTTGTGCTTTCAGTTGATCCATAACCTGTCACTGTTTGATACTTCACATCAGAAGTTGCTGCAGCTTTTGAGAAGCATATGTGCTGATTCACGTTCCAGCTCTTTTTTCTCCAGAAAAACACTCGAGATTGCAGTTAAATTAGGTCAGTAGTTTGATTGAAAATGCAGAAGAAATTACTCAAAACAGCTTTCTTATTTCTGGTATAGAAATGAGGAGAAAATAAAAATCAGGGCTCAGAATACCTTTTATTGAAAGTCTTGTATTTAAGTAGTAAGTGATATTTTTTCTTTCTCCACTGATGAATTAAAGCAAACAATTGAACAAACAAACAAACTGAACCAACAAAACAAAACCACCAAAAAACCAAGCAAAAACCCAACCCAACCAACCAACCATCCAAAAAAAAAGAAAGAAAATTGGATTTTTTTTTCTAGAGCGCATAGTAAAACTATCCCAAAATACTTCTTTTAGAATATTTATGCTTTAAGGTATACTCCAAAATATGTGAAACTCATGATAAGATCATGAGAATTAACAACTTTCTGTCCTGGTTCGCAGGAAATGTGCAGGAAGAGCTGGGGCACACAGTGACTCATCTACATGAGTTAATTAAACATTGCCTGTGGTGCTCTATTATCTCACTCCCATGCTGTTAGAAGTGTCTCTGGCACGATTTTACTCTGGGCCACCAAGGGCTCTCCTAGTCAGTGCCTAAGCAAGTCTGCATGATTGCTCCTAATAGACAATTTGGATAAGACACCTCCTTTGGATGCCAGAAGAGTTTTAATTGTATTGATGCACAAGCTGGCCCCAGGGCCAAAAGTGGGGCAGTCACTGTTCCCTTTGCTACTTTCAAGGTGACCAAAGTGAGGAACCCTTGTGAAAATACATTTGGAAAATCTGTAGGGAAAAGCAGTAGGGTCACTGGGAGAATCCCCTCCACATAAAGAATAAACAAAAAACTAACTAAGAAATATAATAAATGAGATACATATTCGTAAAGCGAACTTAGAAGTCTATGGTCAGATAATATCAACAACACCAAAAGTCAAGCTGATTTACAACTTGCAAATTAACTTACACCATAAAAATTGTCATATAAATAATACCAATAAAGGTGTCCCATCTCTACCCTGACTCCTGCTATATGGCAAGGATAGAGCACAAACTAAAGTCAGTGTTGGCATGCACCCAAATGTAAATTAAAGATTTGTCTTTTTTCTGGTATGATTGATGAAATAGGTTAGTCAACTATCCCCCAAAATAATGGGAGACACAGTAGGCAAGCAGAATTACTAAATCTAAGGCTGAAGTAAAACTCAATTTGGAGATATTTCAGTTTGGAGATATTTCAATTTGGAGATATCCATTCCAGGGGGTCTAAAAAATTTGCACATTTAATCTAAGTCAAATACCAAGAATTGTTAATACATTTATAAGGCTGATAACTGTACCTCTTGACAACAATTGTAATAGCAGCATCTACATTTAATAAATTGAAAAAGAGCAACAGCTGAATTCAGTCCCTTATCTGACTTAAACAGTAGGCAGGGCTTTGGATTATTTAAAGAAACTTCTGAAAGGCATGGAAGCAAATAAAAATGCTGATGAGTAGTGTGTGTGTCTATCATCTGTGCATTGTGCAATAACATCCAGGTAAGGTCTCAGAAAATGAAAATAAAATATAACTAATTGTAGAGAACTTAGAAAATAAAATATGAAAATAAAATATATGAAAATGAAAAGATATGAAAATGAAAATAAAATATAACTAATTGTAGAGAACCAGACCAAAGAATGTTTTTTCTTAAATTTTGACTGCTATGACAGGAAAAATGTGATTGGAGCAGAGGGTCCTGTGAAGGTGAGGCAGTGCTGGTCTCAGCTGACTTTGTGCTTCACCTTGAGTCTCATGTTTAGCTCCTGTCATCTTCGGATCACCTCCTGCAAAAGGGCTGGCTGGGCACACATGAACCAAATGCATGAAAAGGCTAATTTTCATAAGAGGTGTTCTCCTGTTGAACTAAATAAGGGAGTGGATTGGGCCCTTTCCTGCTCTTTTCCTCTCTTCTCTTTCTCCTCGCCTTTCCTCTTTTTCTCTTTCTTTGTCTCTCAGCTCCAGCTCTGGACCATCCACACATGGGATCTAAAAGCTGTTGACATTCATCATCTTCTGAGGAAAACATGTCTATCTTATTTATCCCTTACTCCATACTGAACACTGTTGTGGGAGCTGGAGGATTATGAAAGTGTTTTGTGACTTGTGAGCCAGAACAGGTGAATACTGAAGCGTACTGTACAAAATTAAGGGCTTGTTTGCCTCCACTCTTGAGGAAATCTGTTGGACAAATTAATGGGCTTGTTAACCAGTGTCCTTCCAGTCTAAACAGTGGGCTGGTTGCCAAGGTTATGGTGGCTGTACAATAAAGCCTAAGAGTTCCCTGACAATGAGGTCTGGTGTCTTTCTTCAGCCTAATAAGAATTTACCAAACACCACCATTGGGTCGTGACATTTATCAATCCAGATTTCAGTAAAACACCCATAGGACAGTATTAGACAATACAGAAAAACTGATAAGATAATAGAAAAAGAGGATGATGTTGGGCTATATTGAAAGCAAAACTTTTAGTCAGGAGAGGCTGGTAATGAAGCTCTTACATGAGTATTGAGGACAGTCTTTGCATCCTGACCTTGCTTAAATTTGGAAAAGTTCTGATTCACAGCTCTGGGAAGATACTGTCAATGAATAAGTCTAAGGATACCACACACAAACAACAGAGGGCTTAAAGAATTAACTAAAGCTTGGAAGCTGATGAGGGATTGTAAGAATTGCATCAAAAAAAACCCAACCACTAAAAATAATGACCAAGCCTAAAACCTTATGTATAGAACATTATGTATAGAGCAAGTAGTTCACCATTAGGCAATTCTGAGTCATTGTTCAAAATATTCATAAAAAAATTAATCAGGAAAACTACATGTGAAATAGAGATAGACATATCAGTGACATTTTACAAAGCCTTGGTGGAAGATTTCTTGAGATCCTCAACAGCATTCCACACCAGAACCATCACAAAGGAACAGTTTAGATGCTGAGGGGGAAGAGAACTATGGGGAGACCAGATTATCTTGTCTTGTTTATTTTAATTTAAAAAAGCCAAGATGCATGGATGACACATAATACCTAATATATTCTGAGTAAATATGAAGAATGCAACAATTAATTGTGCATAGAAACAAAATTGGCACAGAAAAAATATATTCAGGGTAAATATATAGTGACTTGAGAATGGTAGAAAGTGATGGCCTGGAAAAATAAATATAAGAGAGTAATAATAAAAAAACTACTTGGATTTAAGTTTAAGAAATGTAAAACATTGGGTACTTAGGGCACTTATAGTAAAGACTGAAATTGACAGTCAGTGGCATTTCTCCTAACACAATGTTTGTTGGACTGTGCCTCTGTGGCACCTTCAAGAGCTATCTGAAGTAGATACCAAGACTTTTTTTGGACTTCTTTTGTGTCATGTTTTTTTAATAACTTTTTATAACTTTCTTAAAAGATATTTACATTTCTACTTCACACCTTCACAATTTATTTTCCAAAGTGGCCACATCCTACAAATTATTTTAAGACAACAATATTCTCAAGGGAGAAATGTTTTCCCAGAAATAATTTCACAATTGAATAATGGGTGGGGAAATTAATTCATCATAACCACTTATTCACAACCACCAATTATTCATTCATAGTCCTGGAAAGAGGGTGAATGTCTCTCCCTCATATGATTAAGTAACCTACAAGTAGTAGTTAGAAGGAAAATCAACGTGTTTCTTGTTGTTTCTGAGTGGATTTTTTTTAATCAAGACTAATATAGGGACGAACAAGAACAAAAATTCCTGACCTGTGATAGTAATCTCTTCAGGAGCAAAGCTGTCTCATTCCACACTGAAATAAAAATCTTTGTAACTCTGCCCCTTGCTCTCCAGATTCTCCTGATGTACAAAACATATTGGACATCAAATCTTAAAAACTGCTCAAAGTTAAGCTGGCTTCAAACCACAATAGTTTCTGTAAGATGGTCCATATATGTTTGAAGACCAGATCTCGTTTTTCAGTCCCACATTACAAATTCTGAAGGGAACTGTCAGCAGCTGGCATTTTATTTTATTGAGAAAACAGAAATCTAGGATAGAATATTATTTTGTTTTTTTATATCTGATGTCTTTTGTCACTTTTGAATCAAATCCTTGATGGTATTTAGCATTTGTCTAAAATGATCTCACTTCTCCCATTTTAATTAAAAGTTATAAAATCTGTTATTTACCCAGGAGATTAGATCAGAGCCATTTCATCCTATTTACAACAAACAGAGTCTGTAATAAGTCCTTGAAACCCCTTCTAATCTCTAATAGAAATATTTATTTAATCAGTTTAAAAATTATAATTATTTACCAGAGAGACTGAGGCAACTTCTACAAAGTTATTATGGATGAAAACATAGTTTTTGAGGCTTTTAAAAAAACTTAATATCTTGAAACAGTTGCTTTAGAAGATGCTCAAATCTTTTTTGGCAAATGATTGTTTAGGTTGCTACCTTTTGTGCAGTGTTCACAGGGATCCGAGGATGAGGGAAGAGACGAGGATCTGACTCCATGTTTCAGAAGGCTTGATTTATTATTTTATCATATATATTATATTAAAACTGTATTAAAGAATAGAAGAAAGGATTTCATCAGAAGGCTAGCTAAGAATAGCAAAAGAAAAACTCAATAACAAAGGCTTGTGGCTTGGAGAGAGAATCTAAGCCAACTCACTGTGATTGGCCATTAATTAGAAACAACCACATGAGACCAATCACAGATGCACCTGTTCCATTCCACAGCAGCAGATAATCATTGTTTACATTTTGTTCCTGAGGCCTCTCAGCTTCTCAGGAGAAAAGATCCTAACGAAAGTATTTTTCAGAAAATATCATGGCTACAACCTTTTGTATTTCACTTACACATAACTTAAGGAGATTTTTTTCCCCCAGGCATCTATTGATTACAGAAATTGCTAATTAACTATTTGCTTGGAAGAATATTTTCTGTCATTTCAATCATTAGAATAAATGCTGCACTAATATCCTGGTTTCAGCCTTAAAATAATTACATCTTACATTACTATGATTGCAAACTCCTACCACTTGTACTGGGTTTGCATAACAAGGTTTTGGTAGCAGGGGAGCCATAGGGGTAACTTTTGGGAGCCACAGGAGTACTTCTCTGAGAAGCTGCCAGAAGCTTCTCCCATGTCTGACAGAGCCAAAGGCAGCTGCCTACAAGAAAGACCTGCCACTGTCCAAAGCTGAGCCCACCAGTGATGGTGGCAGTGCCACCGGGATAGCAAAGCAGCAAAAAATCCAAAATGTGCAACAAGCAACAGCAGCCAGAGACGAGAGGAGTGAGAATATTTGAGCAACAGACCTGCAGGCACCCAGGGCCGGTGAAGCAGAAATGTGAAGAGGTGCTCCAGGTGTCAGAGCAGAGGTGAAGACCATGGTGTGGCAGATGTGCCCCTGCTGCCCATAGAGCTCCATGATGGAGCAGGTATCCACCTGAAGCCCATGGAGGAGCCTGTTCCAGAGCAGGTGGATGTTCAAAGGAGGCTGTAACACTACAGGAAGCCTGTGCTGGAGCAAGTTCCTGGCAGGATCTGTGGATCCATGGAGGACCCATGCTGGAGCAGTCTGTTCCTGAAGGGCTGCACCCCACAGAAGGGTGACCCATGCTGAAGTTTGTGAAGGGCTGTAGCCTAAGGGTTCACATTGAAGAAGTTCATTGAGGACTATATCCTCTAGAAGGCAACCCACACTGGAACAGGATGAGTGTGAAGAGTCCTTCCCCTGAGAAGGAAGGAGCAGCAGAGACAAAATGACTACAGCCCCCATTCTGTGGGGAGAATTGTAGGGGGGCACAGTATGTAATCTTATCCCCCAATGAGTTGCAGCTGGGGCCAATTAAGAATCACATCTGTAACCAATTACAAACAAGTAGCATAAAAGGGTGGAGTCAGAAGACTGCAAGAACCAGAAGAAGACTGCAGGAGAAGGCTGCACCAGGAGATGGCTGCTGCAAGAACCAGGAGAAGATGGGCAACTGTGACCCACTGGGACGGAGTGGGGGAGGCGGCATTGGTGTAGCTGAGAGTGGCAGGTGGAAGCCACAAGGAGGTCTGGACCTGATTTCTACTAATCAAGATGCCTGGAAGTAGGTGAGTCACCAGCTAGTAGTAATGGGACATTTGAGGTCTTTGTTTTGTGTTGTGACCGCCTCGACAAGAAGAGATAGATGTTGTAGTAATGTAACTGGTGTAATGTATTACTGTAACGTAGAAGTATTGTTGTAAATGTATATAAGACAACACCATTCCATGTGCTCCTGCATGGGAGGAGGAGGAGAAATGATGAGGGATCTCTCCCTGTCCTTGTCCCAACACATGAGCCTTTTGTTATATTTTCCCTCCCCTATCCAGATGAGGAGGGCAGTGACAGTGGCTGGGGGAGGCATCTGTTGTCCAGTGAAGGTCAGACCACCACATAAAAAGTCCTCTTTTTGGTACATTCAAACAAATTTATACTCTTTAGCTTTACAACCAATTCTTCATTACAGAAATGTTCTCTTAGACATATTAAAAAAGCAGGATATCAAAATCAAAAACCAAAGATACAAATGCAGTGTGTTGGTAGTACACAAAATTCTGTGGCCAAGCAGAACTTATAATAATTAGTTACAGTTAAGGCAGTTTTGGAAGTTAACTTGGAGGAAGTCATCCCTTGCAGTGGGGAGTGTAAAGGTGGCTGAGCTGGTACTGGCTGGAGGTGTTCAAATGTTGTGGCTCAGCATTGCCTGTGGATCTCATTCATTTGGGGCCAGAAACCAGGACTGAGAAAGGCCTGGAGGAGGCAACAAGGAATTTATCTATCATGTGGGATGAGAAGTCAACCAGCATAGGAGCAATGGTCCTTTTCCCTGTATCTTCTTTCATAGTATGTTCTTCCTTTAATGCTTTTTAGTATCCTTTCCATTCTCTGCAGTAGATGTGGTGCTACCATTAGGTGCAAGATGATGCTCACAGGAGAACAAAAACCTTGTGCTTGCTGTTGGCAATGTATCCAAGTGCTGCTGACAGAAAAGCCACAGTATATTCCCACATCAAATATTTAGGCTGTGTTGCTTCTGATAGCTGTCTCCACCACAGCCAATACTAAATCTGAAGACAGTCAATGCCTAATTTCTCATGACAGAAATGAGAGTGCTATATGAAGTAATCATAAGGGGCCCAGGCTTTGTCCTAGCTTTACCTTGCTCAGTGCTTATTTCCCTGCAGTATAAGCAGGGAGAACATGCTGACCTGGGTAAGGTTCAGCAGCATTCAGAGAAGAAGAGCTCTTTGATTTTGTGGTTTGCATATTGATTTAAAAGAATGAACCCATTCTGCATGCAACTGGAAAGTAAAACACTTTAAAGATCTCTGACTAATTTTCTGGAGCCTATTTTTCAATCTCTAGACAATGCATTTGGACATCACTTCTATATTACTCTTTTAGCTCCTCTGTTCACATTATTCTCAATACTGCAGTTCCTGTTCTGCAGAAAAATATGTTTACTGTTCATTTTACTTTTGACATTTGTTTTCACTGAGCTTTGAAACTAACCTGTGTACAATCTGTGAGTCCATTTGAAGTGAGGGTGTATTTCCCAGACCTTTTGGAGCAATTTTGAAAACTTAAACTACAATTACAGATCTTTCTCAGCATCACCTTTTATAGTATATGACTATCGGGGTGTCTTTTATGTTTCTTGTCTAACAGAAGACCTTCTTTTTAAATTCACCAGTTGAAAGAAAACGGCTTTTTACTTGCAAACGAGAGTTTTATTTGCACTTCAGTGATTCTGTAAATACCTGAGCGTTTAATGTTCAGTTATGTATGTATTACTTCAAATGACATTCTGATTTCCCTGATCCAGTAGTTGACATGTAGGCTCCCAGCATGTGAACAGTTGTATGTCACAGGTCTGTTCATAAACCTATGCTTCAATTACAGATACAACACTAAATTCCTAACAACACAAACTTAGTACTTCAATGATACTTTTTTCTTCCATTAAATACAAAATGCAATTATCTAAGCAAAATAAAATAAATATGAAGAAAACGTGGTCACAAATAAAAAACCAAAACAACATAGGTTGGATGTCCTGGTTTGGGACAAATTTGGAAGGGAATGATGGAGATATCAGGGTTCAACATCATAAAGTCACCCTGGGACGTTGGGAAAAATAAAGGGTGGAAATAAGTACTTGTAAATGGAGGGAAAATTGAATTTAATCACTCAATGCAATTGATTATAAGTGGTACATTTCAGAAGAATCCAAGAAAGATGTCCAGAGGTATTCTAAATGTTTTGATCACTATTAGTGCTTGTTGGTGCTTTTATTCTTTCTGTTTGTCTCTTTCTTTTTATTTATTTATTTTTTGAAACCAAGACTCCATCACTCTTCAAGCAACAGTCTTGTTTACTTACTTTTTTTCCTGTGGTTGTCCCTGTTCAAGCATGCAGCCCTATGTGGCTTCCCAGCCTGTTCACACATACATGATTTTGGGAGAGAATACCAGCAATTAATAAAGTTTTTGCTCTTGTATTTGTCTCAGTCATGTGTCCAAGAATTGCAAGGAGTGCAGAGTAATGCAGTAAAGAATAGAGAATGACGTTCTTCAATTTTTTTATTAATGTCTGTTAAATAGCAATATTTAAAAAATGTAACTAAATATACATAAATATTTTTTGAATTTACAGTGGATACCATATTTCTGTGCATGTCACATGCTGGTATTTGAGTAATCATAACTCTTATGATGTCTAATCGAATGCTAAATGCATTTCCTGCCACCATCCCAGGCCAATGAATCATGTTAATACTGGTGAAACCATGGTAATTTATTCAAATGATCTTACTAATATTTTGTATAGCAAAGATAAAAATCTCATGAGAAGTAGATGAAGCAGACAAAGTTCAAAAGGGTGACTGCCTGTAGAAACAATATTTTTTAATATAGTTCACCTTGACTTCAGACTGCAGGTGCAAAATACAGTAATATTAAAAATGTATTTAAATATGAGTTGCTTCAGGTGAACCATTTCAGTTGTCACATCTTAAAAGTCTTGTGATACTCATGAGCTACAGAGACACAGGCCCGCCACAGGTCTGTGCTTCTGGAGCCAGGAGATCACCAGCCCTTTTGACAATTTAAGCTATAGCTATGACACAAAATAGATCTTTGTTAGAGCTGCTGTACACTGGTGCCTGTCTCTTATTGCAAGGCCCCAAATTCTTGTGTTACAGAGGTTCAAATTTGGAGCAATTCCCCGGCATCTGAGGAGCATCACGGCTTTGAACTTGTTTCCACTCTTTTATTACTTTTCAGTGTTTCTTGCATCTTTCAGGACTTCTGAAGGTGAGGGTCTTGATAGGAAGGCAAAAAAAAAGCTGATTGCAATTCATTTGTGTGGTGTAACATGGGTATAAACCCATTGTCTTGGATAATGATTTATGGCACTGCACTTTAGAAGAGAGCCACAAAGCTTACAGTCTGTTCAGAAACTCAAGGATGGAATTTGTCCTGACCCAGGCATGATGTCATATTCAACAGACTTCAAAAAAGAGCATTCATCCAGGTTTTCAGTAATGACCTTTTTGACATTTTCTTGTTAGCTTTCATTGCTACAATGACAACATTGCTGTGATTTGACCTCCTTCTGGTCCACTACATTTTCTGTATCAGTCAGGGTCTTCCATGATGCTCACACAAACACACCACACACACACATGGAGTGCTAAAAATTATTCCCTACCATGTTACTCTGTTCCCCACCATGTTGTTCTATTCCCCTGTCACCCTGTTGTTCCAGTGGAGCTAAACTGTCACAAAACTTGAGCAATGCTGTAACAAATCAAACAAGTTTGCGCCACCCACACACAAAGTCTTTGCCCCAGAGAGTTGTGAGACTGTGTTTCTCGCTTTACAATTATGAGAACCATAACCCTTAGAGTTTTTAAGAAAAAAGAGTACACAGGAAAAAAACCCAAAACATATCCTAAACAAAATATCCTTAAGAAATAACACAGCAGAACAAGAGGAAACAGCAAGAAAGGAAATATTAGAGGTCAGATTTTGCACTGGTGTTGCTGGAGCAGCTCTGTTGCCTCCAGGGGAGCTGTGCCAGCTTATCCAATACATATGCTCTGGCCCAGCATGATCTTCTAGTCAAATCACTGAACTGGTACCTTCAAAGCTTTCCCTATGATGCTGTTAAATTTGTATTGCTACCAGCAAAAATTTCTTAAAAAAAAAATTTTGCATACGCAAATTATTCACATTGCTTTATTTTTTCTTTGTCAGTTCACAAAAAATGGATTTCAAGTTGTCATAACCTTGCATTTAGTCAGTGAAAGAGTAATCTTGAAAGGAGAACATTGTTTTACAAATTGGACACATACCCTGTTTACTCTCCTCTAAAATTTGCACACTATAAAGCAAGTGTTTTTTTTTGTTTTGTCTTAAAACCTTCTTCGTATATTATAATACAAAAATATTCATATGCAAGTAATAAAGATTTTTTTTTTAAACATCCAACTTTTTTAAACCTAAGTCAAAGTCACACCAAAAGGTTTTTTTTTGTTTGGTTTTGTGTTGTTTTGTTGGTTTTTTTTCATCTAGACAAAGTACACCTTGTGCTTTAACAAACTTATGGCATCATGTGCTCTTTACAAGGATTCTATTGAAAAAGCTCATGTGTTGTTATTCATTAAATAATGTAAAACTTGCCTACTTTTGTGGGTTTTATTTCTCTTAATCCTCTTTTTCCCCCCTCTATGTGTTATTTGTGTTTGTATATATGTGTGGAAAAGTTAAGGCAAGTGCAATCAAAGTTACAAAAATCAATGTTTCTATTGCTAACATGTGCAGCATTCATATTTAGTGAGTGATGTCTTTTCTCCTGTAAGAATAAAATTGATGAAAATACAAAATGTTTAATATGTTACAGCTATTACAATAAGGTCTTCATTTATTTTATACCAGGCTCAGTGAATTTCCAAGAGCAAAAGTTAGGATAACATAAACCATGTTCTTTTTAAAGTAACATACACTGAAACCAGGTAAGATTTTGATCATGACTCTCTTGCTTCTCAGCCATAAGTATAGTATTACTACAAAAATGCAGTTCCTTTTAGCTATGACCCATCTAATTTTTTTTAAAAAATAAATATAAGTAAATCTCTTTAGGTAAAATCTTTAATATACAGTAGGCATAAATATAGGTTGACCTATTTCTACTTAACTTTAGTGCTTATATTTTAACATTAATGATTTTGAACAAAGTGTATAAAGGAAGAGACATATTTTCCAATTTATAGTCATACCTGTAGCCTTAAAGAAAACCTTGAAAATAATGCATACATTAATTTATGTTTTGTATGGCAGTAGTTATGGACATTTAGAAAAGGCAATGATGCTAAAACTTCAATTAAATTGTAAAATAGACAGAAATTCATGTTCACAAATACTGGGCCTGATTCTGCTCTTTATTTTTGCACCATTTATACAGACCTACAGTTAATTCTGCTGACTCCAGTAGAAGTATTTTTTTTTTACTTTAATCAACTAGAAAGAGAATTAAGATAAAAGGTGCCAAAGCCTAGCATGGCACTTCCTTGCTCCGTTCCATCAATGCAAAATTAAAGATGGTAAGTAGACATTTATCTCTTCAACGTATGTGCATATATTCAACAGGAGCTACAAAGCAATTCCACTCTGCTCGTTTCTCAGATTATGGAAGTCCAGCTGAGAGCTTTATTAACAAAGTGCTTTATCAAGATGCTTATCCAGGTGATAATTTGAACAGTGGGCTCTGAAGAAGGGAATATCATTTCTTGAGTTGTGTTGTGCATTCTGCTTGTGGACAGTCAGCTCCTTCTGAGATGAGTAAAGGAACTAAATAAAATTAAAGAAACTAAATCCCCTAGACAAATTGCTTCATTTATATTACTTTTGCAGCTTTTTTTATGAAAGAGTAGGTGATGAAATATTTCTTCTAGTATTTGAAATAGACATATGTTCTTTCTGTTAAAGATCTTTTTGGTAATTTTGTTTACTTGTCATCTGAAGAAGGTGCAGAACACACAATATGCCAATAAAAAGATTTACTTATGAAATGCTGCATATGCTTAATTTTATATATTATCAAAGGTTTCATGGCACTAGTAACTGCACAGAATTTAATAATGTCCTTTTCTTGTAAAATTCAGAGGTGGCTCAAAACTTCCATGAGTGACAGCAGGGGATATTTAGATGCGTTGTTGGGAGATAATCCCTTTTACTCTAAAAGCTAAGATTAGTATTCTGTCTTTTAGCATACTCCACTCACTACTTGTTGCTGCTTCACCACTGCCCAGCACTGGGCAGCTGCTTTCTTTAACTTTATTAGCATGCTGAACAAGTATTAACAAATCTTCAAACCTTTATAATGAAGCTGTCACAAATTATTTATGAGTTTTCTGAATAATATAAAAATATCTTAAGTCATATTTTTACAGGACATGTAAAATAAATTATAGCAAATTACCTAGAGCAGAAGAACCATAAGAGTTACAGGAAGAAGGGGCAGATAGCTGTGTTCTAGTAAAGTATTTGAAATAACCAATGATAATTTTGTAAGTTCTTATAGATTCACCTTGACTTTGAAATATTTTATTTTATTTTTTTTTCAAGACTTTGGAGAGCCTTAGAAAGCCAACAGGTAGCAATCAGAAGGCTGGAAAAACCTCAGCTTTTCAAAGGAAGCTCATTTCTCAGTGAGCAGAGGGAATCAGACTCACTGTGCCTGAGACTCCAGGTATAACAGCACCTGAAAGTACAATTTTCCCTTAAAATACCTATTTTTTGGATTGGCTATGAAGTGGAGAACTGACTGAAGTGGGAGCTAAGGAAATCCAGCAGCTTTTTGAACAGTTGCCATGTGCACATTTGTGCTGAAAGTCTCCTGACTTTCAGGCTTGTTTATGACTGTTTTACTCCAGTTCTCTGGACTTCCACTCCATTCTTTCTAATAAACTCACGTAGTGCAATGGTATCTCAGTCCTGATGTCTCCTTATGAAAACAAATCCGAACAAAGCAAAGCAAGTCCAAGCAAACAAAAACACAATTCAAGGAGCTACAAGGAATGAGAACATTCTTGCAAATTATATGCATGTGCATCTCAGTCTCTGTCCAACTTCTTGTGCTCCAGATTGCTGTCTGAGGGGATCTTAAAAGTTGTATATCTGGTAAGGTGTCCAGGATGACTAAAAGGGAATTTTTCTTCAACATTCCCTAAAGAACATCTTGGCAAGTGTCATTTCAAGCAGATAGCATCTTTGCTGCTGCTTCTCACTCTTCAAACAACTAAAAACCTTTTTAAAAATGTAGGAATAGTATTTGCTATGTGGTACTGACAGTTATTCACAAGCTCTTTTGTTTAGAAGAGTGAAGAGGTAATCGGAGAAAATAAGAGATGAACTGTACTGACAGCATTATTTACAATAGGAAATTTGGCAGATATTCAGGTAGGTTCTACTAACTAGGAAAAAAAAATCCTACATCTAACAAGGTTATATAAATGGCTTCAGATAGCAAACAGTTGGTGAAGGAAGTATCCTCTAACTTTGGGTTTCCAGGCAAGAGATATCTGTAATTTCCTGTGGCAGCAGGACTAGATGAATGCTAGTTATGTTAACCTACCTGGTCATGACATGACCAATAAAAATCTTCCCTGTACCTCTCCCACCCCATGTCACCCCAGCAATGTATCTGTGTCACAGTATCCCTAGCAATGCCTTGGTTACAAGTTTGTCATCTCCTTGCACCACATGGGAAATGCCTTCCTATGAAAAAAACAGATTTTTGGGACTTCCTTGCCTTTTTTTGAATGCTACTTATTTTATTTCATTGTACAGTTCTATGATTAAATGGTTACAATACCTATGTACAGGAATAAAATTGCATAAAGTGCTTTCTGTGATGTACGTAAGATTTGAGAGTGATTATTGCAACAATTTTGTCCCAGATATCTGCACAGTTTGCAGATTCATGTGTTTTGCTGAGGTAGGCATAGGTTAGTGGTGTCAGAGAAGGAGCCTGGTGTCACTGAACTATTTTGCTAAGACAGATGGAGAGACAGTTGTGTCACTGTTCTCCTCACTGCTTTGTATTTACATAATTGTTCCATATGAAGTTGCCTGGGTGTTAGGATGACAAATGTACAGCGTTCTAATGTGATGCTGAAGGTAAACATATAATAGTAATTGTTTAAGTTTTCTGCTGAAACATTCCGAAGAACTCAATTAGGGCTGCAGTGAGCTGTTCACCACCTCTTGTATGTCTGTAAATTCATTGCCACTTGTGTTTTAAATTTACAATGAATACTGGGATTTCCTAAACAAATCTCTCTATGATTTACCTGTCATGCAAAGAATGGAGAGAAAATTTGGAAAAGACTATTACTTAACTTCCTACAAAACATCAGGAGAAAACCTTCTCTTGAAAAAGAGTCCTATAAACCCAGGTTAAAAAAAGATTAAGTAATTGCATTGCTAATTTGCTTTTCTTTCTTTATGTTTGTTTTTCAAGTGTGTGTGTGCAAACTGCAGCTTAATGGAATATCTTGAGCCCATAACTGACATTTTGAAGATTTTTTAACTCAGAGAAGATCAGAATAGTATCAGGATGTTGCTTCACATGAGCTTTCTATGTGGATGTGAAAAATGGTATACTGAGAACAAAAAATACAGCCTTTTTTCAGCTCAAAGTTTTACTCCTGTAAGTCTCAGGAAAGAAGACATCTACTCACCCTAAACACCTCTGCAAAGAGTTTTTGTGTGGACCCCAACCTGAGGCCTTTCAGCAAGCTTTGAGTGCTTGCACTTCAGTCTGCAAGGTAAACAGATATGAGAAGAGGGGATGGGACAGGATAGGATGGGAGGGATAGGATGGGGTGGAAATTCCTGCAAGGATGCTCAGGTGTGGTGTTACCTGACTGAGATGGCAATTTCCTGTAGCTGCCATTTAGTGCATTGCACACTAACCAAGCAAGCTGACCTCTTCCTATGCTCGGTGCTGGTGTTTACTTCAAACATGGAGCAAATGGGAAATATTGCCAGCTGTTCCTGCTCTTCCAGCTGCTTTGCCCCAGGGTATCTGTCCCTCAACATCTGATAGTTCTCATGTTTATTTTCACTAACATCAGTAGCAACTTGCTGCCCACATTCCCTGTGTGTTGCCTACAGCAGATAGGACAGTGGTGATACCTTGAGGTTCCTTCTGCACCCACCTGACACAGGAGCAGCTAAACATGAGGCCAGAGGGGCCTGTGCTCTCCTCCTCCATGCACAGGAACACACTTTCCCCTCTGTGCTGCTTCTCAGTTGTAGTTATGTGCTGCAGCTGCCTGCTCTGGCTTGCACTTTATCTGTCACAAAATGAGTTTGAGAGTATGGGCTCAGTAGGTATTAATTGATCCTGGATGACTTTCTATTTTTGAGGAGGGCAGAGGGAGAGCTAGTATTTGATTAACAGAGAAAGAGAAGGTTAAAAACTAGATCTATTTTATTTTTTCATAATTTGTCTCTTCCTTTTGACATGTTCTGATGGTTAAGAGAAGTCTTTATAAAAGATATCAATAACTCCCTCAAATTCTTAGCTCTCACATTTTGCTTCAAATAATTTTCCTTATACTAGTGATCAAGAAAAATGTTTGTATTCTGTATAACCTCAATACTAGATAAACTATTTTATTTAACATTTAGATCCTAGAGAATCATGAAACTCTTAGTCCCCCCAAATAACAATATTTGAATTGACTATTGAATGTTTCTGAAATTATGTTTTTTAAGGTATTAGCTATTTAATGTTAAGAATGCTGATAAGCTTTTGGGATGAGTCTGGTTGTAATTACAGGTTGAATATGTCCCTTTAAAAAGCCTCAATAAAAATATACTCAGTTTTCAGTAAGCTGAACAGTTTGAGAATTGACATGTTTTCCACATAAGGTATCAGACCTGCCTTTGTAATTTCTTCTCTAACTACTTCATGACCCTATGGATTCTAAACATACACCAGAGCTTATTAGTCCAGAGCAAAAGTCAAACTTTGTTATAATCAGAATTTTAAAAAAACCATAGAAAAGCTCTTAATAGCTGAAACATTTTTATAATTTTCACTCCCCAGGGCAACAACTCTAAATTTTGGAACATCAAGTCAAGGCTCTTTGGTGAAGTGTGATGCTGCCAATGTCTTCTTGGAGGATAGGGACAGAGTCAATGGAAAATGGCCCTGCAGAATTACATCACAAACAACAGCTCAGTATCCATGCTAAATTCAGTGAATCTGAAATTAAAGACACAATGGTGTTCTTCAACCTCCACTCAGTGGGCTATTTAGGAGGTGAAGAGATGTGCTTATGCAAAAGAAAAAAAAGGCAAGGGAGCTTGCAACCCTCATAATACAACGAAACATTCTTATGAGGTTGCTTACATTTTTTCTGTTGCCAGCCACTTTAACACGTTTCTCGACTGGGTTAGAAAATGTGTCCTAATAACAGCAAACCAGATAGGGGGTGGGAGTGAAGGAATATAGTTATTCTAGTTAATAAACTAAGTCTGTTACAGAGATTTTTTTTTTAGTGCTGACAGATTTTTGCCTTCTTCTTTATAACAACAATATAAGACAAAAAAATCTCTCTGTGCTGGACTATCAACAAGTACAAAATCATTCGGAAGTGTATTAGACATACAGGGACATATTTGTGTTGCTGATCTGTCTGGATGGCCTCCAAAAAAGCCAGTTGCTTGATGTAGGTCAGCCAGAGTACAGAGCTTTGCATGACAAAAGAAACCACAACACAGTCAAAAAGCAAGTGGATATGTTGCCCTTTATTCTCCATTGACCATAGTTCTATTTTTGAGCTTACTTTACTACTGTGGTTTTTCCTCCTTCTTTGGATTTTAATTAAATTCTCCTTAGGCTTACTGGCTTGACATTTTCTTCCTTTTTTTTTCTTTTTTTTTTTTTTGTGTAAAAATTAAGGAATCCTTTTTACTAGGCCACTTTTCCCAAATCTCACTGCTCTATCTATAATTTAAATGAGTCATTAATGCACAATATCCAAATAAAACTTTGTGAATTTGGATTAGGTGGGTATAACAAGCTTTCTGACTATTATGGAACTGATTATCACCCATTATGTAAAATACACATGGTTTTCACAGCTGTGCAGAAATAGAAAAATCTTAGTTTGCGTCTAAGCCTAACAGTATTGAACTCTGAAACAGATCATATTGAAAGTGTTTGATGTTGGCTGCCAGGTGAGAACTGGGTCCTCACTAAAATCCAGAAGGTATTTTGCTGATCCTTTCCTTGCAGCCAAGATTTCAGCTTGTCACAGACTGCAAATATGAATTCCTTTTCTCTTCTTTGTTTTTCCAATTTTCTTCTCCCACACAAATCAATCCTGCACTCATTCAGTTTTATTAGATTTACTCTCAAATCATAATGCTGTAACTGAGAACAGAATCAGACCCAGCAATGCATTTTGCCTTCAAAATAATTAGCTGCATTCTATACAGTCTCCTATTTCTTTCCAGCTATATATGCTCTCTGGAGACCCCATGTACTGAATTTACACAAGCTGTATAACAAGAGTCCTTTTATAACATGGACTACCATGATTGGAGAGAGCCTCATAAAGACAGAGCACCACACTTGGATAATTCACGTGCATAGAATCCACACACAGACCCAAAGTTATTGACCAGGCAGAGTAAGTTTTTCTGATCATCACACTGTGCCTTTTTTAAAATAAAGTGCTATTTGCTTATGGCTAAACCTTATATGTGGCTATTGCATGCACATTTCAAGCTGCATTGTCAAAAACCAAAACACCTTCACCAAAAATGATGGAGCCTAAGCACTAGGGCAATGACAATTTTTGTTGGTTTTGGTTTGTTTGCTTGTTTGTTCGTTTCCATTTTATTTTGCATTCCAACAGAATTTTTGTCAAACATAGAGCATGTGAACACACAACACTTTCCTTCACTGTTCCCCACACAGAGCTGTTTACAGAAGAGGAATACTAAGGAGGGATGTTTCTAAAGCCACAGACAACTTCTCCACTTATTTCAGGTTTTGTGGTTTGTTTCTCTTTTTTTGTTTGTTTGTTTTTCTTATATTTAATATTATGACAAAACATTATAAGAAAATCTTCCTTTAAGTAGTGTGAATATCAAATAGTATTTGTCAATCCCTGAATCATGCTATTCAAAGTGCTTAAATCTACACTAAAAATAGAACAGAAAAGTACTTCCCATGTGGCTAAGGAAAGACCTACCCATTGTCAAATAATTACATCCTACATTTATTCCACATCCCAGTCTTTACACCAGGGCATGTAAAGGGGAAAAGAATAATGCATTGCTTTCAGAGGATCCCGGGGTATTTGGGACTGTTGTGATTTAAGTCCAGAAGGAAATTAAGCACCACACTGCCACTCACTCATCCCCTCCCCTTCTCCCCTCCTTAGCCCAGTGAAAACCAGGACAGGCATCCAAATGAATGAAGGAAAATGCCATCAGTGCCTGACAGGTGTCTGTAAGAGCAAATAAATAATAGCTTTCTTAAAGCAAACGTGCAAAGTCCTCTTAAAATTTTATGTGACCTGGCAGCCTAATTTCCATTTTGTGGATGTTTGGCACATGTCCAGAGACACTATAATAAAGAACGGGTTGTAGAAAAGGACTTGAGCTTAATCTCAGAGAAATAAACATTTTAAGCAAATAAAAGTGTACACCTCAAAGGTCTATTAGCTTATGCAGATACTGAGATTTTTTGACTTTCACAACAGAAGCACAGTCATTTCCTCCCACACTGTGAGTTCTGGATTGCTCCCACTAATATCCCCCAAACTACCCCTTCTCCACTCACTTCTCATTAAGACCAAAATATTATAAACTCTACTTTTCTTGTTGTGAAAATCATGATGAGCAAACCCCACAACATCCATTATATTGGCCGATATCATTCAGCTGCCATAAAAACACCTAAAGCTAATTCAGTACATAAATAGACTCTAAGGCCTGTTTGCCAGGACACCAGTTACACTTCTGCCAGGGTAAATCAAACCCATGGCTCTAGGACAGTGTGCTGCAACCAGTAACTCTACTCCAGCTCCTCTGCTGCTGCCAGCAGGGACTGGCAGAGAGCTTGGCCTGAATTTGATGCAGAGCTGCACCACTCCTCTCTCCTTCTAAAACCAGAAAGGACTTTCTGTTATTTAAAACATTAGTATGAGCAAGGTGCTTATTTAATTTGTCTCAAAGATGTCTGGATGTAAACACAGTGATGGGCTTTTATTCTTGCCTGTCAGTCATGGTACATGCATTATTTGCAACTCCTCAAAGATGGAATCATACATAAAAATAAAACTAATTTATTTATTCATTAAAGTGAATAAATTGTTTTTAATACTTCCAGGTCTGATTTAAATATTAATTTTGTATAAATAAAGTTTATTCTGAAAACAGTTATATTTCTGGTAATCACGTCATTTTTTTCTGCCTGAGTTCTTACTGAAATCATGTTGAAATTAATAAAGTTTTATTTATCGTTACAAGCTAAAACCAAATGAAAGAAGATTTCTTAATCTTGAATATATAATTTTAAAGCAAATACAATTTTTGGAACATTAAAATACAAGGGACTCTGAAATCCACAGGAAAATAATGTTTTGCTCTTACTTTTTTTTTGAAAATAACACTTTCTATAATACAAAGTGACAAACCATCTACAATACTGTCTTTTTTATTCCCCTTTGGTTTGGAAGTCATCACTGTACATATCAGCAGGACTCTGCACTTCAGTGTCTATTGCCTCACTTGTCTTACTTGCCTGACATTTGCAAATGTTATTTGCAAGATTTTGAAAGTTGAGAAAGGAAAAAAAATAAAAGAGTGCTTAAAAAATAAAATCCACAACCACATTAATACTTTTCCAGGACGTGTTAAAAATAGGGTTGCTTTTATATTTATAAAAGGGATACAACCAACTCATTCTTAAAATAAGAATTAAGAAAGAAACCAAACCCAAGAAAGCAAAAACCAAACCGGCTATAGTTTCTACACACTCTAGTGACTACTGTGAAGCAACCGATACAGATTGGGTATTTTCTCTTGTTTGACAGGTATCTACCAAGTTACATGTTAGATGGTCAGACTGTAGTGTTACCCCACATAGGGGTCTTTATAAGGGCAGGGAAGGAGCAGTGCACATTACGGGAGTAGAAATGAAACTGGAGCTCTCAGTGAGCATTGGGGTCCTTCTAAGAACAAAAACTCTCCAAAAGAGGTGAGCTGCAGCAGGCATGGCTAGGCAGGCCAACAAAATGGATGGTGCTTCTGATATCAACATAGCTTTGTCCAAGCATTCCCAAGAGAGGTTATAAACAAACAAACAAAAAGTCTAAAACTATACTAATGAAGCAAAAAAGTTTCCTATCTATACAGCAGTCTCTTCATTTAAAAAAAATGTAAATATACAAATTCCAATGACATATAAAACAAAGTCAAAAATGTGAATGGGAAGAGACATGGGTAAAACAGGAAGACTGATGCTACAAAGAAATTGCAAAAACATATGTACAAGACCCTGTTTTTCCTCGTTTGTTATCGATTGTAATGCATGTTTAACAGCAGCAGTCGAGGATGTAGTTCCAGGCACCAGACTGCAGACTCTGCTCCTACTCAAGGGGGTTGACAGCCCCTTGCATGTCGGTCACCAAATGACACTGGATATACTGGTCTCCCGTGGCAGGAGGGGCAGTATGGCACTGTTTGTGTGAGCCTCTTCGGGGTTCTGCTCCCTGTTAGTTTTTGTCTGCGGCCGCTGCCCGTTTATAAGTGTCATGGGGATGTTGCAGTAGGTGTGCTGGTTACCTATTGAGGTAAGAGGCAGGGTGCCAGCAGGAGGTACATCGTACTCATAGCTCCGGTAATAGTGTTTCTGGCGCATCTGTGAATGATATGTGTTATGAAAGGTGGAGCGCAGGTCTGGATGGGCAGTGGCAAGAGCAGTGGAGGTGGCAGCAGCCATGGAAATTGCGGAGACTGTCTGCAGTTCCCCAAAGGGCCCCTGCTCACTGACATCTAAAACCTGCTCGTTTGTCATGGGTTCAATCCTCTTAAAAGGCATTTCGTACTGTAAACGTTTCCAGAACTTGGAATTCAACTTGTTGCATTTTGGTCCGTGCCATTTAATGACAGTGAGGAGCTTGATGGTATGTTTTAGGGCCTCAACCTCCTGGTAGTTCATAACTCCTCGTAGTTCACTGCATTCAATCAGTATCACTTTGATTTCTCCCGTGACTAACATATTTCGAAGCCTTGTTTCCAGTTCAAAGATGCTCCAACCTCTTCTTACCACGTAACTTGGAGTCATGACGATGATCAGTCGCTTGCTTTGGTCTACACATCTTGCCACGTCTTCAATGTAGGCTACAAAACAAAACAATTGCTCAAAAAGCAATCTAACAAAACAGTCTGCTCTCATAAACTGGTGAGAAAGAACAGAGGCAAATCCCTGCTCCCTGAAGATCTCACTGAAATATGCAAAAAAATAATTTATAAATGTGCCAAGCTGGCCTGGTAGAACATGATCTTGAGCAACCTGCTCTAAATGGACCTGCTTGAGCAGGGAGGTTGGAAAAGATGACCTCCACAGGCCCCTTCCAACCTCAACCATCCTGTGATCCTGCAAAACATCTATTCCCACATGTGCTATGGATTGTGAGTGTTTCTTCATGAGCTGTGGCTTTGTATCATCTATATTGCCATAGGAACAAATATGTCCATTATGATTTTTACCTTTAAAAAGGCAAAGTCGCCCAGTTAAACAGAGCAGCAGCCATGTGCTTCAGGACTTTGGTCTCAAACCCAAGTGATACTCTTAAGTTTTTTTGTAGGCTTAGATTCTGTTTTTCCTTCATGCCCCTGCCACACACATTCATAAAAATTGTTAACTGCTGTAAATTAGTGTTTAGTTGGCTGTAGATTTAAAAAATATCCATTGGATTGTTTGATGTTCTATGTTGTTTGTCTACACCTAGTATCCTTTCTTTTATCTTTCATTAAAGTTATTGAACTTAGTCACTGTCTATATGGTTACACTGAAGTCATGAAGAATATTACAACAACTAACAAAATATTACTGCACTTATGTTGGAATATGTGAGAGGAACATGAAAAAAGATCTACTTGTAGCAGCTGGAATCAATTCTAGTATTCAGTCTCTGAGAATGATCAAGTACATCCACTACACAATTGGCTACAGTGGACACTGACAGAATTCACTACTTTTTTTCTGGTGTAGAAGTTATCACTCAACCATTGCCTTAGTCCAAACACAGCTTTTTCCTTCTTGTATGAACTTCTGTAATACTAAGAATCATGGATATCTTTCCAAACAAAATCTTAGGAACTGAAAACAAAGAATTTGGTATTCATTCCTAGATATGCAAGTTCTCAAAAAATCTGAAAAAATGTTAGTGTCTTTCATTTCTTTTACTTATGCATCCCCTTTCTGCACTGTTTTACCTTCAATCAAAACAATACAATTACTGAATAATAATCCTCTTATCTGGGAAATGCACATTAATGTTTGGTGGCTTATTCTCACCAGTCTCAAAGACATGGGAGAAAAGATGACATTCTGAAGGAGCAGGTATAGAAACAAGACTAAAACAATCACTGCAATCATTCATTTCCTCCTTCAATTTCACATAAGAATAAAGACATGACTTACTTCCTGTGGGAATCAAATCTCTGTCTGGTATGAACAACTTGTATCCATAATGCTTTTCCAGCATATCTGGTAGAATCTCAAGAGCAAATCTTTCTTCTTCTCCAGTTTCTTGATTCCACTGGTCAGGATCCACTTTGGTATAAGATAGATATGCATCATAGTCTTTGTTGTCTAAGGAAAGAGGGAAATTAAGTTAGTTTATTCCTCATTCTAGCCGTTTTCCCAGATATTTCCCCAAGTAATATTTCTGGGAGAATTTTCCAGGAAGAGGAAATGGTTTAGATAAAATGGCAAGCTTTCACCCAGTCTCCAGATATGCATCCATTCAGCTTTCCTGTGTCACCTGGTAGGGATAGTCCTGAGTTACACAGAGGCAAGGAAGAAAGGCCCCATATCCATGGAGAGCAGTCAGTTTATGTAAGAATCTGGATGAAGGAATCCTTTCAACTGCAGTGTGACAGCTCATGAACACAAAAGTCAAAAGTCACTGAGAAGAATTTGCATTCTTCTCTAGCATAAAAGGAGAATGAAGAGCATGGAAATAACTAGGCTAATGTGTAAATGTCTCTGCTGCATAGTAAAAGCATTTCAGACTTGCTAGAATTTTACTATAAATTTAGGACCTGAGGCTGAGATGCCCTGAGTGTACATATAGCATTCCTTGTAGAACTCTTTAACTCTCCAGGTCTGAAATTATTGCCAAGCCTTAAATCCTTCTAGCATCAGCTCCTAATAATGCAGTTTAAATTTCTTTAATTCTATGCACTTAAATTTGCAAATTTAATGTTGCATTAATGTACATTTCATTACTTAACAGTATGTTACTTCAATATGAGAAATAGCCATGTCTGTGTTTTAAATGTGCTTGGTGTGCCTACTTGAAAGACTGAATCAAAAGAGCTGGCATTAATTTTCATTAGGAGGTCAATAATGCCAAGTGTTCTGGAACTAATTCAGTGGAATAAGAAGTCACGTTTTGACTTTTGTTGTGAAGAAAGCAGAGGAAAATCAATGACAAGAGTAATGAAATGTTAACATCCTTCTAACTCTCTTGACAACATTATGAACAGAATACCCGGAATATCAATTGCTTATAAAAGAGATCTGACTGAATATTCTAAACACTGTGTGTCATAAGTAATGTTATATTCAGTCAGTGCTGACTTCATTTATTTATTGAGTAGCTCCTTTCTTCATTTTACACCTTTTTGTAGTCTGGTAACATTATTTTGAAAAACCTGCCAGCTGTAGGGTGGATGGAAAGAGCGTAAATTAAATTAATGGAGCGGTGCTAATCTTGAACAGTCCTCTCTCCCTTCTGAGGAACCATGTACACTATACTAATTAATATTTGCAAATGACAGAACAACTGTGGTTGTACTGTTACTACTTTTAAACTTTCTAAACCCATGAAATGGCCATTCTGTGCTCATTCTGTGCCCTGCACATCTTTTGTGCGATATTATATATTGCATTGTTATAGCCATAGAAAAAAAAAAAACCAAACAAAACAAGTGAAAAAAAAAACAACCAAAACAACAGCAAAAAAAGGAAACTAAGAAAAAGAGAAGCACTGCCTTTCATGGCTCACACTTTCCAGGATTTTTGGGATTTTTATTTATGAAAACATGTCCTTTAACAATAGAAAATCATCTTCTGTCTTTGAAAATGCCTTAAAATAAGACTGATTTGATCAAGTATGATATAGAAGGACATACACTACAGGTTTTTGTTTCTGCAGTTGGACAGTGATAACCCAGCAAAAGAGTTACCACTCAGTGAGGTCAACAAATATATGGGGAAATCATTACAACTGAAAAAATGCTGGTGCTGCAATGACATATTCTATTGTCACCCCATTAATGGTCATGACCATGGTACATGCTTGAGATGAGTGCTGCTCTGTTCAAAGTCCTTGAGTAAAGATGAGAATGCATCATTTTGCAAAGAGATAAATAATAAGAAATAAAGCAGAATTCAAGCTGTTTTAAAGGCTGAGTATTGCCTGCTAGGATACAAACACACATTCTTACTTGGAGGGGGTTATTTGTGCTGTGACATTGTTTTATTGCATATGCAAATATCGCACTTATGCATTTAGTCAAAGTACACATTTTTCATATCATGGAGGCTCCAGCGTCTCAGCATCTCCCCTAACTACAGCTGCATCATCTTGTATTGCAGGGAAGATATCTTTCCCTCCTAGTTTTTCCAGTATTTGTAGGGCAAAGAATGGTTGGGGTCTAGGGTATATGTGCAGAGATGTGTTCGGGCATCAGGCATGGGGAAGCTCTGGATTAGTTCATCACAATGAGGTCAAATGCAGCTTGTGCTCAAGGTGTGATGCATTCAGTCCACAAATGTTTCAGTCAGCCCCAAACCGCCAGTACTGCTAGATTCCAGGCAAAACAGACTGTGAGTTACAAACTGTCCTAGTGATACAACATTCTGCGGAGCTGAAAAGGAGAAGTTTGTAAGTGAGCAATGGTCATGGAGCCTCACTCAGCCACAGGTTTAGATAGACCTTAGGGGTAAACACTGAGGGTCAAACCTCATCTTCATTAATAACACATGGAAAGATTACTTCACTTAGTGGCCCAGGTTTTTAGGCAAAGCACCTGTTGCCTCATTGGAACATGCATTCTTTAATCCTGCCCATTCCTTTTAATACTCATCTAAATGCAGAGTATCCTGTCATACTCCCTGTAACTTTCTACAATGTTAATCCAACAGAAGTGATATAAATTTTTAGGGGATGAAGCTATAAATGCTTCTTGTTATTCCAAGGATGTGCTCAGCAGCAGTCACTTAAAGGCTCAGTGTAAGCATAAAATGAAACCCAGACTCTATATGCATCTACTCTTTCACATGCAAATGGGATCTTTGGGTAAGTAAATTGCTATCAGACATCTAAGAACTCATCTGTATGCACGCTCTCTTAACAGCTACATATGAAGAAATGACAAGCTGGTGCCTACAGAAAGAAAGATAAAACTTCCTCTTGTACAGGGGCCACCAAGCACATTTAACATCAAATCTGCATTATAGATGTATGTGTTTTCTAATGATTTCCATGTTACACTGCAAGAAGTCAGCAGTTTGAGCCTTTGAGGGTTTATTAAACTTAAACATTTAAGATATTTCTGCAAATGGGGGACAGAAAAATCATAATGAAAAATTAAAAAAAAACCCAAAAACTTTCTAGAGTAATTTTTTTATCGGCCATTTTCAAGCCAGTGACAAATTCTGACTTTTAGCTGGCATTATAGATTTTAGCACATGACAGATTAAGAGATCAAAACAAGGAGAAATCCCACAATGTTGTATTTCATAATGAACCTTATTTCAATGAAGTTCTAAGACCTAGATGATGGAGTCAGCTCATGTGTCTGTGCATCCTGAACTCCTCAGAGCAGTTTGTAGTGCCTTCAGACACATTCAGTGCAGTGGAGGCAGCTGACCATGCACAGGATTTCAAGGGGAAACAGGAGATTGGATCCTTCCAAATGCTACAGGGAGCTGGAGTCAAACTGATATAGGAAACCTTTGTCTTAAAAAAACATGATCTGTTCAGGAAAGGTTACAAAGAACCTTTCAAAATTTCTCAGAGACAGTAGTTGCTTAAAAATTATGGCATTTCTTAATCTGTATTTGCTTCACTATTTTGGGGGCTACATTTAATATATACATTGGGATAGTGGTTATCCTTAACATAATGAAAAAAATGTCATTTAATGCTGAGTTGAATAAACCACTCAAATCCTAGGTCTTTCAAAATACTTCTACTTTTCTTCACACTATTTACTGTTGCTGATGTAACATTTTCTATTATTTTTAAATGTCAAGCCCTTTTAATGTTAATAAAAATTAAGAACTACCCGCACAATTTTTTCCATAGCATAGTATATTTTAAATGTAGCATTCCTTGTGATAGCTCATATTCTTGTGCAAGTGAGTGATGTTGAATTGTATGAGAATTGTATCTTTTTTTCTACTTTACATCTGAACTTTTTAACCTATAACAATCTCTTAGTTTGAAATACAAAGATGATCTTAATAATATTTTATTTTTAAATATATATATATAATAAATTACACATGCACTTTAAATTCTGTGAAATAGGAAGAGAGAAAAAATAAGGAATTTTCCTTTGAATTAGGACATTTCATGTACAGAATCTAGAAAATCCCATATTCAGTGAAGACATCAATTGAGTTTTTATTGTTTGAATTGCATTTCAGATGTAAATAAATAGCATAAACAAGAAGAGTTAAAAGAAACAGTTTTCCAACAATAAAATTGTAATTAAATAAGAGAAAAATCCCTTTTTGTAACCAGTAATGTTTAGAAAGAAGAGAACTGCATTTTTCTAAGGTGATTTTAATAGAATTTTAAATTGATATTCATAGAGCAGGACTTCTTATCATCACAATTTGCCAATAGCCAATAAGAATATATAAACGAGTGGTGAGACTGCTATTGCAAACTTATTTTGTGCATCCCCAGGGAAGATTCAGTAATTGCAAAGTCACTAACTTCAGCAGTAATTTCAGTCTAGCTATACCTGCATAGCATAATCATTAACACAAGTGCTTTGGTGGTGCTTAAACCAATGGTAAAAGTTATATTTGAAAGTTAATAACTTAGTCACACAGAAACCTGAAGAATCTTAAGGCACTGCCGTTCCTTGCTGCTTAAGAGTTTCACTGAGATGAACCCCAGGAAACCACCAAGAAGTATTTCTTATCTGCTCTTGTCCTGGACAGTTAATAAGACATTATCTGGGCATTCCCATAGGTTCATCCATGAGCCCTGCTAGTCCCTGCAGCTAAGTAATAGCAAGGACAAAATCATGATTACATAAGGACTCCCAGGTGCAACAGGAACTACAAGGAAGAACCATTTTCATCAATCTCCTAATTTGAACATTGATCTGCTTTCCCTCAGCAAGAAGCAGAAATTCATCTCTCATGAAAGGGCAAACAGCCCAGCCAAGAAACATTACAGATATCATGTACCAAATCCAAACAAGATTTCTGGAACTGGGAGAGCTCAGCAGTGGCACGTTTTGATCTTATTAGGAGCACTTTGCTTTGTTTCTTTATTTCAGCAATGTGGTGGAAAACAAACAAACAAACAAATAAGTAGCCACTTTCCTTCTTCCAGAACTGAAACTCCCCAGGCCTGGGCCCAGTGGCCTTCCCTGTAACAGAGCTGCACCGAGGCCATGGCTTCCTTCAATTCAACAAGGCACAGAGAGCTGAGCAGAAGACTGAGGACACCACAATGAGCTCCTGACCAATATTTTAGAAACAGCTGATGGAATCTAAAGACACCAAGGGTCATTATGAAGGTCATAATTTCAGCTCTCAAACAAGACTTTCACTTTCTAGCTATTAGTTGCCTACAGTCTTCTTTTTTTCTTGAGCCTAAAGCTTGACTTCTCATTACAGCACATTTAGTCAGGTTTTGTCTGCAATTACTACTTGGTTTTGCCAGCCTCCTAGTGTAAAATTTCCTCTTTGCTCTCTCTTTTTTTTTTTTTTTTTTTAAGATCGTGTTCATCTTTGCTTATTAATTCCTTGATAAAAAACTTTCACCGATTTAAAAGGTTAAAAATCTACCCAGGTAATGGTAGCAGCAGATATCTGCAAACTGTTTCTATTAGCTGTACTATATGATCTTGCCTCTGAAACTAGAATCTAAAACATAAACACATGTAGAAGATTTTGAGTATGTTTGCCTATCTGACCATGTCCAATGGTTTTTAACTTGTAACCCACAGACTTCTGGATTTATCCACAATGTAAATTAAAACTGGCATGCAGTCATTCACATATGCACTGGAACCCCTCAGATCTTGAAATGGCAAACAAAAAAAGTCAAAACCAGCTGGTTTGGTCACTTTGAGCCTCCTGTCCACTCTGAGGCAGGATCATAACTGCACTACTGAGAGAAAATATTCTCCTCTCCACCCTCACTGGGGCTGATGTGGCTGTCATGCCTGGGGACTGCTCCTTGCACAATCTGATGAGCAGGAAAAGTAAAAGGAGAAAGTTGTCCCAGGTAAAATAATGGGAAAATTTCCACTGACTTTAGGGTGCCTAGAAGTCAGCTTATATTTAGATAAAAAGCAGATTTCTGTATAATAGTAATATCTCTTCTAATACAATTAGCTTTTAAAGTCATAGAGTGCAAGCTAGAAAGAAGTCAGGGCATGTGCTGATCACTGGTACTTGTAAATAGCTATTTACATTTTCACTCTGTCAGTTAAAGTGCAATACTTCTTTTCATAAAGTCATTTAAAAACCGGGAACAACAGCAAGAGAAGGCCCTTGGAAAGTAAAAAATACAAGAAAAGCCACTGCGAAAAATCTACACAGAGAATGAACGTGGTATAAAATCTCTTTTGTTGGAGCTCAATGTGCAACAAAACAAAAGAAATCATCACTTCTAAAAGTGGCTTTCAGTAATATCATTTTAGTCCCTAAAGTGTGCTTTATGGACAAGGCTTTTTAAAAGAAGCTTTTTAGTTTAAAGCTGCAAAGCTATAAAGGTTACCTGACATTTGACAAAGATTAGCCCTTAGAAGTTCCCAATGAAGTATCTGTTTCTGAAAATGTTGTTGTTTTCAGAACAGTCAGGACATTTCTTTGCAGGGCACTTCAAGCTATCATCTTCACTGTGTATGCAGAAAGACCGTAAACTGGATTTTTCCTCCTAAACAGATTTGGGAGTTTCTGGCCACCAAACCAGTAGTGGTGAGTTACAGCTCAGAGATGCAAGGTCATGGCAAACACCTGCAGGTAAAAAAGCTACTGCTTTGCCAAGGGTCAGAGTGTTTCTCTTGCCCCTGTGCTCCAGTGACTGGGGCAGCTGTCAGACGTCCACAGTGAGGTCCCTGACTGGACAGGGGCACTCTGTGCTCCTCTGCACTGAAGGACACATTGTGGTGTCCATGACCCCATCCCCTGGTGTGGAGCCAGCTCCCATGCAGTTGCAAAGCACTGGCATGGAGTGAGAGGAGAAGCAGCAATGTTACTGTATTCCAAATTAGTAGGAAAGGCAGGGAATCAACCATAAAAACATAAAAGGGGCTTCAATTCCCATTCTCAGGACTGAGTAGGAGTGTCTGCAGGAGAGAGAAAAACAGAAGGAGAGTCTTGTCCTTAGGCTGAGAAAAAACACTGGGAAATTGAACAGTGTAAGTTAGAGAAATGAGGAACTGACAGCTGCAGCCACTTCTTTAATCTGCAGTATCCCTACAGAAAGTAATAAATTGAGTTGCATTAGCTGTAAGGGTTAAATACTTTGTTTTCAAATACTTCTCACAATTTACCCATGCCTCCCACAAAAATGCGTATTTTAGTTAGCCTCAGAAAAACTGATGTGTCTAAGGCTTGGAAAGGAAAAAGAATTGTGATGAGATTTGACATCCTGAAGGGCTTGTTCTCTGATCAGGGAAGAAATGAAGCATTGAATTTTAAAAGAGATTTTCAACTGAAAATTTTAATTGGACCTCACCTTTAAAGTGTTTCAAATCCTCTCTGGGTACAATACAGTGAATACAAAAAAAAGACTGTGATATTTTGATGTTTGCTTATCTCCATGCTGTCCTGAAGTATGACAGAACATGGTGTAAATTATGAATAGAACGTGGGCGCTCTGCTGCTGCACTGCAGGAGATGTGGTTAGAATAGGATTTTAGAGTTCAGCATTTTGTGTCTGTCAGTAACTAACTAAGCCCAAGGAAAGGATCTCGGTCTATGCCTGCAATTTATTTCTGCACAAGCCATGTCTTGGGCTTCTGTGGAACATTTTCTCTCCATCTTCCTTCTTTTGCATGAGTGGAAGTGAAAGAGACAGAGTGAAATGTGCAGCTGCAGTCACTTCATTAGCACAATGGGTTTTATCCATGTTGCCAGCATATTGAACATGGTAGAAGCTACATGTTTTCATTAGGAATTTGTAAGTAGTATTTTTCTTTTCATATTGCTGTGGTTAAGCACCCAAGCTATCAGTGTTTACCCTGATCTTCTAAGGAAAATCCATGCTTGACCTTCTTTAACAATGACCTGTGCTCAGAAGGATAAACTGAATGGATATTGGTTTTCCTTCTTTTGAATCATAGTGTCTTTTAGAGGTAACTTTTTTTGATGTTTAATATCCATGATTCAAGTATTGCTGTTCCCAAGTGACCAATGTTTGGGATGGGACAAGAGAGAGAGGCAAGAGTATAACACCTGGCAGAGTAATTCCTCAAAGGAATTGGAATTATTTGAGAAAATGATAAATGACAACTATAAAAGCAAGAATTACTGATACTGAGAGAAAAAAATAAATTACATCTATCTAAACAGTTTTTAAGTGTCTATTTCTGTATATTCTAATATGACTTATTAAATTCACATAATTTATGGAAGTAAGCATGCACATTTAAACTGGCAGCTACTTTGTGGATAGGAGAGGATCCCAGATTCTGTAAAAAAAAGGTGTCTCTCAAAATCCTCCATGACTCACAGTCTCTCTGGGCCTCAGTTTCCTCCTCAGTAAAATAAATGGAATAACCTGACTTTTTTCCTCACTGAGCTGCTACATTAATGCACCTTTTTGTAAATCCCGTAGAAGGTTACAAAATGTTCTGATGTTCTTTGGCTTGTTGTTCTGAGCATTTTCTATTTTGAATCCTTGTTCATTTTTAGATGGGAGGCAGAAATGGGTCATTCCCTAGTGATTTTATTATGGAAGTCTTATATAAGGACCTGTAATTCTGCAACTGCTCTTTTCCTTATCAGTGACAGATTTAGCTATCACTTGTTTATCAGTACATATTTATTTTAATATATCACAGTGGCTTCTGCCTACAGGCTATTATCTTGACCTGTAAAAAAACCTTTTATTAGTATTTCTGTAGGAAAAAAAGGTCCTGTCACCAAAGACATAGTGGTAGCCCAAAACATCAGGAACTCTGACCCAAGAAACCAAATCTAATTAATCAGAGCCTGCAGCTCAACCTAGTTTGCTGTTCAACAACAATTTTGATTAGTAAGGCTAGAGGCAAAGATGACCTTTTCCTTCAGTCCTTAGAAAGGTAAAGATGAAAATTTGTGTATATGCTTGACAGAGTCAGTGCAGATAATGTGGATTACTTTTGTTTAGGCTGGACGTCCTTGAATCACAGAACAACTTTAATGACCATTTGCAGCCTGCTCAGTGATTAAGTAAATGAACTCAAGCAAATGAACTACTGGGTACATTCCCAAACACTCAGTACAGTTTATTGAAACTGATCATTTTAAACAAGCAGTAAATTGAGATATACTTCAACCTCTACCTATTTGTTCAATACAATTAGGGAAAACACCCCCTTGCTCACAGAAAAGTAAAGCTGGCTTTTAGTACTGACAGGAAGTGAAAATCTTTAATGCACAGATGTTGGCAATTTACATTCAGTGTTGGGAATAAAAATCTAAAAGGCAAGGATGTCTTCTGGAGCTCCAGAGAGCAGCACATAACATCAGCTAAGCAGTGACTGTGATTATGTGCTGTATGAGGAATGTATATTCAAGTCAGCACCCAAAATTGCAGTTGTTAACACATCTTGAACTGAAATGAAATTTGGGCCTTGGTGGAGAGAAATAAAAGAGATATTCTTAGAAAGTAGGAATGTGCTGAGAATCTGCCTTACCTCCATCTAGTTCTTCAGCTCCAAAATGATTTCTGTAGAAGAGCATAATCTCTATCTTGTAACACTTGTAGATAGTCACTAAACAAACAAGCAGCAGCAGAATAGCACCAAGCCCACCAGCAAGCTCAACTGTGTACATCAGCTCTGCAAAGAATTACAAAATGCAGTAACAACCACATTCCAAACCACAGAAAGATTAGCAGCAGACCTTGCATTTCTGTTAAACATGAAAATAAAATAACAAATGATGGGTTATTTTATGTATTTATTTCATTCTAAAGCCCTTGAATGAATACCTAATTGATGGGTTTTTTATTCTTCAATAAACGTTTTTTTCCCTCTGATACACCATATGAATTGCTCACTTAAAAAATAAATTCTGCTGGGGATATGTGTGTGTGTGTGTGTGGGGGGGGTTTGTCTATGAGTATGTGCATATATGTGATATATTTTGTAATTATCTTCCTTTTTTATTTCTGTAGATAGATCACAGTTTACCTAGATAAATGTTGCCATTTGACTTACAGTGAAAGCAAAGAAGAATGTTTCCTTCTTGAGGACTATAATGCAAAATCAGCTCTTCCCTTATTCCATATACAAAGAGAATGTGGGCAAACTGGACAAGATTAAGGATTTTATTATATTTTTTCTAAAATAAAAATAATTTAAAAACCTCACAGAACACTTGAGAGTGTGAAGACACATTATCCAAGGAACCCTACAACCTCACATCTCAGTTATATTTATGTTAATATTTTTATCAGTTTCTCAGAGGTCTGCATTTTATTCTCACTTTCCTCCCAGTGGACTTAACTGATGTGCAGACGAAGCAAACAGCCCGGTTTGTCTGTTGTGACATTCCCATTCAGACCCCCTGGTGTCTCTGCTGCATCTGCTCACAGGATGGATTGGAATCATCATCATGGAGCTCCGTTCCTGAGGACTGTTGTGGTCACCACAAATGCCCAGCACCAGCAGTGGAGCCACTTTTCAGACCAAAGGAAACATGCCACCATGGACTTTTGCCTCCCCCAGTTTGAAGGAAGCTCACAGAGCTTTGTTACTTTTCATTTGCTCATTGATTGAAAACTGGCAGTGTCAATAAAGGAGGGTAGGAGGAGAGTTTTTAACAATTTTGTAATCTGAAATCACTAGATGGCAAGTCCGAAGAGCTTCCATCCTTTTCCAAATCACTCAGTTTTGAGGAATGATAAAACACCAGATCTTGGAAATCTAAGGTACAGAGTTTGCTTCATAAAGGATCTGTGCTGGAACAAGTGTTATTTTCACAGTGTCCTCTTCAGGGGGGCAGCTTCTGTCTGAGTGAAGTAGTGTGGACCTGGAGTAACCTTTTCTGTGTCTCGTTGTGCAGATTTGATAAGCCAGCACAATACAATTCAATTAGAGAAATAAAAGATTAGAGGAAAAATTGAAAATTGCATTTATTGGACAGGATCTATTGAGAATCACACACCTTTTTTATATTACTATGAGGCAACTGTAAGAAGATTTCATTGCTCTCTAGAAGACACTAAAAGTGTAATAAAATAAAATAAAAAGGCATTTATATTCCATGTCATTTGTTCCAAAACTGTGCTGGAAACTCTTTTGTGTTAGATATTTTTAAGACTGGCATGGTTATTTCAAACTCCCAATACTTTTCTGGTCCAGAGAGGGAAATGTTATGAAAAACATTTGATAAAATATGGTTTGCATAGACAAGTAATGCAGTATTTTAGAATATAAATGGAAATGGAATTACTCTGCACTGGCTTACTATACCCTGTTTATCATTTTGTAATACAGGTAATGCAGCTGTTCAATGGTAACTAGAAGAAAGGCTTTAATATTTCCGGTTGCTAGGCACAAAGTACTCTATTTATATGCCTGCTGTTATGACTCACTAAAGGCAAAGAAAAACTTTACAACTGGAAAACAGAAGTTTTTTCTCAACTAATGATTTTTATATTAAATGGAAAGAAATAACTGCAGGTATTCATCTGTTTTCTGTCATTGTGCATGAAATCAGACTAATACACTCCATCACTTTTGCCATCAGAGTCCCCCTTAGTTATATGTTTCCCCATAAAGTAAGATTATGCCTTTATGTTCACTTCAGTAAAATCTATCTGAAAGCACATGAAAGTGTCCTTAATTAGGCCATCAAAGCAAACAACAAAATTCTCTAGTCGGCCTGAAACATATAAGCAATTACCTTTTCATGTGTTGCTGCTGAGCCATCGTGATGGTACACAGATAAAGCGGTTCTTTCTTAAACAGATTTGTTTGCAAAGGAAGTTTCATGGTCTATTGATCTAACAGAGCCAGCTTGTACTTTCCTCTGTGCTGGACAGCATCTATCAGCACATGTTTACTCTGTGTTTTGGGTGCAGTTTGTCAGGGTTCAGAGGCAGACAGGGGCAGTGATCAGCCCAGCAGATTGCTGCATCCTTACACCCAGCCCATGAGGTGCCTGAGCTCACGCCTAAGTGCTGGAAGTGGGAAGTGCTGGAAATGGGACAGACACATCCGTGCAGCACCATGGAAAGCAGAGGGATTGGCCTGGGCACAGTGTCACACCAGGTTTTGATTGTTTTCAGTTTGTTTTTCTGCAGGATGCTGAACTGTGTCCTAAAAGGCCACTGGCTGGCTCTGAGACACCTCAGGTGTTTTAGGAACAGTGTTACTCTGTGTTGAGCTGAACTGAAGGTGGGAGAAGCAGAAGGCTCAGTCCTGCCTCTGCTGTTGGCCCCTCAAGTGACTGAAGCCATTTTACATTTCTGTGCCTCGCTTTTCCAAACGTGAACAGGGGAAGATGCTCTGGCTCCTCCCTAGCAGAGCTTACTCCTGAAAAATGCTCTGTGGGTGCCAAGGGTGTTGGTGATGTGTCTGTCAGCAGTTTCAACAATGATGTAGTGACTGTTAAGGTAAAGAGTAGCAGCAAGATTGTATCTCATGGCTACCTTCACAATAGCATTCTTTTCTGCTGCTTTTTTCTGCCTTTTACAGCATGATTAGAACACAGCTGCTGCAGCAGGCATTACACTCCTTTTGAAGTGTGATCTATTTTTCCTGCTGAAATTCAAGTTTTCTGTAGAGGCTACATGCTAAAAACATCCCATTTCTTCACAATTACACATCAGAAGCAAGATATGAGAAGTGCAAACCTTTTAAAATCTAGTTAGCCCCAGTGCTGCGTTGCTCAAATTACAGACCTGGCCCTCCTTAAGGAGCTGAGACTGAATGTAGAAAATAGTAAAGGAAAATTACTCGGCTAACCCTTAGGGCGACAGGCATTCTGTTAAACACAACAAATGAGCAAGTGCCAGAGAGTTACATCCAGAAGCACAACAATCATTTAGTTACAGGCAATTAACAACAGTCTTCCAGTAGCTCAGGAGTAGTTCTACTCCAAGGAAAACACATTGATTGCTGCAGCAGTAGTAGATTGGTTTCTGAATAAATAGCTTCAATTTAAAACAAGATTTGTTACAAGCATTTTGACCAATGGCTACAATATTTTTTCTTTATCTGTAGGCTTTGGCCAAGCAACTCAGTGAAAGAGACAGCTAATTAAAACAAAGCACGTGTCCTCCCCAGATATCAAGCATATATGGCTTGTAATAAATGCACTCATTTTATACCTTTTCCTCCTTAACTATTGGATACATTTGTAGGTTATATATTTGATCTTCACCTGGATCTAACATTTGATAGACTTCCTTTCACTGTGTCATACAGGTAATTCACTTATCATAACTGAAGTTGTAAGAAGAAAGTAAATAAAAGTCAAAGATTCATATCTTTTGACTTATATGACATGCTTCAGGGGCTTTACATTTAATGATCTGTAAAAATTTAAAATTAATTTTATTCACTAATTAGCCCTCATACAGCTGAACTGCTAAGAAAAAGAATTATATTTCAAATATTCTTTTTTGTGATTTATAACACTTTGAGCACATGTGATTTATAGCTGTGTATTCAGTTTCTGAGCCTTTTTCAAAATCCAATTACAGTCTATCTAAGGTTTCAATTTTGCAATCACTTACGCAGATTGCTCAACTTCATGGACTATAAGTAATCCCTCTGAAGTCAACAGGACTATTCACAGAGCTTCAGGTTAGCACATAAATAAATCTTTGCAACTTTGTGGCCCAAACTGATTTCCATTCTCTGCCTGTCTTGGATAATTTAACTCACAAAGAGATAGTGTTTGGTTAGCGGCAGTTCTCAATTTGTTTAGGTATACTTTCACAGACTTCAATTATTAAAGGAACCATAAAGATAATAAATATAATTTGGAAGGGGAGCAGGGACTGCAGTGTTATAACATGCAGGTTTGGTTACAAACAGGTGTCTTTCTTCTAAAGGAAGAAGAAAGCTGCCTAACACAGGAACACTTGTCTGAGTCTCATTTAAGAGATCAGCTGTAAACAGTAAGCAGAGTTTAAGCTAGCAACAAAGAAACCCATACTCACAGTTTTAAAATTAAGAAGCATGTATTTTTTCCTTTTTTTTTTTTTTGTTTTTGTTTTTTTTTTTTTTTGCTTAGTACAGTATTTGTTATGTCATAGCTGTAAAACAAATAATCTTCCCAAAGTACATGGAACCACAGCTTTATACCGCATACACATATCCAATACATGTATGTATAAAATATATTCTCTACTTTTTAGGACTTTTGTTTGCTTGTTTCAAAATGCAAAAAAAAAAAACTGGTTGTGCTAAAGGTATCTAGATGGGTATGTGTGAATATCCTATATGGATATCCTATATGGATACAGTTATGAATAATTACTGATTGATTCTGTAGGACAATAGTACTTCTGATTGCAGTAGAAGCAGATTTGGGCTACTTACTACCTTGAGTATGAAATAATTTCTTAGCACAAAGCATATGCTTTCTGCCAGCATGGGCCACCCATGCCTGTGGATGTCTGCAGAACTGACTGAAGCTGGCTGAATTTAGTTATGGTTTTCAATATGGTTTTCAGTGCAGTAATTTCATTTTATTCATTACAACTATTGGGACCTGGTTTACTTTCTTTATTTTTTATAACAATAAATAATATATATTCCTGATTCCCTTATGAAAAAGAACTAGTCATGTTTGGCATTATATATACCTAAGCATGTATGTGTGCAAATGCAACACAGGGATCTTGGTAATCTATTCATTAGTATGGCAGAAAACATATCTGAGCCTTGGTGCTGCTGGATTTCCAGTGTTATTAGAAGAGAAATAGTAAATTATTATAATAGAAATATATTCTTACTGATGGCATTTTTACTTCTGCTGAGAAGTGCAGGATCCCTGTTCCCAGTAGCAGAGTAATTACACGGACTATCTCCAACAGTATGTTAGCTCAAAAGAGGATAAGATTGGGAAAATATGAATGCTGCAATGTTACTGAAGCTTACTGCATTTAAATATATAACAATGCACTTTAAAGGCAGTTTATGATATAGATTGAAGGGAAAAAGTGTCATGGTGTGGAACTGCAGTAATCTTTGGTTATCTTCCCCAAATTAATGAAATGTGTATGACCTGAAATCTTCCTCATTAGGAGAGCTTCTTGTCCTTTATGATGATCGCATCCCCATTCACCTGTTTAGCCTAAAAATAAGTTTTGCACCTTTAAGACTCGTTCCAAGAGCAAAAGAAGGGAGAGAAGTGCAGAGTTTGCTATCAGAAACTGCATCCTTCTCCTGGGCTGTGCTGTCTGCCACACGGACAGACGGCAGGACAGAACTCTCCTTTGCTTTTAGATAGTTTTTAGCTAGCTAAGGCAGAGAACTTCCCTTGACTGTGGTTTTTCTTTTTCTTAGAATTGTTCAAACCTTCTCCAGACTAAAAACCCAGAAGAGCACCAGGAGCTCACACCTCTGGCCACCACGGCCTGGCCTGGGCCGTGGCATTTCCAGTGCCGGAGGGACTGACAGGAGACTGAGAGAGCCAAGCTACAGCCCACAAAGGGACTTTCTGAGTTTGTCACCTCTTCTGAGTGATAAGAAGTTTAATTGTTTAATATTGTTCATTTTTTTGTGCTAGGTAATATTTTTCCTCTTAAATAAACAATTTTTTCCACTTTTCTTCAAAGAAATCTTTTTGCAAACCAGTTGGGGGATGGGCAGCTTGAATTTGTTTTCTAAAAGAACCCCTTTGAAAATTTTCTCCCAAATTTACTCTAAACCAAAACACTTTTATTTGTTAATTGTACTACAGAAATCAGACAAGACCACACTATTACTTCATTTAGATCTTCTGAAAGAAATGAATGTAAGAGGCGCCAAGGAGTGCTAAAAATGTGGGGAAACAATTGAGTGCTGAGTTCCAAGGATGTAAGATCATAAAACATACTGTTTGCATTTTTTTTTCTGAGGATAGCATTAAAGAATAATTTAGCTATGCATGGATTATGGGAAAAATTTGTGACATTTTATTTGAAAATATTTTCATCCTTGCCAATCAAGGTTAGACTTGCATTTAGACATTACATAAAAGGAAGTGCTATGATAAAAGTGGTACAAAAGTTGTTTTAAAAAGAAATCTGTTAAACAAACCAACTTGTTTGACACATTGTCAGCATGAAAAATTGTGAGATGAAAGTTACATTTAGGCACATGCTGAGTAATCTTACCAACTATTTTACTGCAGTTATCTTAGTCCAATTTTCTAAAGGATGAGAAAAACCTGACTGATTAAAAGAGTGGTCTTATGAAGAGTTTCTTTCAGGCAGAGGTCTTTAGTATTCTATTCATTGACTGATTTTAGATGAGTTGAGTGTGAAAGGACAGTCATGTTTAGTTAGGTTTGGGACAAGAAGGGAGCTGATATCTGACCTTTGGCCCTGTGTCATGAACCTCTTGGGAGAATGAACATTTGCACTGCTGAGCACAGTGACAACATGAAGGCTTCTTCAATAGCCATATGTGAATGAAAAATCAATTTCCATCCAATCCAATTTCAATTCCAGTTCTAAAACCTGATGAGGGTCTTGGAAAAGCCTTTCCTGCAGTGCAGAATAAAAACTGAATACTTTATACAGCGGAAGACAGACTCATGTAAGGTCAGAACTGACCAAATGGGTTGGAGTTCTTCCACAGTTTAGCTTCCACTGAGACTTGGAAATTCACTGGAGTGAACAAGTACTCAGGTCCAGCTAGCAGAAGCTGCAATATAACTCATTGTTCTCATATTTCATATGATGAGTTTCCTTTCAGAAATTTCAGAAGCATTGTGAAGCTTTTTGGTGAAAGGAGATAAAACACCTGGAGTTTCTTTGCAGAGGTTAGAAAAGAACTAGTTTCTTTTCTCTTTTAAGTCTTAATTGTCACTCATCACTACCACTGTGTGAAATTGTGTCTAACTGACTGAAAATGCATATAACACATTCAAGTCTGTAAGTAATAAACCAGATTTACTCTATTATGTGAATGAATGCAATTTAAGGTGCTTGTCAGCCATTCTATTATCATTAATAACCATATGAAGATAATTTGGAATTACTTTCTATTCAGAATTTTCTATTACATTGTACAGGAAATATTAATTTAATGTTTATGCATTAAGAAATGACGAGTTTAAAAAATGTAGTATTCCTCAAGATGCATTCCATCTAGGAAATATTACCTTGCATATTTTTCAAACACATATTTCCATGGGCAATTTAAACATATTCTTTCTCTAAACAGTATATTTCAGTGAAAATACTTATTTTTCTTGACAGAAAAAAAAGCTCAAACTTGTTTTAACTACCCCTCATTAACTTACAATCAACAAGATTCATATATGCCCACTGAGAACACCTATGACAGAGAAAAACAAACTGAAACCATAAAAGAGGGTAAGGGTAGGAAATTAGATGATAATATTATGTTGATGACGATGGGAAGAAAGGGAATTAGATGCTTTGAAAAAATGCATGAAAGCATGTTACCTTAGTTCTGGTGTCTGTCCCAGGAAAAATGCCAGTAATATTATTAAGCTTCTAAAATAATATCCATACTACTTAAAGAATAATGCCAAGATGGAATTTGAGATTATTTTTGCTGTAGAGTTCTACTTGAAGACATACAAAGAGGACTTTCAAAAAAATAATCACATAATTAGATAATAACCTGTATTTATGACACAGTCTATGATAAAATAAGATTGTGAAGACTTTGATCCTGCATGAAAGTTATACTTGTCAATACATAACATTGCAGAAAAGCATTCTTTTTCCTTGTCCACTGAATTTTTATCTACTACATTGATAGACTATAAGTATGTCTTCTTTAATTAAAATCTTATGAAAAAATGGACTTGTAATCTGTGATCCACCTGCTATATCATCTGCAATCTGATCTGTCATTAATAAGTTTCTGCTTAGCTGCTGTCAGTACCACTCTCAAAATTAATTTCTAGAAGGTTCCTCTACCTAGCTGAAGATTAACCTGTAATTGCTCTGGATGATCAATGCCACCTACCACCAGTAAGTAACAAAATCAACCTCAGATTATAACAAGTAGGTTTTTTTACCCACACAAAAGAGAAAATAACTTGATTATTGTAAGGGAGACAGGGGTTTGGTCAGAAGGTGGAGGAAGGGATGAAAGTTAAATCTTTTGGGTTCTGATTGTTCTCTTTTTCATTTTTTTTTACAAATTTTTTTAATGAATGAGAGAAGGAAACAGCATTGCCACTGTCATGCTTAAAATACTCTACTGCCTTTAGCTTTGAGTTAAATGCCCCCTATTCAGAGCATATGAGGAAATTTAGGACCCTAAAAATGGTTAGCTGGCAGCAAGAAAACATAGATCATAGTCTTTCTCCACTGATGTCAAAAAGTAGAAGTAGTTCAGGAGAAAATGAGAGTTGGGCTCCCTGAGATACAGAGAGCTGGTGTTTGCACTAGAGGGAGGTACCAGGGCCCGAGCTTTTCCCAGTGCTGGATGATGAAATTGGGTTCACTTTTCCCGCACAAGTGGTGGTGGAGTCCAGGGGCACTGTGCTCTGCTCCCCTCCTGAAATGAGCTCATGTCAGGAAAGGAGAGGCTCTGGCTTCCCATTCCAGTGCCGCATCAGGGGAACAGCAGCAGCCCCTTGTCACTGGCGAATGTGCCAGGCTCTGGTTTGGGCCAGGACCAGCCTCTGATGGAGCCTGCTCAGGGTTTCTGTGAGGTGAGAGTGTGTCCCTGTCAGGCTGACCAGGGGGAATATGAAGGAAGATGCATCCAGGCTTTTTCTGCTGATTTAGACTGTTGGCTTCTTATGCTGTCAGAGCCTGTGTAAGTGTAGGTATGTCTAAAATCTCCACCTGAACTTTTAAGTGTACAGAGGCTGTACTGACCAGGGTGAAGCAGCAGTTGCAAGGGTGTTAGAAAAGCTTAATCTTTGTGCCTGAATACCCACTGCAGCATTTAGCCCTAAATACCTCTTTTCTCAGGAACTCTCTTCGTTCAGCAGCAGAGTTTTCTGCTTTGGTATCCCTTCTGATCCTGGTGATAATGTTCCACATAGAAAGTTGAAGAAGGATTATAATTTCTTTTTCAGGTATGCAGTGAACATTCCAGATTCATCATTTTTGTACTCTTATACTGCTGGAAAAAAGGATCACTAGCTAGAAAACCAGCCAAAACTACTACATCTGCAAATACTTTGGTGTTCAGGAAGCAAATTTACCTAATTGTTAGGTCCCTATTGGTTTAAGTCAGCCAAATAATCAGAAATTAATAAACAGCTAACTCATTCCTAGCAGAGGCTAAATATGGATCTAAACAAGGAAACCTAAACTGAAAGGTTGTCATGGTGATATACAGGAGACTAAGCAAGCAGTGCAAAACTCCTCCTCCTAGGAGACCTGAGAGACTAGCTCAAATTTTTATCTGCCATGCTTAATTTATCATTTCACTGAAACATTTTCAGCATGCAAAATGTGTAGAGGGCTTGTATCTGGTACCTTTTGTCTTTCGAGGGCACAACAGATTTTGCTTCCAGATCTATTTCAGATTCAGCCTTATTTAAAGCGGAAAAAAATATTTTTGCGAGTTTTTCTGCAAATTTTTTGTCCTTTTACTATTTATAAGGGCAATTAAATATTGAGATTACTTCCTCTTAAGCATGTTATCATGAGGCCACATACTTTAGTATGTCTGACTTACTGAGTTCTCTAAGAAAGGGAGCAGGGAAAGTAGATTCTTGCAAAATTCATGCATGCACAAAGTTAAATTAGAGATCTGGTTGTCACAAAACAGAAAAGACTTCCATGTTTTCAGTCTGGGAGCTACTGCTTGTATGGAAGAGAAAATAAGGACTAAGCATCAGCATGTCACTTAATAGGTTTCAGTTAAATAAGTATTGGTTTTAAAATAATTTGAGCTTTAAAATTTTTTATTTTCAGTATCCATCAAGTAATTTGATTATTTAGAGCAAGCTGTTGGATTTCAGTGTTTTTTGGGTTAAGCTCCTGCTCTGGGTTCAAATGTCTCTGAACTAGAGTATATGACTACTAGCTGGTATATTGTTGAGGTTCAACTACTTAATAAGTTAATTTCTCATCTCAGAAAACTCAAGAAAATATGACAAATGCCAGGCTAAGGAGAACATCTGATAATTCACATATGCATCTTTTTCAGAAGTAATGACAAGAGTTTAGAAAAATGGCTACAAATGAAGTTCTATTCAAGTAATTGGAGGTACCCAACAATATGTTTAAATAAATTGGTCACACTCTCTTGATTTATGGCTTCTTTCTAAGCTTGGACAGACTTTGCATGCTACAAAACTAAATTTAGGGAAGATATCACTGCTTTGATATAAACTGAGATGCTACAAGTACTTCAGCACCACAGTAGGATTCTGATTTGCTCACTTTTACAATCAATCTAAAAAAAGCACAGGAATGTCAGCAAAATGCAGACACTGCTCCTGCTTATTCTTTGCTTTCTGAAGTCAACAGGAAGCTTCATGAGAGTAGGGAGTGTCAATCCCAGGGATGTGGAGCCCCTCTGGGAGGTAAAGTGGACAAAATGGGTCTGGGAGCTTTGATTTGCAGGAGATTTTCCATCTCCCTGTAATTATCTCGGTGGGAGATCCCATTAGGCAGGCTGGGATCATGGGATGTGAGTGGTGAGGAGAAACAGGGAGGTTCTTAGAAGCTTCTGTCATGATGTTTCACTTCAGAAATGCTGGTGTAAAACAAAAGTGTTGGAAGGAAAATGTCCATGTCAGGCTATGCAGGAACGCCCCTGGCTTAGGGTTTAGGTGGCATTTCTGAGAGATGTAGAAGGTTTTTTATTTTTTTGGTTTTCCTAAAATTTGATTTCTTTTTCTTACAGAAAAGTATTATAGTTGTATTACCTGTGGTTTCCTACTATTCTTTCTCTATTGAGCCTTCATAAATTTTAAAGTGAATGAATTATTAAATACATCTTTTATAGAGATCTATTTAAAAGGTGTTACTGTATTTTTTTCCAATGACAGCCATAATTAACAACATCCTTTCTCTTTTATTTTGCAAGTCGTACAAATTCCTTGGGAAAAATAACCATTGACTATTAATTCTTGGGAAGCTAAAATTCATGCCTGCATCAGAGGGAATCTCTACAGACTGACCACCCCTACACTTTACCCTTTCATGGAGAAAAGCTGCATATTTACCCCTTTTGTGTAGAAGAATACTGGCATGGCGGCGTCCGTTCCCATTCTCGACGTAGCAGGAATAATTTCCTAGGTCTGCCTCTTCAACTGAGTCAAGAATCAATGAGATGGAAACCTCCTGTTCCCCGAGATGTTCCTTGAGAACCCTGAGGAAAAAACAACCATTGATGCTGTTCTGCTTGTACCACAGTGAAGCTTTAGATAATCATGACATAACAATGCTACTTACAACTCACAACTCTCTGGCTTCAAATTTGGCTATGGTTTGATGCAATCTTAATTTAATTATATCATGCCCTTTTCTTCCTCACTTCTAATGAGGAGGTTTGGCTTTGTAAATGTTAATGAGAGCTGCAGTTCATTGTCTTTTTAAAGAGGAATGATATGCACATGGATAATATATTATTGCACACTTTGATGGAGACTCTGATCCATGAAGTCTTGGAATGGTAGAAGAGAGAAAACTGAAAACAGTTATTCTGGGGTTTTAGACTCACACCAGGAGTCTGGGCCAAACACAATATTTGTCCTTTTACTGAGGCTCTTCAACATGCCACTCAGGAACAATGTGTTCATGCCATGGTAGGAGAGATAATTTCTGGAATGCATTATAAAATTTGATAATGTTTTATCAAACAGTAGGAAGAACTGGTACACCAGGGGCCGCTAGCTCATAGAGATTATAAATAAAAGGCTTTCTGTGTAAGACTCCACCTGTCTTCCCATTACTTACTTTCTCTCTTAACAAGACCATCAGTGGTTTCAGGAACTCAGGAAAGCAAATGACAAATGATTGCAGGCCTGACAAATGAAATGGAAATGACCTTTTCTGCTCCTCCCCCCACAAAACAAGAGAGTTGTAACAGGTTTATTGTCACTTTTTTTGTCAGTCATCAGCTAGCTAAGTCATTGGATGAAGGACTTGGGAAAATTTTAAATACAAAATATAGCTGATCTTATTGTCACATGCCATTTAGTGTATTGATCTTGACTTTTGTAGAAAAAACTTGAAGTACACTGGGGTGAAACACACTTCCTTCTTGCCTATGTCTGGGGATGGTGACCTTGAAAGTCACTGAGGTCTACTTGATTGTGCTAATTGTGATTATATTGTGCATAATTTCTTTATCTTGGCTTCTAGTCCTCTATGTCTCATTTTCATTACAATTATTATTAATATATGTTTACCATTATAAATGATATTATTGCTGCTATTATAATATCTTATTTTGTCTCAATTATTAAATTGTTTTTACCTCAACACACAAGTTCTCTTCGGGTACTTCTGCCCACCTGAGGGGGGTAACAGGGGAGTGAGTCAGTGGCTGTGAGGAACTTACTTGCTGGCTGAGGTTAAACCATGACATGCACACTAAGATTTGCCTAAATTTCTGAGTTTTAATTTCTGTGATACATAGAAACAGTGATATTCACACATACAGAGTTATAAATGAAAAAGGAATCTCTTCAAATCCAAGCAGATATTTCATATTGGATAGGGTTTAGTACGCTATGTCAAGCATGTAATTCTCAATACGAATCCACATTTGTCCTTAATTTCTAAATGAGGCAGCACTTTTAGGAGCAGTAGAAGTATATGGCATGAATTGCCAGATCCTCTCTAAAATGAGTATTTCAGCACATATAAGCAGCCCACATAACAGGATGCTTGGCTCTCACAAGGCAGATAACATCCCAGGAAACTCAGGGTTTTTTTTTTCATGAAAAAATCAAAACATTCTAAAAGGGAAGTCAAACTTCACCACTTATTTAAGGTTTAATGTTTGAAAATACTTTTAAGCTGATTTTCTGAAGATATTAATTTTTCTTTATTTCATCTTACTAAGTGTCCTCGTGATTGTTTTAGTAGATTGCCACATTTTGAAAAGTCACTAGGTAAATTCCAGCTGGTCAACATTACAGCTCTTTTTGGGTAGTTATTTTGTTTTTGCAAGTCTCTAACATCAGATTTGGCTGAGGAGGGCATTTTTCTGTTCTCTACTGGTGGCGTCAAAAAGCAAATGGATGATGTTGCAAAAAAAAAATCAGACCCAATATGGTCTTGGTTAGTCTGTGATAAAAAGTATAACATTAACTATTAAAAAAATATAGAGAAAAAGAGGAAAAACGTTTTTGTTTTACCTAATGTCACTTTCCCAGACTCGATTATCATCCAAATCTTCAATAAACTTCTCCCCTTTCATCCAGTAGATTAAAGGACTGGCGTCTCCACTGTATCCAAAGAAAGCTCTGCAGGTTAGATTAGCAGAACCTCCTGTTGCAAAAAATGTAAGAAAATATGTTTATTTCAAAATTTAAAATCAGTTGCTTTTTAAAAAAAAAATATTCAGAGGGCTTCTCAATTTCCAGCTGTTGTTGAAAGTTTCCAAGAGTATCTGCTTGTCTTGACACAATACATTTTCTGAAAATAAATGCAATAAAAATGAAATTAAATTATAGGTAAAAACAGGATTAATTTTTTTCAATACATTTTCTGTTTGGTAAGGATATCAGAGATTATGTCTTTTCAAAAGGAGCTAACTTAATTTTTTTTTCTCTGAAAAAGATAAAAGTTAGGTAAAATAGACATGCAATTACATCTGTTAGTTCAGGCTTGCAATGCTTTCTGCAAAGAGGCTGGTATATTCCTGTAGAGTTCCATTCCCAAGGGATATTTGGTAGAAGGATGTGTGCTCATTGCTATACTTCACCAGGAAAGTTTGAAAAAAGCTCCTGTGAACTAATTCTGAACATTACAAGCCATTAAAATGGGAAGAACCATTAGGAGAACATGCAGCAGGGAGCAGAAATTTCATATATATGCAGAGCATTACTTATTTAAGCATTATAATGAGGATTAAAAAAACTAATATGCCTTCACTTTGTTTATTTTCATACAGAACCTTACACTGTGTTTGTACCACTTGGTTTTGGGCTTTACCTTGAGCACATGCAGGTGTGGAAATGGCAACTTGAACACTTTTCATGCGTTGGCAAGACTGGATAAAGCAAGAGGACAGATACAGCTGAAGATCTCCCACTGGCTGCTGTAAAGACATTTGTCTCAACATGCACCAACTCTTCTAAACTGCCACGTGCATTCCTTTAGGGGATAATTACACAGTAACTTAAGGAAGTGTGGGGATTTAAGAAAAGGTCTTTTCCCCTCATGAAGAGAGTATTTCCACGGAGCTTATATAACTGCTAAAACCAAATTAACATTTTATTGACACTTTCAATTTTTAATTTTTGGACTTTAAAGCTGGCAGACCACAGCTCCTGGACAAAAAATAAGAGAAAAGGGTTTTTAGCACTAATACATCTGTACCAAGATGCCATAAGCCCATCTGGGTTCAATTAATTTCCTCAAAAATACACTGTTTTGGGTCAGGACCTGGTCCTTCTCAAACATACAACATTCATATTTGAATTTCATGTTTACTTTTTAGCATGAAAACAAATGCAGGATTCTGTGTAACAAGAAGACAAGTAATTATTAAATAAATGTCTTATAAATGACTAATAAATAAACATTTCTAAGACAATAAATGTCTTATAAATGACTGGCTTGAACTCTCACATCCATGCCAGGAAAGGTACAGAATCAAATGTTTTTGTTCCAAATGTGCAACAAGGGAAATACCATTTCTGCTACTTTCACAATGTCTTTTGGAATTTTAGGATCTCCTTTTCTTTTAGTCATTTCAGGAAGGTTTGGTTGCTGCCGTGCCTTTTGCAAGCAATGCTTGCTAAAGAGACAGTAGTATTCCAGTACTTGAAACTAGGATGGAGAGAAGGGTCTCCTTCATAATCAAAAAGTATGAAATGGAATCTCTGAATAATGAGAAATTTAAATAATCTCACTTATTCTAGAGCAAAGCTGCCAAATATAAGATGCATCTCTTCAGAGAGAAGGCAAAACCTCTCTTTCTAAAGACAAGCATAGCTGCTGTTTTCAAACCCCAGGGAGCCATGGTCAGGACACCTCCCTGGAAACTCAATTTCTCAATCTCTTCATGGCTTAAGAAGTGCAATTTGGAACCACTGGGAGAAAGATTTTTGCAATCTTGAAGCCATTTGAAGGGAATGAGATGAGCAAGGGGACATATTGTGGGTCAAGTGCATGAAAATCTGTCGTGGAACATGATCAATTTCTTGGTTCCTTGCCATGCAAACCTGGTTTCTTATAATGGTTGCATTGCAAATATATACCAAGTAGAGGGTGGGGGGCAGGTGGGATTGTTTGGTTTTGGTTTTGGTTTTGGAGTTTGGTTTTGTTTTGGTTTTGCATCATAATTATGATGCTTGAACTTGTGAAAATGAAAATATAAAACCTTAAAGGATTATGAAAGTCTTGGCCACAGTGGAATCCGTGCAGTCTTGAAATGGGAGACGGTACCTGAACACGTAAAGCCAAAGCCGGTTTCTGTGATAATTGGACAACCCCTATGGCATTATCCACCAGACTCAGAGTGCTACCTAATGCATCACTGCCACTTCTTGGGCTTTTTCCAAGGCTTTCCTACCAAGCCAAGGCTTGGTTGAAACTTTATAGCTTTTAAGAGCTGGCAAGAACACGCTTAGAGAGACTGTAACTTCTGGCCAATTTATCCACGATTCACAGAGATTAGACACCACAGGTGCTGCACATCAAATCTCTCCAGGCTCTTGCAGCTAACAGGTACCCCTGAGAGATGATTTTTGCTCTGGCTGGGCTTCCGAGCCTTTTATAGATGAATGTTATGAGCACAGATTTGTTTTTTAAAAATAAACATCTTCTGATAAGGGCAAAACTTAACAAAACCAGAGAGTTTTTAAGATTAAGGTTGTTTTCTTTATTAAATTCTTGAAGACATTTTCCCCCTAAATAAAACATGCAAACATATCTTTAAGTGTAGAATCTGAAGTCTCCATTCAATGTGAAACAGTTGCAAGTGAGAAATAAATTAGGAAGGATGTAATGCCACTTAGTAGTACTGTGTTGATTGCAGTTACTCAGGGAAGGCCATTAGCATGCTGGGGCTTCAGCTATAAATTACGTGTTCTGTCTATCTTGACCAATCTTCACAATAAGCCAGTGGGATGTTCATTAGCTGGCCATCAAGGAAGATTCAGTGACCAGCTAATGACCAACTGTGACCATTAATAAGGGGCTCTGTTGCTCCAGGACTCACAGCTCTGTGCAGAGGGCACGGGGCTCCCTTGGAGAAGCAAAGAGGCTTCCAGCTGCAGGCACATGTAAATAAAACCTGACTGCAGGGCCATGCTAGGAATGGACACAGTATTTGGGGAGCACATCTTGGCCTCTACTCCAGAGCTGCCATCATGAGAGTGAGCACTGTAGGAGGGGCTGGTGCTGTAGGAGGGGCTGTGTTTTTCCCTGGAAGTTCCCCTTTGAACTGAGCAGACACAATCTCTATTGTGGCACCAAGCAGCTGTTCTGTGTGGACAATCTGCTTTTAAAAGTATGTAGATTTGTAGAAAACATGGAACATATAATAAATACAAAAGCTGCTTTGCTTCATCTTTAAGCTAAGGTATAAACAACCTGTCAATCAATTAATAGAAATCCCTCACAGTTAACCTTAGGCAACTGTTTCTCTCCATGTCTTTTCTGTACTGAGGAAAACTAGAGGACAGATCTGAAAGCCATACAAGTTTCATGAAAGGATATATAATGCTTTCTATGCCATTAGTTTAAACTTTTCTGTAAATGCTGGATTACTACAGTTTTACAGCCTGTTTTTGAAGGATTTTAACTTCACGTTTTAAATTTACTAAATGTTTTCAATTAAATTACTAGGGAAATTAATCTATTTCTGTCCCCTTTGCTGTAGGATGTAAATTCAAGTTACATCCTGAGTTAACTGCTTTGTTTTGGTTTGGTTTTGGTGTTTTTTTGTTTTGCTTCATATTTTTTCAATGGACCCTGGAAAAATCCAAAGGCATCAGAATAGAATTATTAAGTGAAACTTACAGTACTGCTAATTTTATTGGCATCCCCTCAAAACAACAGACAGAAAAATCAAAACAACTTAAAACATAAAGAGAAAAATAACATTTTGACTTCTCAGTATAATTATAAATTTTTAAACTGTGAAATAATGCACCAAAGACATGCAAGAGGACACATAAGAAGTAAATTCAACTGCATTTTTCTCCATCACCTTTTTGTTTTCTGATGAATATGCTCTTAGAGTATTGAGTTTATTTTTGTAAAAATTGGAATGTATAGCACTACATGCTCCTGCTGCTCCCTGTGATAAAGTCACACAGCTCAAGTCAGCTGGGCTCTAATTTAATTAGTAAAAAAAGCTCTTTGCCATCCAAACTCAGACCTGTTTTTGTGGCACAGTACTCTTCCAAGTAGAGCAGAATGCAAGACGGGACCACAACAAGACATTCTCCCTTGAAACCAGCAAATATCTCTAGCAGAACAATACAGATTTTGTGTTCATTTTCACGAATTATCAACACTTGGGGCTCTTTGCAAAGTATTGCTGGGGGAGCCTGTGCCCAGCAGAGGGCACTGTCCAACTTCCAAACATTATGAAAAAAAAAAAAAAAGGAAATTCCGAGTGAATAACTTCTCATTAAAAATATCCGCCTGCTAAGAACGTGCTAGCTGTAATTAGAAAATAGTGAATGTTTTGTGATTGCTGAAATGCCATCTTGTGTGGTCAGCTGAGATTCCACTCACACTGCTGCTCCCGCAAGTTACCATACAGCAGGACAGCACCTTCCTCTCCTTTGATTTGACAGATTCCTCAGTGAAGGGCAACCATTTTTTGTTGGCAGCAACTGTAATAATAAAAAATGCTCTGCAACCTCTTTTTAGAAGATTTCTCAAAAACATATTATAGAAGTGTTTGAGAGCCATGTTCAACATCTAGTAATATTGAGGGACAAAAGACTGAAAATGTTAAGTGCAGTGAAATGTGGGACTTTCTTTTACTGTACAATGTAAACCATTTGTACAACTTATGTACAGGAAATACCTGGGCAATACCTACACACTTACAAGCATGCCATTTTTTTGTAATGTTATCTTCTCAAAATGAAATTGTAAAAGGTCAAGACAGATGCAATCAAAATCTTGTGCACAGGAATTAAATACTATTATTTCCATTCACATTTGAGGAAAAAATACTGCCAAATTATCAGTCTTTCAAGAGTAGGGCTGTGAAAGCTGGTACCTTCCCAGGTGTGACAGATCAGCAGTGACAGAAACAAGTCAATGACCCACTTGTTTTGCCAATGTCATCTGACAAGGCCAGCGGGCAGGAAAGTAGAAGCTGCTCTCATTTTTAGAGAAGTCTTGTGTCCTAAAACAATTCAACAGTATTTGAAAGCCTTCATGCAGGTGTGATTAAGAAGAAAAAAAAAAGGAGGTACCATATAGTTTTCAGCTGTGTGACTTGATCAAATGATCGTCTACCCTTGATCTGTAAGGATCCTCTTAGAAGAGGGTGAACTGCAGAGATTCTTTTGGGTTCCTTCCCTGCATGCACAAAGCACCACCTACTGCTATCTGCCCCCCAGTTTCCATACACATTCTTGCATCTTGATATCTTGTACTCCCTTAATATAATGTAAATGTCCTGCTGCATGTTTCCCATAGCGAGCTAGGAAAAATTAAACAACCAACCAAAACAAAACCAAGCAAAACCAAGCAAAACCATATTATTTTCTGAAACATAACTGTAACCTGGGAATTGCAATATTCTAATCTCATCAATGAGTAGTAGTTTCTTCATGTTTTTGGCAAGTCATCAGGTCTTGCCTCCATACAGTTGTGAAGATACAATGTACAAATGCTGTCTATTTTGAATTCAGTGTATGTAAGTTTGAGAGGGTTCGACATAATCATTCACTAAGTGTTATCATGCAAGCATCATACAAAGTGCTGAATGTGATTACACAGCTATATTTCTTCATTAATAGTCCTTTCCATATTTTGCTGTGCTGTAGAGTGGAGTTTTGATTGCATTGGAATCTAAATCACATTTTGAATATGTCCTTCAGGCCACAATGGTGTGAACTTATAGTACACACTACATTCCTCCACAATAAAAAAATATCAGGATAAGGTGCTTAACAAGATCAGAGATTGTGGGGTTTTTTTTCTTTTACAGTATTTTAAATATCACTTTAGGGAAGAGGTTAAACAAATCCCTTTTTTCAATTTCTGCGTTTTTTTTGGTTTTTTTTTTTTTAATTGGAAAGAAAAAAACCCCAAAAACCTAATTCCTGTTCATTAGGTTTTTCTGTGTTGTTTTCTTTCACCAAGCAGATAGTCCTGGTTCACCATAGAGCTGAAGTCATTCTCCTGTTCACAGTTACCCATTACCACATGAAAAGCCCTTTGCCTTCCAGGGCTTCCATCTGCTGCATTCCAACTCAGCAGCAGGACCCTTGAAGGAGGGGTCTGTATATTCCTGTCTGTATGTTCCTGCTGATCAGCCCTGAGATAGTGGAGCCTGCAACACTTTATAGGGTGCTGAACTCAAACATATACAGTGAGACATAAGATTGACCTATGCATATAAAAATTTTGTAGTGTGTTTCTTCATAGCTAGTGAAGGAAAAGAAACCCAAAACCTTTCTGCTTTGAATGGGCTCTTTAGCAGCTGGATGGTCAGAGACAGTCAATGAAGACAGCAACCACCAGAGCAGACTGCAGAAAAGGAAGTGATGTATGTGATTTGGGGCTCAAAATGTCCAGAACATCTCTCAGGTGTGTGGATTGTCAAACTTGCCCTCGTTTCACAAGAGGTAACAAAACCCCTGAACCAATAATCTTGATTTTCCTAACAGCAGGCCTCTCCTCGTGATAGATGGTAATGTCAGGCTGATAAATTAGCTGTTCAGCAAGTATTTTTCACTCCTTCTTCTTCAGAAGTAGAGGCTGGAGTGGAAGACAACTATCAAAAGCACAACACAAGTATTGCTAAAGAAAAGGAAAGCCACTGCAATTGTTTTACAAGCTTGACTTAACTCTTACTCTAGAAATTCATCTTTTTAAATTTTTTTTTGAAAATGCATTTATAGACACTTTTTTACTGTGCCCTCTCTCTGAGATCTAAAGATAATTTGTTTTTTAAAAGCTTAGCTGTTTTTAGATATAAGTCATAAGAAAATATCCTAGGTAACAAAATATCTCTAATTGAAAAAAAAAAAAAGAAAGAGGTAGCTCTAAATGTCAAACTTCACGTTTTGTTACCACTTACAGACTTGTGTCTTGGGAGTTTTAAATCTGTTCATACCATGCACAGCTTAATATTGTTCAGTGTTTTGTTTCTGGATTCTCTTTAAACCACACTGCCTTTGATTATGGTGTCGTGGTATTTTCATTTGAATGATGTTACATGGTAAAAAAAACCACAACCTTTGTGCTGACAGCCCAAAGTTCCCGTTGCACAAAGGAATCCAAAAGGGCTCCCATAAGGGACCTTGTGGTTCCTTCCTGTGCCTGGAGAGAGTCCCCAAGTCCCACTCCTGGGGCTACCACTGCCCCTCAGCAGTGACTGACCTCCAGAAAGGCCTTGTGTCTTTGGCTTTGTGAAGTCCTGCTCTGAGTCATATTTTTAAGCAAGAGAGGTTTCTTGCTTAAGGCCTTCATGGTTTGGAGAGTTAAAAAAAAAAAAAAAAAAAAAAAAAAAAAAAAAACAAAAACAAAGAAGAATTTCAATGTATGTCCCTCTGGTAAAGAATATTTACAGGCAAGAAATGCAATAGGACCTATAAGCTCCTGCAGTTCCTGTGGGAGATCAGAGAGCAGCGAAATATTGCGATGTTGCGTGCAGACGGAGCCCCTCCCCTTCTACCGTTAAGCCGTTAACCCTTACTATAAATTACCCTGTTCTACCGTTATTAAACGCCTTTTACCGTCGACCACATTGGTGTTGCGAGTGATTGGCCCGAGAGGGCAAAGAGTGTTTGCCACCGTGCTGTTCCTGACCCGGGACGCCACGCCTCAAGCGGAGGTAACAAGTTCCATAGGTGACTCTGGGCCTCAAGAAACTACAAAGCTAGAATAAGTTCTCTGCTAGTTAGGAAAGACAATTTCAAGCCATTGGAGCTCTCACTACATATTTCTCCATCCCAAACAGAATCCTGAGGTAAAGCAGCAGCAGGCTCAGAGGGACTTGAGTGGCTCTCTTGGTCAGAACACAGCTGTTGCTGGACTTGTTTTGCTGAGGAACTACTTGAATAACACACAACAGCACAGCTCCCTTTCTGTTTTATTTTGCTTGTGAAAACTGTGGATACAATTGCCTATTTTTTTTTTTTAAACCTGAACAGTGTTGTTCCAGCCGATACCAGCATTCAAATGTCTTGCTGTGGAGGTTTTTTTGTAAATCCTGTTTTCCTCTTCTTTCTGAACAGACTATAGTGGGTTTGCTTAGGCCTCTGGTGGGTGCTAGTCCATGTCAAAAAACACTGCTCATAAATCATCACAAGCAGTACCTTCTCCCTGCCTCCCTCTCAGGTGCACTGCACAATATGTTCTGTACAAAGAATAGCAGATGATGTTCTGGATTCTAGATAGTGATAAATGACATACTTATTTTCCCAAACTTTGCAAGCAACTTAATGTCAGATCACACTTAAATGTAAATATCAACAATCTTAAGGATCAGCCTTATCAATTCAGGCTAAATACAAATTCAATTCTTGTGGCTCTTTCATCCTGTTGATGTCTTTGGACACAGAATTTAATGAACAGCATTAGAAAATATGCTTTACTGGAATGTCTTATAATAGCTGCTCTTTAACTGCTTTGTAGAGAGGAACTGCAGTGTTTGTATCATCATTAGGTAATTTGAGTGCATCATCAAATTCTCAACTTTGGAGTCATGCATATATACAAAATAATAAATTGTGTGTTTATTTTCCATTGGTCAGCCTGACTATTCTTTTCCTCTCTTTGCTCTTTATTCACAAGCAAGTTTACCACTGAGTAGGACTGAGTAGACTGCAGGGAATTATTTGGGTAAGGAGGTATTCTGAAAAAAATGATGTAGAGATGGGCTGCATATTGAAGATATAAAATAAAAATAAAATTAGAGCCTTTGAAAGTAGCATCCTGCACAGTGTCACCTACACCTGGGCTCTTATAAAGGGACTCCTGGGACTCCAACTTATGAGCAACAAGTAATTAAACACTCTATCTTCCTCTGGTGATCTTTCTCTTCAGCACACACTGTGAACATCACAAGTTCTAAGATTTTAATGAATTAATCTGTTCTGTCAGATCAGATCATGTGACAGAAATTGTCATTTGGAAAAGACCTAGACTAGTTTGGCAAACATTTGAATGGGGAAAACTACTGCTCCCATGAAGCAATGTGGCACAGCAGGATAAATATAATTGAAATAAACTACATCTATTATGTAAATCAAAATACTTCAATTTGGTTCTAAAATATGTGACAGCACTAGCCTGTTCAAATTTTCACCGGGAAAGCCATTAAGAACCTCTGAAAATTGGAGTCCTGATACAATGAACCTACTGATTACTAATAAAACAGATAAATAAAATCAGCACCAACTTTCAGTTTACTGCAGTAAAGCCTCTGATGGTAGAAAGGGATTTTATGTTTATTCATACTGGGTAGGTGTAATGCAATGGACAGAGACAATACGAATTCTTAGCATAACCTTAGAAACAATTTGCCATTTAATTAAATATCATATGGACTAGTATCTGTTCATATAATTTTAAAATCCTACCACATCAAATGTTTCTATTGCATAAAAATGGAAATGCATGCTGTTCCTAGGAGCACTAGGCTTTCTGCTTTTACAGAGTAGTCATTACATTATGTAGTCTTTCTATTTCTCTTACACGTGTTAAGAAATTAACCTTTAGTTAATAAGTGCTTTCCTAAGAAAACACTGAAACAAAATCCATTAGAACAAAACCCTCTGGTTCACAAAGATGCAAATGGAGAAACTCATTTGCTTCTCAGTGACAAATGTGCCATACTCTTGGACCATACACGTGCTGGAATAATCCACTGCTATTGATTGCCTTCCTTTCCACATGAAAGGCACCCAGGCAGTTTTTCTTCATACCTCAAGAAATTGCAGATTGATAGACAATGCTTGGTGAAGGCAGCTGCACAAATACCACAAATGGAATAAAAAAAATCCAGCTAGCACTGCATACATGCTATCTGAAGTTTAAGGAAAACTTAAAGAAGTTTATAAATGGGAGCAAGTTTGGATTCTTGATGCTGTACCCTGCTTTCTGACCTGGGGAGCAGAGGACCTGAGTTACAAGAATTCCCACAGGGGAAAATCTGTGTCTGGCCAAAGGGAGGATTCCTGCCACACATTCCTTAGCCATACAGCTCCACCCTCCATGTCCTCACTCTGTATGAAAGCTCCTCTTTGGCAGAGCCTGCCCACTGCTCCCAACCCCTGATCTCACTCTGGTTTTGATGTGAGTGAAGACCAGAGAACTTCATTCCCCTCTGCAAAGAGTAGGTATTCCTGTATCTCTCAGGACAGAGGGGGAGAGTGTCTTGCACTCCTAAGTAACTCCTGATCAAGGGTTGGCTTCACATTGGCTTTTCCTCTTTAACAGAAAATGACCTGGTCAGACTGGAGGTATTGTAGGAGGAAGCAGAGCCTCATGTCCCCATCTGTGTTTGAAGTAGGTGCAGTCATGGGCATCATAAATTGTGATTCTCCCAAAACAACTTCCTTCCCAAGAACAATTAGTCATTAAATTATTTTGGTTTGTTGAATATTTTTGTCAAGAGGAGATGCTTTTCAATACTGGAAAGTCTGAACAGAAGCAAGGCTGAAATGATTTATCTTCTTGCAGCAGCCATGTGGGCCCCATTTCTCCAGTCCATCTTCATTCTACTTTAGTTGTAATTTCCATGGTTGCACAGCACAGGGTCCTGCCAGGAAAACTTCTGAGAGGTTTAGGGCTCCTGTGTCTGAAGCCAAATACTTGAGGTCAGCAAGCAGGATATTAATCCTCTTTACTTACATAATTGTGAATTTCCTGAACAATCTGCACAACCCACCCTCCTTGTGCTGCATGCCCACCAATGCTGCAACTTCTTCTTGTTGTGGTTTTTTTTTTTTTTTTTGTTTTAGTTGGTTTTTTCTTTTTTTTTTTTTTTTTTGTTTTGTGTTTGGTTTTGTTGTTGATGTTCAGGGGATTTTTTTGTTTTGTTTTGTTTTTGTCTGTTCTTTTGATTTTCTTTTTATATTTTTCAAGTGTTCTGAGAGGCTTTGGAGTTATGGCATTTCAAAAAGTGGAGGAAAATGAAGGAAAATTTCACCTTGTTCCATTCAATCTCTGGGAATACAGAACACTGTCTACAATGCTCTTTGTGCTTTTAACAGTTTCTGGAGGTCTCAAAGCAAGGGCTGAAAGCAGGGTTTGAGTGACAATAGAAATATCAAGTACGACAGCTGCTGGTTACAGGAACAGAGACAAATATTCATGATGCAATATTTATGATACAAAATGTCCAAGGCGAGAGGTGGCAGGCTGGTGTCTGTACCAGCACAGGTCTCTGCAGAGCTGGGTGTGCCACCACTCACCCTGTCCCCCCAGAGCTGAGGCTGCCACTCACCCCAAGCTGCATGGTGGCTTTTTAATGGGGACACCTGTCCACAGGGGACCAGAGTAACTTTGCAAAACCCATTTGCCCTTGTGACTCAGAGCTAGAAATTTAGTCCAAGTCTGGGGAAGAAGAAGAGGGTGTGTTAACCCTTGCACTAATTAGCCCATCACCAGCTCTAAAGAATATCATTGCAGCTACAGGCTTTGATTTTTATTGATGCAATTATTTGCAAATGCTGTTATAAACTCCTGGATAGTAAAACATTGATGGATTTTTAGGAAGTGCTTAGTACAGTGTTTGCTTTCAGTCTTTAGCCATCTAAATGACATCCATCCCTTTAAAAATGTGTCATAAATGGAGACATGAAAATTATTTATAAAACAGTCCAAAATGGATGGCATTAAGCATTAAGTATTGCATGATCACATATCCAGCAAGTTTCCTGTATAGTTATAGTGTGCACTCTCAATGGATTTTAAATCCATACTTAAAGGAAGTCATATGAATCATCTGAGGTGAGAATAGTGAGGCAAAAAAAAACACTTTAAAACACTGTAATGGTAATTTAGGATCATTGATCTACAAACACAAGAAATGGGAATGAAAACAATTCTCCATACTGAATTAGAGCAAAGATCTACCACCCCAGCATCCTGCACCTGCACCATTGAATAGCATGAGAGGCAAATATCTAGGTATGAGCGTCACAGTCCCTGAAAGCAACCCAAGTTTTATGATGAAAATTTTGACAGACTTTAACTACAGCAATGCAAATAATAAAAAGCAAGGTCGTATATCTGTCCTTTGTAAACAGTTAGTCTGTCTGTTCTAACAGGATATACATATAAAATAGGACCAGAAATAAGCTTCATTAGCACTGGGATGCAAAAGGAAAAAGAAAAAAAAAAAATAGGTCTTCTGATGGAAGTTCAGCAATGTGCTTTTTAAAGAAAGCATGCATTTATATGAGAATTTAAAAGATGTAAATTTATTGGTATAAGAAGAAGCTCAGTGATTTTATCCAGTTGAGTGGTTTGCATCCAGCTTGTTATCATTTATTTTCTCCATGTCTCAGTATAATCAAAGATAACTAAATCTCAAGTTTGGAGAGAACTGTTAAGGATTTTTTTTTTTTAATGCATTAGATTTTGGATAGCAAGTAGGCTAAATGATACTTTACATAAATTGTTGTCCTAGAACATTTTGTAGTGTGAGATGCTAAAGTTCAACTGATAAATAATGAGCTCATTTAAGAAGCATAAAAAAAAACCAGAGGAGAATAATAAAAGGCAGGGGGAAAAGAGGCAAAATTGTTCCTGTTCTAGGTCATCATTTAAAGATGAAATGAAGATTTTTTTTTCAAGACTGAGATGGCAGGCAGCAGTTCCTTTGTGTCAAAGGCAGGTAATAGGATGACAAAGGGTGTTTGGTCCTGTATCTTTTCTATTTCATTTCAGCCAGTCTCTGAAATGAATACCTGTCCTGGTGAGTGTGAGGACAAAGCTAATTCAATAGGAGCAGCAATAACTTTTCCATGTCCTGCTCATTTTTCCCCCCTTATACTACAATAAGGAATTCTTCTAAAAGCCATTTCCATCTTCAGTGTTTAGGTCAGTATTGTGTGGAAGAAGTAGCTGAGAAGCAGAAAATGATTGCTTTTCAGGTTAGGACCTGACCTTTTCAGGGGTATGTACATGGAAAGCTGGATGGTGGGAAGAAGGAACCTCAGAGATGGGCTACTGGCATCTACCCAGTGACAATGCAATAGCCTAAAACCAGGTTCCAAAGAAGGCTGAGCTGAAAGAGGAGGATTTTGCTGTTCCTCCTCAAAACAAATGCCCTCAACACTCCTGTTGTCCTGCTCCCACAGCCAAGCTGTCTCATCCCAACCCTCCTCCCCATCCCAAAGGTGTCCTGCAACCTCCAGTACCTCCCTGCCTGGAGACAACTCCAGGCCTTGATCTCCAGCACCCAGGACAGGCAAGAGGCAGCCTGAGCCCTGCTAACATGTAAATTCACCTTTCACCTCTGTCTTCACACATAAAATGAGGGAGTCTGGAACCTGCCAGATCTCTAACATAAGAGATCATTAAATATTATGAAATTACTTTGAGGCGTGATCATAAAAGATAACAAAGTCAACAAAATAAGAGACTGCAGGAGACGTGTGGGAGAACTGGCTGAGAACAGCCACTTTCCTCCATCCTTGAGAAAGATTCTTCTGCTGTAACTTTAGGAATGGCATTACTAATAAGAACTAGCTAAGAGCAGCAGTTTGCCATTCTGAATAAAATGAATCATTCCTAATATGATTACTACATGTTACATATTAGAATGAATATGAAATTTAAGTTTGAAAAGAGCATTTGTCGAAAAGGCAGAAGAAAAAGGTTGACATGACATTTTCTTCATAAATGAAGACTTACAACAAAAAAAATCCCTCAGCTTTCTATGTTCATTGTAGAGGTATTTCTATTAAAAAGCTATTAGTTACTCAAATGTCACTTTTATGAATAAAAACTTGTCTTGGTGCCATAGGAGATGTTGCAGATGAGCTCTTGTTCATGTAAAGAACTGAAAACTCATAGGTTTTCACTAAGAAAGAAAAAAATGCTGAGCTACTAGCTCACCCTTTCACTAAGTGAGATCATGACAAACTCCAATAGATTATTTAAAATTACAAAGGCAAATTGTTAAATAAGTTAGGAATGAAATAATCTTTGATGTGATTTTTTTACAGTTTTATTTATCAATTGCTCATAAATGAATAATTCATAGAGTGGACACACTGGGTTTGACAGAATTAATTTTCTGTGGCTTAGACAGTGGTATGAAAAGCAGAGATTTCCAGGAGACAGGATTTCTGATAAAAAAGATTTGCCATTTTATTTTATTGATTTTTTTCCCCTGTCTGCTAGTTTATTTAATTTGAATAGATCAGCACCTTAGAGTTGTTAGACCAGGATAGTCACAAAAGCAAGGCTGGCCTGCTAAACAAGATTGTGGGATCTCTCCCAGGACTTGCAGAATTTGTATTCAAGTGATACAGCAAGAAATTTGGACCTTGACCACCTATTTTCCCAGAGTTTTAAAATTCTTTTAAGGAAAGTAAATTACTAGGGTCTGGGGATCCCAAGGTGTTCCTGCTAGCAAGCTTCATATCAATGATCTTGGAAAATCTTATTTGTCTTTCTCCCTGGAAACACAGTCCTTGAAAGTTCAGTTTGAGCTTCTCAAAGCTGTAGCTTGTAGATTGCCTTCTTGTTGACCACCTCAAGACCCAGGATGCACCAAGACCACGGGCACAGTGGTCATGTTGGACAGGAAGGCATCTTCCAAAGTGACATTTGTAGCCCACATGAAATTCTGACTTCCAGTTCTATTGGTCAGGCAGGAAACATCCCTCACAACTATCAGTATTCCAGACCAGGGCTTTGTAATCTTGGTGATCTTTACTGATTTGCCACGAATCTAAGATGTCTGATTTACCAAAATGCTGGGAAGTCCATTTTTTTCTGTCTGAGACTATCTTTTCCCAAAAATTACTGACCTTGACATTTAGGCATAGTTTCAGCTCTACTACATGTGTTCTGTAGGACTTTGGGATACTTTCTGTCACTTTCTGTTACAATTTACCTGCCACCAAGGCTCAGAGAAATTTGTTTTCTAATCCTCTGCTTAGTTTAATTCAACTACAAGGGCAGCACGTCGATGAGATTCCACAACAGAGACCCTCAGGATCAGCTGAATGAATAGGCCTGAGTATGTCCCACAGTAAACCAATACTCAGAAAATAATAGCAAAATCCTGAAAGCAATACAGCTGTAAAATGCTGTATTGGATCATCTGCACTGCTTCTGTACCAGAGCTTATTTATTCTGGACCCCATTGGTGCTACAAGTGTAGCATGCATTGCTTGCTGTAGGTCTATGAACACTGTTTCTTCTGTGCAAATTGGATTTAAATTGCAATGGAACCTCCTTCTGGTGGAGGCCAGTAAATGTCACTGTGATAACAAGCACTGCTAGTTACATTTGTGATTGCTCATTTTTTCCTTCACTATTTCTTCATCTGTTCCTCAAAGAGGTCATTTGTTTTTGGCAGGCTACTTGAAGAAGTGTGAAGAAAGGAGAATATTTATTAATGCATTTACATAAAGGGTGTCAAGTTAAATTCGGCATAATCTGTAGGGCAATATTACTTTCAACTTATTAGGAAAATAATAAATAAAATCAGAATGGCTAGGCACTGGAAAGGGCTCTAAACAAATTGGTAGTGAAACCTTAGCAAAGCACCCTTGTTATCACTCTTGTCTAGGCTACACTTCTGCAATGAGGAAACTGCTTAACACTCTGTAAGCTCTGAGATGACTCATATGCTTCAAATTAAGCATTTACATAACCGTTTATAGGCTGGGGGCATTGCATCATAACCTCCATGGGGGAAGAGAATAATCTCTCCCATGTTCATTACACACCAAAAATTTAATTCTTTTTCTAGAAGTCTTCCTGCTTCTAGTAGGAATATCTTTGCAGTTTAAGTAATAGTATCCTAGCTGTCTCTTAAATTTTTTTTTTCACTATTGACTTGCAGTAAACATAGTGCTTTTGGGATACTTTTGTACCAGAAAGGCAGAGGTAAAATGAAAAAAAATGCAAAGTAGTAAAGATGAAAATCGGGGAAAACATTTTGCAAGGTAATTCATTGTATTAGGGAAGGAAATATATGTGGAATAAAAATGGGTGCTGGTCATTACTCTGTCTTATATTGATATTACATGTCATTAACCTACAATTTAGATGAAAAATATGATATAGAAATAGGTATATGTTCTTACATGGATGTTCATGTGCTGCTTAATGCCTCAGGTATTATTTGAATACATCTTTTAAAATACAACCTGTAAGCATAATTCATCTTGTGGGTGGAATTGTAATAGTGATAAATTTGGACCCTAACACTATAATCTGATGGGGTTTTATTGGTTAGAGAGAATATTTGCTAGAAGATGATGATGTGAAGGACTGGAAACATTAATCTCTAAGTTAGGACAAACACTTGTCCTGTTCACCTCTATTTAAAATCATTCTGACTTCCATGCTGCAAAGCTGGTGTGTCTCCCATATTTTATTAATTCATAGAATCATAGGACATTTTTTATTGAAAGGGCCCTCCCAAAACCATCAAGTCCAACCTCCCTAAAATGCTGAAGCGGAGTCCTATTTTTTTTCCTGTTTTTCCTATTTCTGCAGTCCACTGGGAAAACTTGGGTGCCCAAATTATATAAAAATGTATATATTTATGTTTACACAATGATTAGTTTTACATCTTATATGGATAGCATTTTGTATTTCCACTGCCTTTATATAGACCACCTAAATTATTCTGCAGTGTTGTTAAATAGTACAACAAATTTTCTGATACAAATGGCTGGGACTGTATTTTCTGTTCAGTTGAACACAATTAATACATTTCTATGGTGACTAATATTGTGAGAAACCAACTGCAGAAGAACTATCTGGGCTGCCAGCAGAACTCCCATCCTGGTCTGGGATTTCATCCACTGTCCTCCCAGTACCACAGCATTTTGCACAGTAATGCTCCATCTGTTTGTGGCTGGCAAAATAACCCTCATCATTAGCACTGCCCAGCTCAGCAGCTGTAATAGTGTAATGAAATATAAAACCATTTAAAGCTCCTATTGCTGTGAGATAAATGCAGGAGTTCAATCCATGTAACTTGTTCTATGCTAAGGTGCATCACTTTGGAGTCTTTTACAACGGGTGAATACTAGAGAAATGGAATTTGGATGTTTTTGGGGACAAAGAATAAGGGAGTTTAGTCAATAACTCCTCCATGGGTCTCTGAATAATTTTCACTGCTCACAACAATTACTGATGTGCTTCTTGTATTCCTGGCTCATGCTACCGAGAAGAGTCCTGGCCAGTGCTGCCTGTCTTCCCCACCAAATGCCATTGTGATGACCACAGAGAAAAGAAGAGCATGGTGAACTGGGAAAAGAAATATGACATTAGCTCCTTTGGGAGTCAAGATGGATGATTAAGTCTTAGCCTAATTATGAAGAGAGAGAAACAAAATCAAGTCATACCTTGCAAGAGAGGATTTTATTTCTGGTGTTAGAAGATGAACATTTCCTGCTAATTTGAAAGGAAGTCATAGAAACATGGTGGCTGCAGCAAAGACTTTTCAGATCACCGAGTCCACATCCTTCATGCAGGATATAGTTTTCATACTTCTAACATACTCAGTATATTTTACTGGAACCTTGCCAAAAGACCAGCAAGAAAGTTGTATAATTTGGAAAGAAGCCAAGACAAATGCTTTTTGATTAAATACTACATAATTAATTTTAATTCACTTTAACATTCTTTAGAATTTATCCCCTTTATTGGTAGATTGAAATATACTCCCTTTGAGAGAGTTTTAATAGGAATATTTGCCCTCATGAAGTAAATATGTATTCCCATTCTCTTTCCAGCTGCCTGATAAAACAGCAACTGTTCCTTTGCCAGTTTTGCCAGTAATCTCTGTGGCTTGCTTGGATACAATCTATATCTTCTTGTGGATATATGGGTAATAACTCAGTTTAAATAATAATTCTGTCTTCCTCTTCTGATTTCACGGAAAACATGAGGTTTCTACACACTAAGGATATATAAGAAAATCTTTTGCTTTTTTATGCATAAAATGGAGGACTAACCAGAGACTATAACATCATGGGAATTGACCCATTTAGTAATGCTTCATAACTAATTCTTATCCTCCTAAGAAAGGCATGTTAAGTCAATTAAAAGGTTCATGCATATAAATTGCTTGGAGCTATTCAAGGGTGATAAAAATATAGTGAAATTTGTAATCCTGTTGGTAAAGAGGGAAACTTCTTTACAAATGGAAGAAACTGGAGTGGGTAAAAGGCAGAAATACCCACTATAGACTCATTTGCAAACAGACACAGCCTAAACAGGGTTCATTTGCTCTCACTTAGAATTGTGATAGTCCCAGTTACTTAGGAGATGGCAAGGAACACAGTTCCCAGTAAAATGCTATATAGACCAAGACTGTGCCTGCTTCCTGAGATGTGCACAAAGCTTTTACACAATGCACTTTGCCTTGACAAAGATTTCTTTTTCAGTGAATATCTAGTTACAGAAAGGAAGAAAGATGCAAAATTATTTGTGAATTAAGATGAATTTTGGCTAAATAAGGGTAGAAAATATCAAGAGAGGTGTTTCTTATATTTAAAAAAAGTTTTTTAATATTTCTTACTTTAATTTATTATAATTTAGGAAATGACCTACCCTGACAAAGGAAGGATTTTTCAAAGGGGATTGAAAACTGGAAAAGAAATGCCACTTATTATTTAGTGCAGAAAGACATAGTTGGCTTCTCCAAAATGAGACACTGCATGACATCATTGTTACATCTAATATTCCTGAAAAGGTTATCTAATTTTAACCCTAAAAAGTGCACTCATTTCTTAGCCAAGTATTGATCCTTGGCAGATTCAAATCACAAGGGCTGAACTGTGCTAATTTTTGTGAGAACAGACTTCTTTAATGTTTTAAGTTCCCATGTCTAGATTGTCCTTTCCTACCCTCATGCAAAGGGCATTTTTTTACAGGGAGGAAGGGAGGGATGGGTGTTGCATCTCCAGATGAGATGAGTTCTGAGCTCTGTCAAGAGGTGAGATGTGTAAACACTACTTAACACTGTATGCTCCTTCAAGCCCCTTAGACTCAGGTTAAGCTATCTCCTGAAAGTTCAAATTTCCTTGGAGCTACACTATCTGAGTGGCAGTGACAGTTTGCATGTTTGTATGGTTACTGTCATCTTGTGTCAAGGAAAAGCAGTGTGGACATTGAATTACACAGAGCCTAAAATCATGGAGGAGCCTGCATTGACTTTATTTGATTTCTCAGTAATCTAAAAACAACAGAGTGAACCCAAGAACTTGGAAAGACCACATGTCAAGGAATTTTCTGTATATCCTGATTTTTTTTTTTTTTACAAAACATCTCCCCAGATGAAACAATTTTTACAGTAAACAGGAGTTTACTGTAAAAATTTTAACAGATAAACAGAAGTTTATCTGCTACCATCTATAACAAAAAATACTCCTTTTTTTTTTTTTTTTTGGTGGTGTATCAAGAGGAAAATGGAATATGAATCCTTTGGCTTGGAACAAAATATGCCATACCAGAACATTTCTATCCAGGTTACTGAGTTTTCAGCATCTTAAGATCATTTTGACCTTTGTTTTAGTACTTCTATATAAAGCCAGAAGAATTGCTTGTAAGTGTCACAAGAATAGACAAAAGGGGTTAAAATCTCCTGATCCATTGAGACAATGGTTTGTTTAGGGTTTGACTTGAATTCCAAATTAAAAATTATTTTCTGCCATATTCCATGCACCTCTGGCATTCAGATGTAACCATCTCAAACAGGGTACTAATTCTCATGAATGACTAATGCCTGCTGTACCCCCACTAGATGAGCTAGATTGAATTATACTTTATGGAAAGGTTTGTTTAGCTGGTTTGGTTTTATTGGTGTTTTGTGTTTTGTTTTGGTTGCTTTGTTTATTTGTGGCTTTTTTGTTGGGTGTTTGTTTGTTTGTTTGGCTTTTTTTGTGTGTGTTTTTTTTTTCTTTTGTGGTCTGTTTTTTTGGGTTTTTTTAGTGTACCGAGCACTTTTGATTCATATTACAGAAGCTGGGTTGAAGAAATGTCCCAGGCACTTGGAGGGCCATGCTGGGAATTCTACCCTGTAATTCATCAGAAAAGTCTTAACCAGAAAGCAAATTTACAAAGAAGCTGTCAGTGTACACAGGTACAGGTATACAGGTAACCAAGGACATATCACAACTTTCACATATTCTCACATAAACAGAGGTAATTTACTGAAACAAACGGGCAGCTGATACTTCCCCTTTCCAAGGTGTTGTGAGGATAACCCCAGGGTCTGGTGAAACTCTCAAACGGCCACAATTAACCTCAGATGTAGGACAAGACTCTTTCACATTGGCCAAGTCTAAATACTCTGGAGATGAACTCTTGTTTTATATCTGATTGTGGTTTCGATTCAGCACTGTGGTGAAGAACATGGATTAACTTTAGACATTACACTCCTCTCTGTGCTGCACTCACACAAAATAAATTAGGTAAAAATCACAGGTTACAACAGAAAGTGAATAATTAAGAGCTAAATTGAACTAACATCAAACTGCCTAAAGGGAAAAGATAATTTCCATCCACATCTCAGTGATGGTGTAATAAACATTGTAACAATACCACAGAATTACTGAAAACCCACAGCACATTTTTAGCTTTTCTTGTAATGGTCGTTATTACAGGCATTAAACGCATTCATCAAAAGGTTTGACATAAATTATAGAAACAGATTAAAGATGTATACAGGTGTTTGTGTTTGCTTACACAATTTAAATTTAAACTGCTCTTACTGCCTTATTAAGATTTTTTAGGTTGAACAAAGTTTTGGTTTAGGTTGAATTTTGTTTGTTTGATTGTTTGTTTGTTTTTGTTTGTTTTTTTTTTTTCTTGGACAAGTATCAGACAGTGTTGAATTTTTAACTTCTGGAAGAATAATTTCCAGAAAAAAAATTGTTTCTAAAATTTTTCCAAGAGCAGTCTCAGTGTCACTCACGACCATTACCATTGCCTAATGAAGAATAAATTAACTTTATACACAAAACCAAAAAAAGTTAATCCAACAGAATAGTATACTTGTGAAAAAAAAAACTACAGGCTATTTACAGCACTGTGACAAAAAAATAAAATAAAGCCCCTATTTTTAAATCCAACTCAAAAGTTTTTATTCATGAGCATTTTCATAATTTTCCATTATAGTTTGAATTCCTATAGTGGGAACATATTTGTGGAAAAAAAATTAATCATAATTTACCATGTTAGACATACCATATATCTGACTATTGAAAAGTAGCACAATTTTTCCAAAAAGGATGAATTATAAATATTTGATAAAAGTTCATTTTTATGATAAGATTAATTAAAAGAATTTCAGGTAATAAAAATATATAGAATTAAATATGTAATCTAAAGTAGACCACACTGTTCTTTCATTAACCATATTTAAGTTGTGCAAGTCAAGAAAATAGTGAGAAATACAGTTTCATATTTTAAGCATGGGCTTACTTAATACAGATTTTCATAATAAAAGGGGACTGTCCTTGCTAATCACCAAGTCCCTCCAAACCTGTAAGTTAATCTTTTTTCTTGATTGCAGAGAAATTATCAGCAAAAGAATGAATTACATAATACAGTGTCTTCTTTAAAAATCTTTTGCTTAGATGTGCCCACAAATGGAAATTGTGCATGCAAAGAGAAAGACAATCTGCTTACATGCAGTTTACTCTGAAATATTTAATTTGTACAGTTTTGGCTTTCAGTTACTACAGGATAAATCATAGATTATAAGTATGTCTGCATTTAATGTGCCCTTTATTAAAATGTGAAACATTTCAAATGACTGACAAAAATGTTATAAAAAACCTCTTTAATCCTCCTCTATCTTCCCATCCCACCCTGAAAGATAAGAGTCTATTAAAATGCTATTCACATATGACAAAATTTCTGAAAACAGGCACCATTAGTCTTGAGACCTACTGTCATTAATAAAATTCAAAGCAGAATGTGATGTCTATCCTACAAAAAGGGGATTTGAGAGAAATCTAAAAAATTTCTGTTCCTTGAAAGTTATTACCTTCGTTTTTGTCCTTTAAAAAAAACCAATTCTTTATAATCACAATCTGGATCTTATTTTGGTTTTCTATTATTATGACAGGAAGTTTGAAATAGATTGACATAATATGATAAATAGCTACCACAATCTCTCTGGGTCTAAACACTTGCAGAAATGTTCCTGTACATGCCGCAATTTCGTCTGAACACCAGGTACATTTTAAGCAGGCACAACTCACGGGTCCCTCCTCTTTGGGCACTGCATCTCTTGGCTCCTTCCCTGCTGTTTCTGAGCAACTTTGTAATAGAGTGTTCCATGGAAGAAAGACTTCAGGCAGAAGTCCAGAGAAAGAGGAAAGAAAAATGTGACTGCTATCTCTCAGCAGGCTCTGGAGTGTGAAATGACAGTGACTAACTACTGTGGCCATATCGCTCATGGGGAGAAACAAAAATGAAATCTCCTGGTATGGAAAAGGGTTTTATTCAAAGTAAATTCTACATGGTCACAGCTTCAACAGTCTTCGTTAAACCCATGCTACTGAAACCCCTAAACACAGAGTAAAACCCCATGGATTTAGAGCACACTAACTCTTTTTCAAAGCAGTCTGCACAATCACTGTCAACTGAAGAGAGACTCCACAGTAATCTGAAATCAATTTACATTACAAGAGTCATTGGACATCAGTGTCTCATCATTTGTCACTATATGAAACAATCTAATATTCTGCCTTAGCAGGTGCTCCACTCCAATTATTGAACATAAATTGCAAATCCTTTCCTATTTCTGAACTTCCTTTGAAGTACAAATTCAGGAAAATAGTGATCTCTAGTATTCCAGGATCCAATCCCTTTGATTTAAAATGTTGTAAACACACTGCTCATAAAAAATGAAAAATAAAAAGAAAAAAAAGACTCCACAGAATTTAGATGAGGGGGAGAGTAAAAGGGGCAATTACATTAAAGAAATCAAAAGAAAATTGCTTTACATCTTCAAAGATTTGGCTGTTTAGACACTTTTAAAAATGAAGAAATCAGAAATAGAAGAAATAGAGGAAAATACCGCTTGTTTTCGGCACCCACACATGGGAAAAAACACTTTGACTGATGAAAATTGTTTTTGTGTGAAAGAAAGAAAGCAACTCTGAACATATCCAGATCTTGCTCTTCCTCATGCCATGAATGTGCCTAAATCTTGTTATTGTCTTCAATAGCATTTGTGATATCTGCCCTTTCTGGACATCCCTAACCTCTGAAGAGCCACATCTCATGTAATTTCTACATCAGCCTTCTCTCTAGCAGTCCTGTAAAATTTTCGCACCCATTGCCATAAAACTTGATTACTAAGATCTGCTTCTTTTAAAGCAGTTTTAACTATCAAAAATCCTTCATATCTCTACCTTCAAGGCCATCCAAAATAATTTTATTCTTTAATTTTTCAATATTTTTTGTTTGTTGGTTTGTTTATCTAAACATTTTGCCACTCCTGAATAACTCCAAATAAAAAAGTCCAACACAAAATTTTAAAAGTGAAACTTTTGCTGGAAAAATAAATGGAAGTTTTGTTTAAAAAAGGAAACAAAACTTTAAAAAAATGCACTCAGAAACTATGGTGAAAAGTTTTGATTGATCTGATTTACCTTCAGGTTTTAGTTCTTGAAAGCTTTTATGATTTTGATGTTTTCTAATTCCAATTGAATAATATGGGGGAAAAGTCATTGTAGGACATGAAAACTGCCTCTCAATAGTTTTAGCTCCTTGTACAGATATTTGATTCTAAGTGGGTATGTACATTGCCACTAGACAGAAAGTGCTTTTACGACTTTCCTTTAATCTTAATCCTTTCTATTGACCAAGTTAGGAGGGGTTTCAGTGGCAGAACAGAAATGATTGATGTATTGCCATGGTTTCAATAGATCCAGGATAAAAGCATAAATATCTAGTTCATAGCTTTAACTTCCTCCCTCCTGCCTCATGCTGCCAATCTAAGGATTTGGAGTGTCAAGTAACTTGTATTTCAGGATAGAAAATTTTTTAGAGTTTAGCTGTGATAAATAAAGTTTAAAAAGGTTCAAGTTTTCAGTGAAGGAAATTCTTAACCAGAGATTTGGAAAAAAAAAATAGAAGCATAATTTCATTGCCTACTACTGGGCTTTAGTGTTCATCAGCAAATGGATGAATGGGTACAATTTTCACCTATTCATTTACCTATGCAGAAGATGTATTTCATGACCTTTGTACTAGCTTTGAAATTCGGGATGTGTTGGGAAGGATGAAAGTTTGACAAGAAAGTCTCACAGATATGTATGTTAGCAGAAATATTTTTGAATGTAGAATCTGAAGAAGCAATAGAGATGGAAGCAAGTTTTGATATAGAAGAAAAGAATTGCTGAGCCAGTCTTACTGGCTAACCAGGAAGGCAAAGGGTGTGTTAGTTAGAAGGGGTTTTTATGGCTTAGAGCAAAGGATAAACCCACCTCAAACAAGAAGATGTTTTTACCAAGCAGAAAGATAGCACAGGCAAACAAGTCAGCAAATGGTGCAAGTCGAAAAAAGGTCTGAGAATTTTCCACTGGAAGAAAACTGAAAAACAATTTCTAGCTTAAACTGTAATGTACTAACTGTTAGAGATTGTAGAATAGTAACATGAATATGGTAATTCTAGTAGTTATGACAGGCTATAGATAAAAGTTAAGGTGTAGACTGGTTCTACTGTATTAAGATGCTCAGCAAAGAAAAGTATATAATGCATTGTAACCAATATTAAAGGGTCTCCAGGCCTGCCTGCAGCTGGAGCTGACAGCTGTAGGCACAGGCTCTGTCACCCACAACTCTGAACTGCTGTAAGGGCTTGGATGGAATAAACTACATTTTGAACAGCCACCTGGAGTCCCACATCTCTCATTTCAGCTCTTACAGGATGTTTGCAACAGCTATTCTATAACTAACACAATCCTTTCTGCAAAGGTGCACACAAGGATATAGATGTGTGGTAGGCAGAGCTGACCCAGGAACAGACAGAAGGTGGGATATTTGGGGCAGCACTCAGAGCCAGCCAAGACAAATCATTCATCTCCATCCTGGATTATCAGTAGAGTGTTGCTCAGCTATTGGTAACATAGGAGAAACCAGACACCAGATCCTTGTTAATTAGGGAAGGATTTGTAGTCATTAGGCCACCATGTGGTTGTTTGCAGAACTCATCTACATCTAAGCCTTTGACAGAGAAGAGGTCGTAACCCATGATTTAAGATAACATGACCATGTTGAAAACAACCCAAGGAAAAGTGGCATAACCTGATTAGCTCTGATGAGTGGAAGTGCCTTTTGTCTCAGACTGTGCTCTTGTAAGATGGCAAGCTTATTGTGCCTTCCACTGTTTAGGTCACACTTACTTGGAAAACAAAGACATGGATTTTACCTGAGCTCCTGGTCCTCCAAACTCACAGTGACATTCCCTGCACTGTTTTCACATGCTCACCATTCAAAATGGAACAGTATTATGAAGGTTGTCTCATGAACTTAAAAACTGATATGTTAGGAAAACTTCAGCATAAGCCCCCAGCTGGATGGTGTTTATCTCTGTCACACCAAATAAATATGTGATATCTTAGTATCCAACTTCATGCCTGCAACTCTTCACCCACCACTGCTCTCTTAAATGAGAATTAGTATTTGAACTACTTAACTGCATTGGTACATGTGCGGAAATAGATGACATTTTCATTTTTTCCTTCAAAGGATAGCTGTATTGGCTCACTGTGGAGTTAATCTCACACAAGTTTATCAAACATAAGATGAAATGTGAATCACAGACCAGGAGTTTTTAAACTGCACTGCTTTAGTTATGCTGAAGTATTGATTTTCCTTCATATCAAAACTCATTCAAGGGATATTGCCAACTTTTTTAAAACATGAACTTGCAGTTTGAATAAGATGCAAATAGCTACCTCCCTTAGAAATGAAGAAAACTAAGCTACCCACATATTTTGCAGCACAAAGTTGAAACTAAACATGCCATTTTCCACCAAAATATTGTTTCCCATTACTGAAGAGAAGTGTTGGGCCTGAGGGCCTCATGCATTACAAATCTCATGTGCTATAAATTGCTAGTAAATCACTTGCAGTTTTGCCTTTAGTAATTTCTGCCGAGCTCAGCATTTATTGCTTACAGCTGAATACAGCCACCTAAATCATCCATCACAATTTTATAACCTACTGTCACTTTCCATTTCATACACCAAAGAACTGGCACATCTTCAGAATGGCAATGGGTGAGCTCACTCTAGACGCAGTGAATAGTTCTGTGCGTGCAGCTTGATGCAGTGTTTTTAGCAGCACAGGGGGAAACACCCATGAGTTTCTGCCATCAGCCTTTGACCTCACTTGAGGGGACAGAGATCCAGAGCAGAGCCTTGCCCACAGGACGGAGTTCAGAGCTCTTGCTGCCATCATGTTGCTTACAGTGACATGAACATTTCTGCTCTTTGACTCCACACAAGAAATGAGGTGAAACTTCACCCAGAGGTGCCAGACACACCGATGGCCATGGAGTAAACGTGCCTCGACCTGGTTCACATGACAGACCATGATTTTGCCATGTTTAAGCTTCTGATTCCCTAGGCAGAACTCAAATATGAGCCAAAGTCTCTCCCTAGATGTAAAGTATGTATAGCTGGAGATAGCGAGATTTCTGGTTTTGGCATTTAAGTCCCTAAGGAGAAAATACCCAAATTACTAAATTTAGAAAGGGGTCAAAATTCAAATCTGTGATCCAGGCTGGCACCTCTTTATTCCTCTGGGGGTACTGAACAGATCATGGTCACAGAGGAGTTGAGAGGTTCAGTGGTCTGGGTTTCTGGAGGCTGATGGAGTGGTAAATAGGAAAAATTCAAAAGTTTCAGTGAAGTCAGTGTTGAACCAGGTCCAAATTTGATGTCACTATGTAGTACTTGTAATTCAGCCTCACCACTTGTTGTTGAAGGCTTTCTTGCCATATACATATTTTCTTGGTGTCCAGCCATATTGACTCTAAACCATCTATTTTATGTGTTTATTTCAAAAGGATCTAATCCAAATTCCTAAAATGGATTTTTTTTCCTCCTCAAATTTCACATTGTCCTTGCATATCAGCAGCTGAGTTCAAAACTCTGAAGTTACACCTTATTACTCCAACTCTGGGTTTTGTGATGAACAACTCAATCTGTAGAATTTTTCCTGAAAAAATACTACAAGCTTCATTTTACTGTCTCATCTGTTACCCTGTTAATAGCTGTCGTTTCATACTGTGTTGAATTGCCTTTTTTTCCTTGAATGGCAAACTAAATGCATAACATAAAGGACATTTCCACATGTCTGTTATAAAGTAGCATTTTAGATTATTACAAGCACATTACCTCAACAGCAGAGTCATGTCCTGTTGGCATAGGGTTGGTAAAAAAAATACAACAGGAACTATAGAGATTGTATCCAAATGGATATTAGAGAAAAACTAAAGGCTCCATCCATTAATCCAACAGTTGTAAAGTCACTTATGTACATTCTTAAACAGAACAAGGAACACATTTCCCTGTAATGCGATTGATCTGCACTTTAGATGCTGTGGGGATGGATGCTTAGGGAAAGGGATGAATAATTTTACTGCAGAAACACAAGAAGTTAAATTTATAATTACAATCAATAATAATGATCACCATTAATCATTAGTCAGTCAATAATTATTTAGTAACTAATCACATTCACCTAAATATTAATTATTCATTAACTGATCAGTTTTAATCAACTAATGGTTTATGACTTATTATTATTAATTACCTAAAGACAATAAACTTCACAAAGGGATGCTTTTCATATTTTTCAAAGCTTCTTTCATATTTATTTTCTTCCTTATACTTTTAAAGAAGGAACCCTTGCTCCAAATGATATGTCCTTGGAGCCTCTCATTTGGGCCAGTACCAGACTGACACAAATTAGACCCTTATCCTTAATTTGTCTTGGCTAATTAACTTGTTCCAATGGAAGAAAATGCATTTAAAAGAAGTAAAAATTAAAGGTAAAAAAAAAAGGCCTGTCACAGAAGTTGTACTTCAGTATTTGAATACAGCTTTTGGCTGTTCCAAAGAACTGAGCATCACTTCAGGAAATTTCAAATCACCTTCAATCAAAGCCTTTCAGAAACCTTCTTTTTTCAATGTTCTGATGTACACTTTTAGCTTTCTTATTTCTGAGTACCAAAGAATGGGATGTGTCACCCAGAAATTAGGAGCCCCTTTTCATCATGCTGAGGGTCTATCCAGGCAGAGGCAGCCTGATGCATAACAGATCTCACAGATTAATTTGTGGAGAAGCCAAGAATAGAGCTGCTGTTCCAAGTATATCTACAGCTTTGAAGGTATATGTCAGAGTGCAGAGAGTATATCAGGAAATGCTATCTTATTTTCTCTGGGCATAATACACAAATCTTAAATTTGAGTGAGTCACGCTGAACATTCAGGCTGTAAAGTGCATTCATAAGTCCAGGAGTCCTCATCATAAAGGCTTTACTGAGGAAAAATAATACTGAGTTTTTGTTAGGTAAAAATAATAACAAAATTCATTTCCATTTCTTAGTTTAAGATGACCTTTTTCACTAAATTAATATGAAACAGGATACAAACAAAAGGAGAGTGGATGTAATAAAACTGGGAACTCTGATTTCAGAAGCCAATATGTATCACCCAAGGTTAGACTGTGTTCATAAATGGATGCTATACACATTTTAATATGACTAACTATAAATCTGTGACCTTGAGTTTCAAAAATCAACACAGAAATTCAGAAAGCTATATGATGACTCATTGATTTAGGAAAAAAACCCCAACAAAACAAAAAAAACCAAACCAAAACCACAAAACCAAACATGCAAGAACTAAATGTGCTCAGAACAAATTCACATTTTTATTTGGTTTTCTACAAATAAAATGAAGTTTTAAATGCATGTGCCTGTAAGTATGGTAGGTAATTAGTAAGGGAGGGAGGTCTCTGAATGTCCAATTAACTGACTTTCAGTTGTAGTTTGGGTCTTCCCTTTTTATTCAAACAATGGAAATGTTATAGCCATGCTGGATATCCTTCCAGCTATGTTTATTCATCTGCTGTTTAGACCATAGTAGCTTTTCTGGCTACACCTTCATTCAAATAGTGGGAAAAAATAGAAGGAATAAACATGCCTGGTCCACAGCTGGTATAAATCAGTGCAGCTTCTCTGTCTTCAGTGGAATGACACCAATTTATAGCAGCTGAGGATCTGGCTCTTGAAGCCAAGTTATGAGCCAGATGAGCACAATGGGATGCAAAAAGAAGGCATAATGTGGCCATAAATTTGCTCAAAGGCTCTTCACATTTCAATGATAGTCTCTTTGTAGAATTCAATTAGCATTGCTGTTTCTACTCATAAAATATATGCTCTTCCTGAATGATTTTTTTCTTCTTTTACACTGTCCAGAGGCCAAATCTTACAGCTGCTGCTGAGGCTAAATTCTATTGATTTCACAACATGCCTTCAGTATGTAAGCTGGACTATTTCACAGAATTTCTGAGTTAAATAATTTGAACTTGGAGAGCAGTCTGGAAATATTCTTTGGAGTGCAGAATGTAATATTTTTCAGATGTCTCAGTCCCTCAAAGGTTCAACCCACAGTGCTGCCTCTTCTGTCATTTAATTTTTGCAATTTATCAATTATGTTTTATGTCATGTTAGGTTTTGTGTTCTGATATATTGAAAAAGGGTATTTGTGTGTGTGAAGCATAGGCTATAAATCAACAAATAATAAAGAGTCAGAAACAAGTGTCTTATTTACTGTGTGGTAATAGTGCAAAAAAAAAAAGAGAAAATTACAGGAATAGCTTTTTCAATCTTTGGTGTAAAGCAAGGGAGAAAATAATTTAAAAGAAAACAATATAAAAGAACTCCTGTAATAGTATGCCATTTGCCTTTAAAGGTTTATTAGAATTTTTAGTATGTGTAAAGTTCAAAACTAAGGAAAACAGATGCAAACCCCAGCAATAGATCACCATTGTATTCATGCATTTTCCTGCCAATTTAATCCTAATAGCTAGTTTGAGCCTTTTTACTGAGTCAACAGCTTAGGAGGAGCAGCAGTTGTGACAATCCCTTTTCTGTTCTTCCTGGGCTGAAAAGTCATGGCAAGCACAAAGGTCAGATCGTTATTTTCCTTACACTCTGCTGCCACTACTGCTTTATTTAAGTGCTAAAGCACAACTCCTTGTTCTCTCTACCAGAGTAGTATCTGCATCCCAAGAGCAGCTGACTTTCTCTAGCCTCTTCTATGTACCATCCAAAAAGTTTTTCAAAAACATACTGCAGGAAAAGGAGAAAACCACAACTCCTTGCACCACCCTAATATTCCATTGAGGATTTATGTTTGGCATTTTTCCAATTTACATCTCAAATTTAACCTTTCACTCTGCCTGTCCAACTTTCTCTTTCAGTTCGGTTTTTTTCCACACAGATGTTAATGCAACATGTGCCCCATCTCTTCCCCTTCCTTTTAGATTTCTCCTTGATATCCCTCCTTAGAGAACATCCACAAACTCTAACTAGATGTATTAATGGTATTACAAAGGAAGTGACAGGAACTTTAAAAATAGAAGACTAGCATATTCTTCTGGATATAAACCTTTTTAAGAGCATCAGAAAAGAAAAATTATTATAATTTTGTGTCTAACATGTTTGTTCAGTCAATGCCGATCTATTTTGTCTTTAAATTTTTGGGCAAGACCTTTCACATTCTATGGCATGTGGAGCTGGATGTGAGTGCTACTCAAAGATGGATCATCAAAATAAATGACAAACAGTGGTCAGAGTCCTCAGCAGTTCTTGAGCTGGGAACACAAAAAACTTCAGAACATTCCAAAAGAAACTGCAAGATCTGGAGGATGTGATTGCACTGCTACAACACAGGCCACTGAATTGCTGAAGAGAAAACAGATCATAAGGTGTAACATTTAGGAAAAGCAAATCTTTTAAAATAAAAATCTGTAGTGTGTTGGGAAACACTTGCTCAACATAGAAAGCTTCAAAAAGCTAATTTTATAATCAAAACTAAAAAATATGAAAACTTTCTTAGAAACAAAGCCAACTATTTAACTATAACAGAATTTAAAATATTCCAACAGGAAATATAATGAAAAAATTAATAGTGCAAAAATTCTTTATTAAAGTCATAGCGAGTTATGAGATGATCTGTACAAGATTTTCTGTTTTATTTTATATGAGCACTAAAACTTTCTCAGAAAAATTTTAATCAATGAATATAAATTTCCCTTTAAAACACTTCCTCTGATTTGAAGTAGTAAGTCTGTCATTTGCTTTTGTGGTTTGCAATTTTTCATTATGACTGACTTTATTTTTCTCATCCAGTCTTATAATTGTGCAAAACCAGAAAGAAGACTTACAAATTTTGCATGTTAATTTAGGCTAAACCAGTATCCAAAGTGAACTGCTGTTTTTGTTTGCTGTCATTGACTTTGGATGTGGCCACACAGCTCAAAATGAATTGCAGGAAATTTTGGATGATTTTATGTGGTCAGATAAATTTCCATCTGATTCCTTTTCCATACATAAGAAATGGGATTTTTTTTCTCCTCTCACAATGTCTGTTACATACATGAACAAATACCTATTTTAGCAAACAAAACTGGTTACACACACATGATCTTACTCTGGTCTTCGTTCTTTGTTATCTGAGGCCATTAATGTCTTTACAAAATTAGCATAATGAATCTGTTTCATTTTGGTAGGACTCTGTTCCTCAGTAAGAAGTCTGTCTGTGAGAAACTAAGGTTCAAGAAAATTCCTTCCTCTCAACCCTTCTGTGCAGCTAGTTTGCTAACCTAAGGATTTTTCCTCTTCAACAAACATAAAGACAATACCTTTAAAAAAACTTCCAAAACTGTGAAAATAAAGATGAAAATTTAGTTTCCAGTTATTTTTATTTTATTTTCAGTGACAACTGTTAGGCTTAGGAAATCCAAACAAAAAAATGCTTTAGTTCAGTTTCCCAGTTTAAGAAAAAGCTTTAATCCTGTTCCAGTTTCCAAGTGACTTTGTTCTAATGTACTGCCTAGATGCCTAAAAGAAATCATAGGAGAAACAAAATATCTTCTCTTCATCAGGCAGAAAAAGAGAAATTATCTTCTTTCCTCTCATCATAACATGAACTTCCTCAACTTCAATGCTTGCCAAAGACTGTCCTCTAATCCCATTTGATTTTTTAAATCTGATTTTCCTAGGTAATAGTTTGAAGACACTAAAAGCAGAAAAATTATTCACTTAAAACATCAAAGTCAGATTTTTCTTCTATATGTCACTGGAGGCTAACAAAGTCTGCAAATAAGATACAGTTAAAAAACTTTGAAATGACCATAGTAAATCTTTGGGATTCAATACTAATATGTTCTTATGGCAGTTTTCTATGGGTTTGGATTTTGATCATATGGCAATTTAAAAACAGAAATTTATATTACTTTACCAATTAACTTCCCATAGCAAAGTTATAAATTATTTTGAATTAAGACTTCAAGTGAAGCTGTCAGTTTTTATGTCCAAATTATTAATATTTTATTAAAAGGAAATTTCAAGATGTAGTTGTGGCTGCGTAGTTACATAGTTGTGTTCACGGCTTGTTCCTTTTTTTCATTTGAGTGATATTATTCCATAATTTTCAAAATCGTTATATGTCTAATATAATTAATTTCTTCTTATTTGTGAAGGGAAGTTCCTTTGAGCAAGAAGTGCCTTGCTCATGAGGGATACAACATATTGTATTTTGTGAGGTATGAATGCTGTATGTTATGTAAATTCTTAATTGAGATGCTCTGCTAAATGGCATCTGAAATTCCTATGGCTATAGTAGCATGGTATTAACATATGTAGAGGGATAGCTAAAGAATATTGGCAAATATTTTGTCTTTAGAGAGTTTCAAACTTTCAAACAAGAATGAAGGAGGAATGCAACACTGAATTTGTACGGCGACATTTCAGATCATTAGAATATTTAAAGTATTACTTTCATGTAAATATAGATAATGATTAAGGAATAGTTGGCTAAACTAAAAGTTCGATGACCTTACTAGATTAATAACTGCTTTAGGGAATTTTGTTAATTTTTTACTTTGGAATCTTATATTTTCATAGTTTTTGTATCCAATTTTCATAAAACAATGTTAATGTCATAAGCCAGCAGCTAAGAATTTAAGTGTTTTTTTCATCAGAGCTCTTCATATACTGTTACAATCACACAACCTTGTACTTTCTGTGCTTCTTTTGTGCCTTTTTCTTTTCTGTTTTTACTCTCAGATCTGTGATGCACCCTTAGAACTACAGTTGGAAAGAGACAGTTCAGTGACAAAGCTCCCTGTGTGTGCTTCTTGTTTTCTATTACAATCCAAGCTTTCCTGGCAAATGGCAATATCTCTATAATGTACTTGCCTGTTACCTAGTGCAATTATTCCTGGGCACTAACACAATACAAAGAAATACATAAATAAATAAACAGGAAATCCAGCACTGCAAGTCTGTTCAGATGTTTTAATATGCCTCATGTTTTGAAATCTTGTAGGAAGTTTGGATTAATAATCTGTTACTAAAGTTTTGGTTTAGAAATTCAGAGAAATATTCTTGTCCACTGAATTATGTATAAATATGATTTATTATTCTTGGGTTTGAGTCATGTTGCTTATGTCATCCTGTCTTTGCTCCTCAGACAGCTTGCAAGGATGGGAACACTGCTTCTGCATGTGCCAGTACGATTGTTGCCCGTCACTGAGTGCCACACAAATGGTGTCATCTTGGTGCATTGGACTCTCCAAATCTTTAGGAATCCTGTGTTGAAAATCTGCCTCATAACAGCTGGATTCTATCCACAGGCCACTGATTTAAAACAGGTGTCAGAAAAATTCTTTGTTTTTCCATCATTTGTCTTTTTGTGACACTTATCCGCATGAAACACTAGGGACTTCTCTGTACAAGCTATTTCATAACTTTGTCTACTTTAAGTATGAATGATGTTCTAGCACTGGTTTTTAGCTATAAAAGCAGCCTAATTAACAGACATATGAATTTTTTCTCTTAATAATTGAAATTTTAAGAGGCAATTTAAGGTAAAAGGATATTCTCTGATGATTAGGAACAGCTTGATATCATCTTGGTTTCTTTCATTTTCTTACCTAAATTATTCTATTATTCTGTTATGCTGCTAAAATTTTTAATTTCAGGGAATTGAAAATTTGAAACCATACTATTATTGATATGGGAATGATGGGTGAGCTTTTGTCTATAACAAGCCAAGAAGTTTTTAAGGAGGTATAGGGTAGTAATACAGACATTTCTTTGAGAAATGTTTATAATTCTCATGCATAAAGCTGTTGATGTATTCTCAAGTGATGTGAGCTGTCTGATCTTTACGGGAGGGACCATTTGGTGAAGATAGGACAAGACTGAGCAATCTCCAATGGCAAGGGCAGAAAAAAAAAAGTTAATAATTTTTTAATGTTAATAAAATGCTGGTGTTCCATGAATAATGCTTAAGAGTCTCTGTCTTTTATTATGATTTTGTTTGTTTGTTTATTTCATTGTTAGTTTTGGTAATTTTATAAGAGATACTGTGTTTCACTCCCAACCTTATCAGTGCTTGATCAGGGCACTCTGAACACTCTCACAAGGGGTCCTGTATTCTGGAGGATTCTGCATTCTAACTTACTGAAAATAACAAAAAATCTACTTTGGAGCCTGAATGGTGGGATAGTGTAGAAGGATGATATTGAACTCCTCTTGCCTAAGCAGAAAACTTCTGCCTGGCTTTTCCTGGACAGCTGGGGAGCTGTGGTAACCAACTTGATATAGCTAAGTAAAGTTAACGGTGCTGCAAGAAAGAAACTCATCCATATCCCAGAACAAATTAATCCAAATTATTGTGGAACTTTGTTGAAGGTAAAAATCTGTAATTCTTATTGCAGCTGTCTCTGTAGCCTGTCCTGGGAGGTGCTGTTGGCAGCATGCTTGTTTGTCTTCCATGTTGGCTGGGAAACATCTCTTGTCTGCTTCGCAAATGTCTCATCATGGAAATATTCGAGTTCATCTTTTAAGGCCATTATCATAACACACAAACAACTTGAGGTAGTCATTAAAGGTGCAGTTTTGCACCTTTTCTGCAGGGAGGAAGGAACAGGTTGGTATTTTACCTCCACTATTTCAAAACTGTCAGTTGTCTTTTGGAAGATGTCTTCACTCTATAAAATCTCTGGGTTGATAATAGAGGCTTTAAATGCAACACTCACTGTGGATGATTGATAAATGGAATGAGTATGCAGAACAGAAGGATTATGGAGAAAAATACTGAAACATATAAGAGGTCTGAAGGGATTGACATACAAGAATAGATTAAAATTTTAATATGTGTAGAGTAGCTAAACAAAAACTGAGAGGGGATTGATAGTCATGCAGGGAGTAAACACAATAACTTGAGGCAACTGAAGGAAATTAATCAGAAGAAAAATTAGTCTGAAAAAAATTAGGAAAAGTAGAATCGATTAATTTCCCAGAACAAAAGGGGAAATCCCAGCACTTCAAGCCTTAAATCCAATATAGAGGAAAAACATAAGAGGGTGTTCTCTTGGGAGAATTCCCTCATTGCAAAGAAATATTACTTTCTGACCCACTAGGTCCTTTTTATCACCAATTTCTCTGTATATGTAATTAACAGCAACAACACTGCAGCAAATCCTTAGAATATTGTTTTACATGAGCAAAGGTGGTAAGTATTAACCATGTCATAATACATGAAGAATTCCTAATTCTGTGTTTTCTAAGAAAAATACGCTAGACTGTAAACTAGGCTGGAAGCTTCATGAATATTAAGTTATCTTTTTTTCCTTATTGTCCCTCATTTGCCACCTGTACATTGTTGTATATATTACTCAAGAGGTTATCCAGAAACAGGTTTTGAGAATATATCGTCCCTTGAAAAATGTAATTAATTACTATTGTTTCTGCTAACAGATTTCAATTTCAGGTCATTTATTTTCTAGAGTCACTGATGAGCTGACTGGGAAAATGAAACACTTGAGTTTAATTACCAGTCAAAATTACAGCTTTCTAAGCAGGTACTTCATCTCATACCCGTTTTCTAATTGTCTCTTCTTATGATATAATATGTATTTATATCTGCTGCCTTTCACATTGTTAACATCTTACTACTGCTTTCAAACCAAAAAGAATATAAGATGATTGTAAGATGACTTAAGTGTGGCTTTAGAGCGCACTAAACAGCACAATTTAATCTCTCACAGATGCTTACTTATTTTCCCATGACCATTGCAGAAATGAAAAAAGGAAATTGCTTAAATATAACACACTGACATTAAAACTTTTAAGTATTTTCAAGCATAAGTTTATAAAATATAATGCAAGTGAGACAATGGATATAAACTACGTTATTAATGTCAGTGATACACTGCCATGACTGCTGAAAGTAGAACTTGAAGCCAGATTCCCAGTGGAGAGACCATGCCCTCAGGGACCCGAGCTCTGCTCCAGTGTGAGCATCTTCAAGGTAGGGACACTTATAACAAAACACATATCAACACTGTCAGCCTCAAAATACTAAAAATATAGAGAAGTAATATTTTAATCACCACCAGCTTTATAAAACCAGATTCTGTTCCTGAAAAAGAATAGCTTTCTTCTTCCTCACTGGCTTGCCCAATTATTTATAGATATTTTATTCTTTATATTACTTATTCTGCATAATTAAATGGATTTGCATCTGCTTAATTAGCTGAACTAATAATTCTTCATATTCAACCTCCATCTTCTCTGTTTCTACTCTCAAATTCTCTGGTTTGATCTTTATAGCCTTATTCTTTCTCCTAGGAGATGGGAGAGGTGAATTCAGTGTAAATGAAAAGGTGAAAATCAAATTTAGGAATTGACTACATCACAAGTCCAGCTCAAAATGCAATATTTGGTCTATTCCATGTAGAAAAATGTTTATTTTTATGATCTATACCTTATAAATCATCATTAATTCTCATACATATCTAAACATATGTCAGGAGTCTTTACCAGCAATTTTATTTTTTGCAGTTATGAATTACAATTACTGGAGCTAAGCAAGCTGGTAATGGGATTGAGGATTCATAAAGCTAATAACTGCATATCTTTAAAGATGATCAATATTTTCTTTTTTGGAATGGACTCAATTTATTCTTATTAATTGCAGATGTGAATCAATAAGACAAATACTATGATTTGAAACCATGTTGTATTTCCATTTGTGTTATGTGTTGCCTAGTAAGAGTGACAGAGAGAAGATGTAAGACCAGACAAGTATCAGGTCAATTCATAGGATGTTGACAAATCATTTCATTATGTACAGTTTACTGAGTTCTAACAAATGCATGCATAATTTAGAACCAAAGATCTTCAGTACTGTTGCTGTTCATCTAACTATAAACAACACTCATTTCAAATTATTGTAATAAGAAAAATCTGATGCTCAGTTGTTTCCTTATGTGTCACTGGCCACACATCACTTTACTCTTGTCTCCAACAAGAAAATTTTCTGTGCTTTGATTCATTTAGAATTCTCTCTCATCCACCAAAAAAAATCACTAACATAAATCCACCAAAGGCAAAAATGTCTCTCCACACACTGTCCATAAATTGTTGCACCTTTCTTCTTTTCTACTTCTGGTTAATATATGTAGCCACAAAACCACATATAGACAAAAATTGTCTCAGTTATCTCTTGGGTTTTACTTTTATTGGTTTTGGACCAGTAGGAAAAAACTCCACAAAATGACAACCCAAAAAAAGGGCAAAAAAAATTGCTGAAATCAGCTTTAGAGATGAGCCATAGGAAAAGTAACACATAAACACACACACACACCCACACCCACACCCACACACACACACACACACACACACACACACACACACACACACACACACACACCCCCCACACCCACACCCACACCCACTTATATCCTCTGTCTCCATGTTTCTGGGATGCTTATTCCTTTTATTTTGATGGAGATTAGCAGGGGTTTCTTTCAGTTCTGTTTGTTTTGGATTTAAGTAGGTCTTTTTTGGGGGGGGGGGGTGTGTCATACACAAGACATTTTTTTAAGTTTTCCTCATATAACATTTAGGTTCTTGTACTTATTTACTTGACTTTCTAGATTTGAGACTGGGTACAGGTGTTTCAAGTGAACAAATGTTCAGAATAGGAAATTTCTCATGATGAATCAGGGATGTTCTGGGTAGTTTCGTTCTCATCTCTTCCTGCCTCCCTGGTCTTCCTTTTGGTCTTTATTACCTTATGCTTTCAAGTTTCTGAAGTTTTATATATCCTGGCTGCTAATATTTTTGAAGGCAAAAGTAACTTTTTCATTAGCATTTATATAATTTTATTTTTAGAAGATGGAAGAGATAACATTATCCTAGTACTCAAGAAGGATAATAAAATCTTAAAAATACAGGAATTCAAATTAAGATGACAAGAAGAAGCACATTACATGTGAATGCATTGAATTAAACAGAATCCTCTGAAACATAAGGTCACAGCATATAATATGTCTTATAAAATATTTTGCACAAAGAATGGATTACGTGTCTATCCTTGAAGATCTTTATAGATTTCAGATGCAACAGTGAGGACTTTAGGACTGAAAGCACTGGAGAGAAAACTTCTTAAGATTTTGATCAGGAGTAATTCATGAAAAGAAAAGAAATGGCTTAGGTAATCAGATTTAATTCTCTCACATTGTCAGCAAGTAGAGACAACAGCCATAATGCAGCACCCTTTCCTTAGGATGTGCAACACCTGTACCTTCAGGTTAAGATTAGAAGTTTCACTAAACAACAGAGACTCAAGAATTCACAGTAAATTTTAACTAAGAGATGGAAATGAAAGAACTGGAAATGTGTTTTCTATGTGTTTCCAGTCATACCAAAAAACTGATTTGTCTCAATAGATGTTTACTGATCTTTGCAAAGTGGCATATTCCTCCTTCAGAAGGCAAGATTTCTACACAACATTTAGGAAACAAAAATTTCCAAAGCAGCTTCTCCCTTTTTCCCACTTCCATTTCATCTACAGTGAATTAGTACTAATCTTTAGAATAAGTTAAAAATTTAAAAAACAAAACAAAAACCAAACAGTTCTGGTCATTGCAGACACAGAAAGTTGGGAAATTTGTCATCCATTTTTGTATTATGATGCACCAATGTCAACTGTTGGGCAAGCTAGAATTAGATAGCTCACATTAAAAAAATTGTGAGGATTTTTACCTGCCTCAGGCATTTTCCAGTGTTTGCTTAAAACTCTGTGTAATTTTTCTTAATAAAATAGGCCATATAGGAATTCAGCCATTTATATATTAAGAAAACATAAAATATGTTTTTTCTCATTTTCCCAACATAACAAGGGAAAACAGGGTAGCACCAATTTTATCATTATTATTTTTACTGTGTTAGCTAGGCAGGATGATGGCCACATTTCTGTTGGCAATGCATAAGAACTGGGATAGCATATTCCCTACCCTTCAACATCAAAAGTCACAAGTCACTAGGCAGGAATCATATCCAGCAGCTTCCCATATCACCAGAATTTCAAATCTGAGGTAAGAGATTCTTTGGCAAAGCTTAGACCTTAAAAGCTTTCCTTTGCCTCCTATTTAAGGAAGGAAAACTTACCTGCTCCAATGTATTTCTGACCTAACTCTTTTCCTGCATGGCTTACAAAGAGATGCATTTTCTTTATCACAACCTACTTCACTTGAATGTGCTGTTGGTGTGATAATATGCCATTTTCATTAATTATAAATGAGGTGCATGAGTGTGCTGGTTTTGACTTGGGTAGAGTTAACTTTCTTCCCAGTGGCTGGTAAGGGGATGTGTTTTGGATTTGTGCTGAACACAGGGTTGATCACACAGAGATGTTTTTGTTACTGCTGAGCAGGGCTTACACAGAGCCAAGGCTTTTTCTGCTTCTCCTACTGCCACACTGGTGAGGAGACTGGGGGTGCCTGGGAGGCTGGGAGGAGACACAGCCAGGACCCCAGCTGACCCACAGGGATATTCCACACCACATGGTGCTCAGCATATAAAGCTGAGGGAAGGAGGAGCAAGGGGAGGATGTTTGGAGTGATGGGGTTTGTCTTCCCAAGTCACCATTACCTGTGATGGGGCCCTGCCCTCGTGGTATGGTTGAACACCTGCCCAGCCATGGGAAGCACTGAATTAATTCCTTGTTTTGCTTTGCTTGCACATGCAGCTTTTGTTTTCCATTTTAAACTGTCTTTATTTCAACCCATGAGTTTTCCAGCTTTTACACTTCTGGTTCTTTCCCCAGTCTCTCTGGTGGAGAGTGAGCCAGCAGCTGCCTAGGGCTTAGCTGCTGGCTGAGGTTAAACCATGGCAGTGAGTCAGCAGCTTTTCTGTCCTTTTCCAGCTCAGATCCTGCCCTGCAGAGGCAGCTATTGAGCCATCAAAGGCAGGAAGATGTTACGAGACCTGTAATGCCCCATAACTTTGATATGCAGCTCAGCCAGACACCTCATTCAAGCAATAAATATTTCAGAAGGGCAGCAGACAGATAAGTGAGTAAGTGAATTAATTCATGCGTTCTTATTTATGAAATGCTTGCTCCTAGGTTCTGTTAAAATTTTACTCATCGGAGAAATGGAAATTTACTTTCATGAAATGACCATCAGCTTCTCTCTACTGCAGAACTGGCACTGCAAGCAGCACATAGGCAAGGGCATGACCTCCTTTAAAAGATCAAAAGCCCTGACAAAATTGTCACACCATTTCTGTGAGCAAGATATGCCTATCATTTAAGAACAAAAAAAAAGTAATTTATTCCATTTATGGCTCATTTTCCTTGAACTTAATTAACTTATAGAGGGTCAGAAATCCTGTTTATGCTTCAAACAAAGCTGCTTTTCCCCTTTGAGGTATTTGGTCTCTTTCAACTTGTTCCCTGATAAAAATATGGTTGTGTTGAGGCCACACTGATATGAAATTCTTTCTTCTTTCTCTGTCAATCAGAGACTTCTGTTACTTGAAATATATATTTAACATATATTTTTTTCTGCAAAATATTTATCTATCACTTCATTATTGGTTTTGATCTGTTATAGAAACTGAATATATTTTCATTTTTCAATATATATACTGGTGAGGCCTAATAAAAGATCCTTAATAGAAGCCAAAATAATGCATTTTACACCATTCTGTTACATTAACTGAGAAGAGCAGGCTGACTAGGAGAAGCCTTCCCCTGCCCCCAAAGCAACAGGTATGCCTGCACCATGCAATCCAGGAATTTAGCGTCACTTCCCAACAGGAGGAGGTATCAGTGTGACACAGCTGTGTAGGGATGGCAGCTCTTTTCCAAACGTGTCATAGGCATGTTAGCAGTCTGTATTTGAGGTCTTCAACCCTGAATGCAGTTAGTAATGCTGACACCAGTTCTTGGGCTGGTCCAGGTCAGTTCACGCAGATCTTGTAACACATTCTTTAACATGTGCACTTGTGCTCTGAGAAATGCCCTTCCTCCCAGCCAAGGCCATTGCCTGAGTGAGAAGTGGTGATACCACAAGCATTGTGTATCAATCACTTTTGATTGATTGTGGTAGGCTGACCCTGGCTGGGCTCCAGATGCCCACCAAAGTCACTCTGTCACTCCCCACCTCAGCTGGACAGGAAAGAGAAAATATAACTAAAGGTTCATGGGTTGAGATAAGGGTGGTAAGATCACTCACCAGTTACCATCATGGGCAAAACAGAATTGGCTTGGAGAAATTAACTCATCAACAATAAAATCAGAGTAGAGTAAGTAGAAATAAAGCCAAACTATATAACGCATTCCCTCCTTCTTCCCAGGCTCAACTTCACTCCAGAATTCTCTGCCTCTTCTTCGTAGCAGTGCAGGGGGACTGCACAAGGGTGCTATGGTCAGTTCATCACGTTTCTGCCACTCTGTCCCCCTCAGGGAAGGATTCCTCACTCCTCATTCTGCTCTCTAGCATTGTTCAGTATGTTTTGCCTGTTACCTCTCCCAGTTACTATCTTTTTCTCAAATTCCTCATGCCCCATGTTGGGCACCAAAAGGGACTCTGGTGGGTTAACCTTGGACGAACATCAGGTGCCCACCAAGCCCTTATTTTCCCCATCAGCCAGACAGCAAGGGAAGAAAATAAGGTGGTAAAAGCTTGTGTGTCAAGGCAGCTAAAAAAAGCAAAAGCAAAGACATATGTGGTAGCAAAAGGAACCAGTCGATTTGTTCTTTACTCCCAATCGGCTGGTGGTATCCAGCCTTTTAACATTTTACAGCAGCATTATGTTTAAGTAGAAACAGATGCATTATTTCTGTAAGCATAAATCTCAAATTAGAATTTGCTCAACAAGACATCTGGTCCTACAAGGTATAGGATGTTAAGTCCATGACACATCTAATGTAGCAAATCTTCATAACAGAATAACTCTGAACAAAGATCCTGGAGCTGAAAAATCATAAATTCTGAAAAGAATAGGATTTGGGGTTTGGCACATTCTTCAAGTGGGTATTTCAACTTTGCTTTTGGTAAAGGAGTTGACAAATTTCATAATAGTTATTAGTTTTCAGTCCTTTTTAGTAAGTCAGTAACACTGAGAAATGCTGGGTTCATTTTAGCCATCAGTCCTTGGTCAGTCGAAACTTTTTATACTTTGTCTGTAACCTTTATTCTTCTTAGATTCCTTTCAATTCCCAGCATGGGAAACAAACTCACATCTTATATCTGAATTCTGTGGTCGAGAATTTCTTTTTCTGAACTCATTCAGGAACTCTCATAATGATACAGTGAAGATTTATGATATTTCCTCCATCATGCTCAAGGTGTTTTTTTAATATCCCATGGGGTATAAACCAATATTGTAATTTAGGAAGAAAATAGCATCTCAGATTAAAATCTGGCAGCAGGAAGAAGAAGAAAGCACTGCATGTTTTTAAAGTTTGGGCAGGACAGGGATCTTTGCTTCAATGATATGTAAAGTCTCAGCTAGACCTATATTTTAAGAGAGAATAAATAAAAGAATTCTTAGCCAGCTGAAATTATCTGATTTAATTTGAAAAGCAAAGTATTGGATTTATAGCTACTATGATCAAAAGAGAAGAAAATTGAGGTGTTTTTTTTGGGAATAAGTTCTTATTCTTTTTAGCAATATGTTGTGCATATTTAGGCATATGACAGTCAAATTAGATAGGCACTATCCTGGGTTGACTGAATCTGGGGACAAGAAATGTTCTCCATCAAGAGCTGAGCTTTTGAGCTTCCCCTTCCCTTTCTCTATCTTTGTAAGTCTCCATCAGAAATAGTAACAATCGCACCACACTTTTTGCATAAAATAAATAAATAAATAAGTTATGCAGATCCAAATATATAATGTATAGGTACTCCAAAATCTTGCACACCAGCTGAATTTTTAGCGCAAACACTCTATACTTGTAAAATAAATCTTATGAAAAAAGCTATGCTTCCCTTTTACTGTAATACTGCAAAGAAAAATAGGCAAGACGTTGTAAAATGCCAAAAAAGAGAAGTGTCACCCAAGAGCATATTAAAGGCAGCAAATAAATTGTTGTGAATTCACAGCAATATTTCATTTCAAACAAGTTTCCATTCTTGAGTGCTAGAAGTGACCCATTGTTGAAAAGCAATGTGATTTGTGACAGTGGTGGCGTGAGAGTTCAATGCAGGAATCTGTAAACACACTTTGGCTCTATTTCAGCAATTGCAGAAGCAGGCATCAAAGACCATTGTTAAAGATTTCGATTTTAATATTTTTTTATGCTTCTTAAATCTGTATTTAAGTGGGCCACAACCCCCCCTTACCCTCATATTGAACCCCTTATAAATGACACAACACTTCAGGAGAGAATGATATTGACAACTAAAGCTTCCTAAAGGTAAACATGCTGCAATTTATTCTGGGATACAAGCATGTCTCACCTTGTCAGCTTTCAGACTGTTGAGCTGAGAAAAAATAGGTGCAACTTTCCATTAAAGGTCTGCTTTAAGCCTCGTAGCTAAGAACATAAAAATGATACCTTTAAGAAGATTCCTAAATTCTAGCTGTGAACCACTTAGAGCATTGATTTTCTAAAGTGCTGAGCACTCTGCAGCTCAGGACAAGTGGTGTCTGTGTTCACTTTTAGGTGTCCTTATATTTGGGTGCTTTGGGTATTCAGGCTACATGCATAAGTGCTTAAATAGATTTTACTTAAACTGCTCTACAGGGATTTGTGAGCTAAACACTGGCTTTACCCAGATTTCAAGGTGTCAGATGCTGTGGTCTGCTAAAATGCCCCGTTAAAAATTTTCAGATGTGAATTCTGGGAGTGTAATCAAGATGAAAAAAGGAGATAGAAGCATGATGGAGAATGACTGCAATTTGTTTCTCTTGTTTACTTTACGATCTTGAGTCTTGACTTGATATTCACATCAGACCAAGCTGTTTATATGCACTTATTCTGAGGTGAAATAGCTCTGTACTGTGCTTGCTTGGTTACACAATATTTTACAAATGTATTCCAAGGCATTTTATTAAAGAACTTCCAGTGACAGCCAACTCCAGGCACTAGACAGTACTGGATGGGATGGTTATTCACGACAGCAAGAAATGGCTGGCTGAAGGAAGCTTGGGAGTGGTCTGTCAATGATGGAAAAGAGCAGCAGAAAAAGGATGATTGATTTTTCTGGGGGATGAGAATGTGATAGGAAGCTAAGTCAAAAGAAGAAGAAATAAAAGGGAAAAGAAGAAGTAAAATATGTGGAGATGAAAAGAAACTGGAAATAGAGATATCAGTGTGATTGCACAGGATTTTGTCATCAATAATTAATAGTTTTACCATGACAGAAAGGAGAAAAACAGTCAATAGTGGGATTGAGAGCAAATGATGTGATCAGAGCAAGAGATAGGAGAGGAAGTTTTCTTTGGTAAGGACACTCAAATTAAAATGGAACGAAGTAGTAGGCAGTAGGGGTACATAATTTCAAGAAATCAAATCAAGATATGCTTAACTCATAAACATACTTGGATTTCAGCAATGTAGTACTCTGAAACCAGTGACCCCCAGAAACATTAATGGGAAAACAATTGCATATTCTGTCTGACTATATTTTTGTTTTAAAAACACTGTAAAAACATACCACAAGTGTGTCTGTACCTCACTGGAAGACACATTCACAGTGTAAAATTACATTTCTTCCAAGAATCCTGAATGAAGGACATACTTCAGGCCATTGTCTTGAACTCTAGCCCTCATTACCTTAATGGATTTAACTTAAACTCTTGATCACATGTAATATTGTCCATTGGCACAATGATATTCTTCAGTCATAGAAGGAGGCCAGGTAGCTGGCAGCCTGCTCACAGCACCACTGGCCACAACAGGCTGCTTTGGCTGCTGCTGAGTGTCTTTGCCATGAGGTCAGGGGGACAGGGCCACCGGCCACAAGTCCTGATATTCAGCAGGGACGGTCACAAGGAAGCTGCACTCTTTTTGGTGGGCTGGTACCTCATTTTACTATCTGTTAATTACAACTGAATTAGGGAAGATGTGCAAGAATTGCAGCTCTTTTCTGCAGGAGGTGCTGCTGCTACTGCTTTGTGTTCCTGAGGTCTTTACACCGAAGATACCTGCAGCCTTGTATTGATACCACAGTGAGACTTTCCAAAAGGGAAAAAGGCGTCAGAGAGGTTGATTAGGCAAAGAATTCTAAACACTGAAGCAAGTGCCAAAATGAAAGCCAATCTAATGAGGAAGTGGGGTGGACTTTGACACAGTGACCACATCAGGCAGGTAAAACTAACTTGCTTGCCTTGATAAATTGTAAAATTTTTTTTAACTAACAAAAGTCTTAGCTCAATAGAAACCTTCACAGGCAGAGATAAAAAGTTGCTGCTTTCCTTTTTATCACTTTATAAAACTGTCTTTTCTTGTGCTCTGAGAAAATGATCCACAGGTGAAAGGAGGATTGTCATTGACTCACAAGCATGAGTCACCTGGAAAAAGACTTGGCTGTTAGAGCTGGGGTACAGATCTTTCTCTTTAGGCGTCTATATAAGACATCTCAGTGAAATTCTAACATGTAACTTAGCTGTATTTTTGATTTCAGAGACTCTTTTCCTTCACAGAAACATCACAGTTCCCCTACAATGAATGTTACTATTCAAGTACTCAAAAAAAAATTCAGTGAATTGTGTAAGTATGTTATTATTTATTTTGTTAAAACACACCCTCTAGCTTTTGAGAGCAAAACTGAGAGCAGAAACAACCGAATTCCATCCCCTTTTCAAAACAAATTAAAGGAGTCATTTTAGTGGAAAAGTAAAGAGTGGGAAAAAAACCCTATCTTAAATACCTGAGGGAACTGGCCATAAAATCAGCTACAACAAAAGAATCAAACCAAAGTCTCAGAAGAATCTGGCCTTCACATGTCTAAGTCAATTCAAAACATCACGGAACTTGCAGTGACAAAGCACTCATAGGACATGACAGCTTCATATCTGAAACCCAGTCAGGTTTCAAGGTTAAAGCCATATTTATGTTTTCAGAGTTTTTCTTCCCAATTTTTAAGGTTATATCTACGGATATTATAACATCTAATCTGAAAATTTCTAATAGGTTAAAAGGCAATCTATCATCATCTTTGAAATGTGATGTTAACAGCTTTATAGTTAAATTAGGCCATGAAAAATGGCTAAAGGTTGTCTATGAAAAAGCTCTTTTTTATGACAGAGATAATTGAACCCATAGAGGGGAAAGTATAAGCTGAAAATGATTTAGAAAATTCATCATGAAAGTGTGTCATTATATTAATTTAGAGAGAAAATATCTTTTTTTTTATTATTTACCTATGTCTAATGAATTCATCTTTCTCTGAACAGACAGGCTAAGTGAATGTCAAAATGTTAATGATGAGCAAGTTGAAAGTTAGACTTTAACCTCAGCATGATGCTGAGCAGTTAAAAGAGTATTTCTGATGTCCTTGTAATGCAACGTGAGATAGATCTTTGTGAGCCTTTTTTTTTTCATTGAAGGATAAAAAGAAAGATGTTGGGGAAAAATTTAATTAAATCAATTTGTTGGCATTTTTTTTCTCTTCTCATATCAGTGTATTATGCAAAGAAAGTGTCCTAAGAGAAGTGAAAATTTCACTTCAGCCTGCATATAAAATGATTTACATTATTCTCAAAACCTCATTCTTTATCACCTCAAGATAATGAAGGCGACAGAATGAAATATGAAGAAGGAAATATAAAGTCCTGTTACTAATTTTTAGCTCTGCATATTAGCTGGAGTGCACACTGACTCAAAATTTTCCCATTTTATCATTGTTTATCGAGTAATTTATAGTCAGTACCATTAATTGCCAAAGTAATGAAACCAATGAGAGCACCTCTGTAGTGAACAATGAGGAAGAACATCCAAAGTACTGGGTGATAACTAAGCTGTGTCAGACCCCACAATATGTAACTTCTTTTTAAAATGAGTGTTCAAATCAATATAATTTAATTGTTGATTTAGACATTTTTGATAATGAAGCTTTATTGTAGATCTTATTTTCTTAGTGTCCTAATTAAAAAAACAAAACAATTAACATCTCTATTGAGCGTTAGGACTCCCCATAATTTTGTGAATTCTCATAAGGAAAATGCATTTTCTTTTAGTGAGTTTTAAGTATGATAAATATTTAAGAGAGAATGAAATGAAAAATTTTGTTGAACCTACTTAATAATTTAGTAGTGTTCACCATTCCTTAAATAAATATTTTGCTATTATTTCTATTTTACTGAAGTACAGATTCAGGGAGGAAAGAAGTTCTTGTAAAAAAGGAATTGAAAGATTTCTCTGGACAGATTTTATAAAAAAGGGTCATGTATCGGGATATTTAAGTTTGAACTTGTGTGTCTTGAAAATCTCCTAAGTGTTGCAACAAATTATGGGGAACTAATGACATCTAACAGTAGAAAATTGGGGCTGTTTCTGCTCCCATTTACAAGGGTTTCATATGGGTATATGCTGTTTACTTCTGTTAAGTCCATTTTAATTTACATAAGTGTATTGGAATGGAAAAAAAGGTGTCCATTTGGGTTATTTATTTGCCCATTATGTGCATATTTCTATACATTTCATTATAACAACATCACAGCTGAAGAGCTGTTACAATGGTCTTGGTCAAAGTTCAGGACTGTTGCTCTGCACCCTTTTTCCCAGTTTGCTAAATAGAACAGAACAAAAAATATCTGCTCAAAAAAGGACAGGAAAATACAATATGTTGTTCTGCCTATGCCTCTCTGTCAGTAGCTGAATACAGTGTAAAGGAATAACTGTGGTGATTCTGTAGCAAGTTAGTGTTCCCTCACAGAGAGAAAATCAATATTTCGATCAAACCAGCTATTAGAATAGCAGAGAACAAGCTCCCAAGATACAAGGAGGAAATTTTTTACAATGAGGGTGGTGAAACACAAGGGCAGATTGCCCAGAAAGGTGAAAGATGGTCCAGCCCTGGAAGCACTAAAAGCCAGCTTGTGCAAAACTCTGAGCAGCCTGACCGAGCTGGGGATGTCTTTGCTCACTGCAGGGGGGTTTGACTAAATGACCTTTAAAGGTCCCTCCAAACCCAAAGTATTCCGTGACTCTGTGATTCCTGAAAAGAAATTGGTCTGAAAAAATGGCTGCACTTCTGCATTGCATCATTTTGGTATGGATGGCATTACAGAGGGACAAAAATAAAAGTACACGTCTTCCATGCACAGTGGATTTAAACCCAGGCCTTGTCACTGAGGTACACAATCAAAAATAAGTTTTTAATCAATGTAAGCAGAAAGTATATAGAAAAACACATGGAAATCTCAAAATCTCCTTTATATGAGAATATAAAATGTGGGCATTTGCTTACAGGAAATAAGAAATAGATAAAAGGAACAATAAAAATATTACAATACAATAAATACAATAAAAGATTCATTAACTTTTTTCATAGATGATATTTTGCAAAAAATGGAGGGTCAAATGAGCAAAATATATTATAATGACTATAATTTGGAAACACCTGTGACTTATTTCCATAACAAAGGACTGTGTATTAAAGACAAATGAGATGTTTATGCTACCTGTAAAGGAGAGCTAGCTGCAGATACTGAATCAATAACTCACTGCTTTATGAAGCTGAATTTTAAGTTAATACATTTATTCAGATACCTATTTTCAGATCTCTACATAAACACAAGAGAACACAGTTCAATATTGTAACCAAAATGCTTGTCATTATCAGATAAAAACAAAAATATTACTATTAAAACATACTACATGTGAAGTACTAGTAACAAAAAGGGACACATCCCCATGTATTTAAATCCATGAGAAATGGTATAATACAAGAGAAAAGAAAATCCAGGAGTTTACAATAATTCTCTTGAATATGTTATCCTTTTTAACCTTATCAGAAAAATGTTCTTCAATCATTCAAACTAGTTTTGTACAAGAAACAAAATTACTAAATTCTCTGCATGAGTTACTGTCACAGTTCCACCAATGAAGAAGAAAAGGAAAGGTTGTCTTTTATGTTTCATATTAGGCATACTTTTCAGTGCTGTTAAGTTACATTTCTGTGGATTAGATTCCTATTAACTGATTGATCTTTGCCAGTCATTACCGCAGAACATTACTGATGCCATGATAAGCACCAGTGAAATAGAGGGTTTTTTATCAATATATTGTCTTGTGATGCTCAGATATATCTTTTCCTTGGTAATTAATGTCTCTTTCTGTCTAAAATAAGTAAGCCTTAGATGAAAAATAGATAAAAAAATATGAACATGCTCAAATAATTGGAATGTATCCATTATATCTATGCCTTCTTTTATAAAGATCAATAGGAAAGTTGTATCTTCATCTGTCCTCGAGAGAGGAGAGAGGGTGCACAACCTCTCCTCCCTGGGTACAATTTTGCTGCTAACAGGGAATGTACTTCAGTCTGCAAGTGATTTTTCCAAAGATGTTTTTAAGTGGGTAAAATACATGTTTTGGAGTGTGAAGAAACCATACGGGTCATCATGACTCAGATGGTCAGTCCAACAAGTCTTTGTGTGTATTTTGGGTATCTGAAAGGGAACATTGAACCAGATCTACATTGACAGTCTCATATGAGATTTAGTCTTGTTAGCATAACTACAAGGAGTGATCCCATATCTAAGTAAATTTTTTAAGATTTTTTCAAACCATTCAGCCATGAAACATGTCTTTTTAGTTTTCTTTGCATCTGAGTGTAATTACCAAAGGCCTCACTGAAATCCCAGAAGAATGTATGGATGGAAAAATGGCTAAAAATGCTTAGCATGAAATGTGCCATTGTGAGTAAGCTTCTAGTGAGCCCTCAAAATGGCAGCGCAGAATAAGGGTCCTCTCATTACACATATCACCTTTCAGAGAAAAAGGAACACTGATCAACTAATTTTCTTTTCTGACCCATGAAAAAGGCAGTAGGTATGACTAGTTTGTCCTGGTGTCTAATTAACAATGAGATTAAAAATGCATTGGAGTCTACTGTGTTGTCTGCACCTGCATTGACAACAAGAGCAAGAGGCCTGGCTCATGTCTAGACATGCACAGGTAGATATCTTAATTTGTAGATTCAATATCAGTAACAAAATTGCAATATGTGAGGAAATATAAGGAGAGATTTTACAATTTATGAGGAGACACTGAGCAAAATTATCAAGCTGTGGAAATGTTTAGAAAATGAGATAATGGGTGCAGCATCAGAACTTGAGCAGAATATTAATTTCTGAACCTCTTATATACCAGGTATCTTGTCACAAAAATCAGGGAAATGCAGTACTTGTACATCCTCCTTTTTTACCTGCCTTTATCCAAACAAACTCTCTGTGTATTGTATATTGTTTGATTTTCCCAGGAAGACAAACTAGGCTCGTGACCAGAGTAGTCTGAAGAAACTTATGGAAGAAATCACAGTGTGCAGCATTTTGAGAAGCCTATTGAGAAGCACTGCATGTTTATCACAACCTAAGCATTGACAGAAAAAAATAATAGCAATAGCTAAGTCATGTTTTGTCTAATAATTGCATGTATCCAGTGCACTTTTAAATCAAATCTGCTTTTCAGAGGAAGTGTTTGGACATTTTCCTTATGAAGGTACCTAGAAACTCCCAGATTTTGAAGAGAGGTAATGGCAAGATATGTTTCCAAAAGCAAGGTAGCTTCACAAAAGCAAAGTGTTCCTTTTTTTTACTCCATTCTCCCCTGAATTCTTCAGTATCCAGAAAAAATGCAGAGAAGTTGATGATGACGTCCAATGCAACTACCAATTTTTCTCAAACAACTTATTATTTTAACTTTTGGTATCACATTTGAAATTCTAAATATTGAAATTCTTCACAGTGCCCTGCTTTTTTGTCTTCTTTTATTAAGATTTTATTGTTACGTTATAGATAGAGGAAACATTTTGGAGCATTCATTTGAGATTTTTCTTCTATTTATCTCCTGCTGCTCAAAGGGCAGCTTTACTATTCCCCTGCATCACAAATGAGAATGTTTTTCCTGGATTTAGTACAGTCTTTCTATTTGTTTGAGATTCCTCTTTCCTGATCTTACTAAGTCTTAGAATGTACCATTTTATTGGCTGCATTTCAAATTTCAGACCCGTGGTTCTGCTGTTTCAATCCAAGATCAGTCACAAAGGTTCCTATACAAACAAATCACAAAATGCAAATACTGCTAATTGGGATAAATTAACAGGAATTGGAGTGAAGTACTGTAGATCTAGGCCAAAGTGGCTTTTGTTTTCCATTTGAGATTTTAAAAAACCAATTGTCCTTTTCAGTTCTCCATGACTATATCAGCAAAAACTTTAACTGTTACATACAAAATTTTTAGGATAAGAATATTTAAGCTAAAATATATCTTAATATAAGGGATTATTGCAACAGTTTTTCTGTTATTTTGTTCACATGATTCATGCTTAGAAACAGTTGAGAGCCCTAGGCATAACCTTGTGCCTGCTTAAATGAAATTATCTTTCTTGAATCACTAGCTAAACCACTTCCGTGACTTAAGTGACACTTTGCTCTTTTTCACATTCATGTCTTACATTTCTGCTGCATGATCAGCACTTGACCTTAGTTCATTTGCTGCCTGACTGCAGAAGAGTGTTAAATCAAATAGAGAAGGATCTGGGTATTACTTGCTGATGAAAGTATCTGTGCACAACAATTTGTACTTGGCTCTTTTCAGCATTTGACCACTCCACGATGGCAGGACGTGGTGCCTGTGGCTCAGTCCAGAGAGCACTGCATCTGCATCCAGTGCCATTCCAGTTCCACAAGGTGATTTGTGGGATGGGTTTGGGAGACCTGTGCCCTTGCAATTGCAGAAAGAATGGTCATAAAGGCTAGTGAGTCCTTCCCTATCTATTTTACAGGTTCAATTAAAAATCCACAATTTCTTCCTAGTCAGGAGTTGGAATTTGAAGATAATTCTTCTGTTTGCATTGCAGCAATACTTACCCCCTCATAAAAATATGACTGTTGCTGACATTCTCTTTTAGTAAGACTTCAAAACTCACCATCATCTCTCTATGGAGCAGGTTCTGCACAATTAACTAGAAAGGTTTTTTGGTTGGTTGGTTGGTTGGTTGGTTGGTTGGTTGGTTGGTTGGTTGGTTTTTTGTTTTCTTTCCTAAGACACATGAACTTAAATATGTTGGAAAAGAAATCAGTCAGTTCTGGAACTTTAGTCAAAACACAAGCACTAAGAAAACAGTTTGACTGTCTTCACAGTAGAGAGCTACTCAGTTGGTACAGAGTTCAGGATGCCAAATATATACATATAAATAAATATACATATGTATATGTACTCTTGCAAATTTTGGCTCTTCTGATAAGTTCCAGACTGACAAAAAACTGCAATAATAGTGAGTCTTTCAGTGGTAACTGGCACTCTCCATACACATTTTAAAAACTTCTGTTTTAAAGGTTAACATGATTGACTGGGGCTGAGACTGCTCATACTAGGTCAGTTCAAAGCTCTCTCTAGCCCAATACCCAGGCTTCATGGTGGACAAATAGAGGGCTACAGAGGTTAAAACTGGAGCAGAAACCATGCTTGTTCTGCAATTAAGAAAATATTGTGGTGTATGTTAGGGCATGTGGATTCTTTCTTGTCCATGGTCTCAAAGCTTGTGAAAGTCCCCTCTTCCCATAGCATTTAAATCTGCTTGTTCTCATTTATTTTCTGTAGAATGAATAAATACAATCAGGACTGTATTGAGAAACCATGAATCTACAGCCCATTAAGAAGTTCTTCCTGTGCATTTCATTCAAGCTGTTCAGAGCTGCCATGCAGCTCTACAGGCTATTTTCTCTATTTACCATGTACAGACAAAGTTTACAGTGAAGGCTTGAACTACACTCCTTCCAAAGAGAGCCCCATGTGTGCCCCAGATCTGCTCCCTGTGGGCAGCTGTGAGCCACACACATGGAGGTGACATGCAGTCACAGGGATGGGCCTGAATCTATTCTGAAGTAAAACTCCAAAATATAAAAAGATGCAAAATTCAGGCCTTCACACAAACCAGCTCAGTCTATTTGACTGCTGATATTGCACCAAATTATTTGTTAAGGTAGAGATACTCACTGCCTCCAAGCTTCTGATTTCAGTTTATAAACTCCAGTATGAAAGTGATTTTCGGCTTCTTAAATCTCAGAATTCCCCACACTGGAAGGAAAACATTAGGATTGTGTATGTTGTATCTATCTTTCAACTGTCAGTATTATTAAACTATTCAGGGGCACAAATACAGCTTTTCATTTTAGATCAAAAGCCAAAGCAGATAAGTGGGACTCTTGACAGCAAGTTGTATGCTAATAGGAAACCAAAAGATGTTTATGAGTTGAAGTCTTTCCCAATCCTCTTTCTGATTATTGAATTCACTTTCCATTATTCAGCTTTGATTTGAGCATAAAACACAGTATAATTGTATGGAGGCTGGTAAATTTGTACTTGAACAGAACATTAACTGCAGATATAGCATCTCTTATGGAAACCAGTTCAAGGTGAAACTGATACATAGGAGACACAAGGGCACTTCATAAAAGCAGGAAAGCCATCAATTTAAAAGGCTACACAAGAACACATAAGTGTTGAAAGAAAAAAAGAAATTACCATTTCTTCAGGGATGGGCAATATTCTGCTTGGGAAAGGATGGAAAATGTAGTAATGTAAAAGTATAGCAGACTTCAGATATTTAGAAAACATCCAAAAACATTGGCAAGAATGGTGGGTTACAGGAGGTAATTATTCTTTGCTTTTTAAAATTTTCTAATTCTTACAAGAAGAATGGAAGGTATGGATAGTTATGGATACATTGGTTGCCAGCTTGCCAAGTGGCATGGTGTATTCCAGTAATGTCTATGGAATATTATCTTTCATGAAATTAATTAAGACTTCTTAAACCTAAACCAATTCAGGAAAAGGCACGTGGTATTCTTCTGAAACGAATCCATGCAGATACTGGAGGAACTGCAATTGTGAACAATTATAAACATTATTTTAAAATAGACAGTCAGTATCCTGTGGGTACTCTCAGATAGCATGAAGAGGTTTGCATTCCCACTGTTTTGGCTGGTGTTACTTCACAGGGCAATAAAGCAAGAGACGTTGCAAGCGAAACTTCACACTCCAGGAGGAAAAGGTCGCCAAGCAGTGAGAGTTATACAATAGCTTTTGAATCAAAAATAGGAGAGAAAAACAGGTTGTTGCAGTCCTCAGACTCAAATTCCTCCAGTAACAGAGTAAAAGAGAATGTTCGTAAACCTGAAAAAATGAACAGCAGTTTTCTTGGCATCATTGAAATGAACTAAAATGGTATCGAAGCAAAGCTATCTGCTGTTTTTGGTTTTTTGTGCTTTGGAGAAGCAACTCATCCTCCTATTAAAAAATTGAAATTAATATTAATTGTGTAATAACAAGTGATAAACTAGTTTATCTATATCTTGAACATGAGAAAGCTTAGAAACATTTTTCAGGCCCTTTTTCCTCAGACGAACTCATTATTTTTTTCTCTACCCTTCCTTTTGCTTTATGCTTTAGGCTAGGTCTCGTATTTGGAAAAAAAGAGCATGTTATAAAGTTCTTCAGAGGCAAAAGTTGGAGTCAGTTGTCATAAATGTGGCCATCAGTTCAGAGGCACTAATCTACAATCACATCTGGTCTCAGTCATGAGTTCATAATGGAAAAAGTATGAACTTCCTTTATTTGTATAAATGAAGTTCGCAATGATAATAACTGTTGTTTTATATCATTTGACAAAGTATAACATTTGATAAATGGAAATAAATGCAAATTTAAAATATCTGTATTGGTGTACTAGGTAAGAAAGAACATTTTACTCAGAGGTTAATGACTTGCTGGTTTGAGGAAGAGGGAGATGTCTGCACTGATCCTGTCCAAACTACATTAGCATTTAAAGAGAACTAAGAGCCATTGGTGGTCCAGGAAAGAAACTTCTCCAAGGTAAGCTGTCTGTCATTGTGTTCAATGACAAGAAAAGATTTTTGAAGTTAAATAAAAATGGCATAAACAGGCAAGTTAGCACTCTCTCCAAAACATCTTATGAACATATCTGAAGATACATAGCTGGCAGGAGATATAAATTCCTGAAATTCAGAGTAAGAATGTGTCAAATTGCTACAATTTCTAGAGAGATCTTCATCCAGCTTTAAAGGGATTTGATTTTGAAATAATCTAAATTTTTCTTTTCTGACGCTTCTGTCTTTAAAACTTTGACTCATTTTTTTGGTTTTGTAAATTAATTTGTTTTCAAAATGGCAGGACATTTATTTAGAATGATTTAAAGATATATGGATCACACACACTTCAGGGATATACTTCCAAGATATTCTTACAGCACACCAAATTTCAGCAGATAATCCACAGCATGCTTCTGCACAGACGAGTTTGAGAGACACCATTGTGATGTCTAAATGGGTCAGACATGAACTGGCAACTGTTCTCAGCTGAGAAATTCCTCTTTTCTAAAGGAAGTTACACTTAAGGAGTACACTTAAATCTTGATAGGTCTCATGGAGTTTATGATATGAGAACACAAAAAGAAACTTAGATGAATGAATATCATAAAGACTATATATTTCAAATGTGTTAGTTATTCTCCAGCTAAGTCAGAGGACAAAGATGTCATGATTCTGAAATTACATATTGCTAGAGAGGACGTAACAGCTACTTTTCAGCTATGTAAAATAATGAATCTACAATACTAATATGAGTGGTTTTTTCCTGCAAGGATTTTGTGGTGCTTTTATTTTGGATCGTGGTGTTAAAGATGACATAGTAAAACTTATAGTTCTGGGGAAAATTATTAGAGATAAAAGTTATCTCACTTTTTTATATTTCATATGAGCTAAATATGGGCAAAGTACAGTTTTGGCATTCAAAAGCTATAAATTAGGCTGTATTGCAGAGCTATCTCTGATGGTCTAGTGCATGGAATGTGAGTGGGTTTGTAAAAATTGCTTTCAGAAAAATGACTAAGGATGAAATCACTTTTAGTTAGGAAAACCTGTGCATTGTCTCCCTAGATATTTTTAGGCTTTTGCTCTTTCATACAAAGGGAAGTACTGAATGTATATGGGATGAGGCAGATCCATTATCAGAAACACTGATACTTAAAAGCACTGAATAGTTTGAGTGCCTTCACATTTGCACACTCAACTTGCTATCGCTTTTCCTAAAGTGCACCTTGTCAAGACTTTCTATAAGCAGCCCTACCATTCCCTTAAGGTACCTTTGTAACCCCTCAGTGCAGACAAAGAACACATAAGTAGATGATTTTAAACATCCAGGTCATAATTTATATGAAAACTGAAGCATGGTGTGAATAGGGATGATAGCTCTAAATGTACCAATCTAATTCTATGAAATCACATGTCCTTTTCTTTCTTTCTTTTTTCTCAAGAACTGCCAGTCTCTCACTCGGAGAGACAATGGAAAATAATAGATCACTTCTAATCCCAATGGACGGGGATGAACACAGTCAAAATTTCATGTAATAAAATATTTTTTTAAAAAATCAGTAATACTAAATTAGTAGTAGCTTCCAATTGTATACTGTTGCTTTCAGTCTCAGCAAAACTGCTACTGGGCAAAGTGACCACAAAAGAATGAGAAAATATGAGAATGGGGAGATAAAATTGTACCGGTCCTAGACCAAAAACTAACACTGTATGTGAGGATCAACAGCTCAAACAACAGAAATAAGCACTATTATTTGCCACAGGTTTCCCAGCAGCATCAGACTCTAAAGCAGATGAATTTGGAACAATGACAGTAGTAAATGTCCTGCAAAAATGCTAGTGACAGGAGGCCTTCAAGGGTGGTATCATGAGGTTAGCTGATGCTACATCAAAATAAAACATATCCAACAGTAATTCTATCTGAGCACTCCCACCTCAGAAAGCAAATCAAATCCAGGTCTGCATCGCAAGCAGCATAGGCAGCATGTCAAAGGAAGGGATTCTGTCCCTCTGCTCTTATGAGACTCCCCACCTGTGAGACCCACATAGTCTTGGTGTCCCCAATCTAAGAAAGACGTGGAACTGTTCAAGTAAATTCAGAGAAGGCCATAACATTGATAAGAGGATGGAATCACCTCCCTTATGAAGCAGGTGGAGAAATTTGGGGTTGTTCAGCCTGGAGAAGAGATGGTTGTATGGAGATCATTGAACTGGGATTAAATCACAATGGAACTGTACTCTAACCCATAGAACAAGGAGTACAAGCCCAACAAATCAGGAACAAATGTTAAGTTGTCAATGTTGATGCATGTGTTGCATGGGAAAAACAAGGATTTATTTGTGAAAGCAATACCATCAGGGCCTGAGACATTTGTCTTTGACACTGAAAAAATGCCATTTTGAAATACATCCTGAAAAAACTACTGAAACTGTACTTGCATATGTTGGAAATAGATGTGTCTATATGAGAACTATTTGTGGCACTAACCTTACAGACAACACCACTGTAGAGATGAGCAATCACTCAAATACCTGTAATTTTACCAGAATTGTGGGAAGTTACTTTAGTTATTCAGCTCAGGTCACAACCAACTGACTGTTGTAATATAACTGCACATCATATAAAGATTTTCTGCCTACCCTCCACTGGAATGAATCTTACATTGGTAAAGAAACTACTGCAACATGATGGCCTGTGCCAACTGGTAGAACATACTGGAGACGATGGACAGAAAGATCTAATCCACGTTCACCATGACACAGAGAAGATATACTATGTCCTGTAAAGAGTGAAGAATGAAATCAGTGCTGGTGGGGCACCTTGTTCATATGGTTACCAACAGTAACAGAAACTCTAAATCAGATGCTGCACCCCATAATCACTTTGTTAATTTCCATTATATTATACTTGTTATTGAATACTATTTTGTATGTTAAAATATGGAGAAAAGCTAGGGGGTGATACTGTTCTAAAGACCACCTTACATATATAATAATACTTATTCACATTTATACTCACATTTAACAAAACCTGCATAATTAGGTAATCTAACAAAAAAAAATCCAATTCCCAAATTACAATCATATAGGGCATTAATCTGTTTAAAGCCACAGAGGCAAGAGCCAATCACACTGCCACTCTGTGGAACAGGATGGACTGGGGAGTTTTTTACAGGTATGCCTTTATGCATTTAAATATATAGAGCTCTGTGTCCATGTGTAAGTATATATGGATTTAAATACCCTCTAGCTAGTACAGTATGAACGTTGCTGCCCAGATCTATAATTAAATCACTGTTGCAATTGTAGTAAACTCTATCAAAACACTTTGTAAATGTTGAATTAGTCAATGATTGAGTGCTGTTAAACCCTTTTGCACTTTTACCCTTTCGCAACCCTAGTTTCCATGTAAGTCATTCTAAATTGCTTCTAACTTGATTTTCCTTTGCATATTTCACTATGAGTAAGTAATAGAGTGAACCTTGCCATTGACTCTGTTAAAGTCACAAATTTATTGTAAGATCTACTTTGACCAGTACCTTTGACAATGATTCTTTAAGTGACCTAGAACACTCCTTCATGACAAGAGAGATCATTGATGGAGCCCAGCATTAGTCACACTTGTGATTCCTTAATGAGAAATGTGAGAAGAGCCAGGGAATTTAAATTCCTTTTGTAGAAAAGGAATAACTAGGACTGGATCTTTAACTTTTGCAAATTCTACATTTGCACAGTCTACCTCAAAGCTAACTGACCCTGGTCGATGGAATTAAATTAGCACTTGTAAGATGCAATACATCTGGCATGTTTTGGACACTAATTGTGTTTATTCCAAAGGACATCCAGGTCAATAGATCAGAAGAAAATACCTACATTGAAGATTACTTAATTTTTAAGATGACTTTCACTCCTTTCTTTGGATTGTGTAGAACTTGACTTCACTGTATGGCAGTGAAGAATTCTGGGCACTGGTGTGTAGCCACAGATGTGTCTGGTAATGAAGACAAATAATTGCTCTCAAATAAAGCTGAGGCTTCCTGCTAGAGGTGGCAATGAAGTGCTACTTCAAATATTACAATTCTTCCTATAGAAGGCCTGAAGATGCCCTAAACCTTTCAGTGCCTAACTTCTTATAACACACCCTATTTTAGGAGGAAGAACAAGATTTTTAAGATGATTCTTAAAATTTTTTTTGGTTGGTTTTGTTTTGTTTTGATTTACAGCGCCCTATTTTCAATCTGGTGTCATGAATACTCAGAGGTTAATGAATTGGCCATCCCAAATTGTCTTCTGATAAAATTCTACAAGCATGGGTTTTGTTACTTAACACACATCTAAAAATTATATTTTTTAGTTTTAAGAGGTGAGCTGAAGAAGAACTGTAAAAAATCTTCAGCCACCTGTGTATTTCCTGCTATTATGAAAAATTCTATTTTTTATTGTTTTAATTTTAATATGTAATAAAGATTAGGAAATCATATTCCCACAGAAATGAATGTACTCTGAAATTTGCACATACAGGGTTTGCTGTAGATTCTAAAGAAGACAGAGCTGACTCATTTGGTTTTAAAATGGACACATTGAATATAGCACATATAGAGAAGAATTAACTAACTGTAGCAAAATGTTTTTCACAACTGCTTCTCTCTGCTGGAAATCCCACAATCATACTTAAAATCTAAGATAATGAGAAAGCCTCTAAGCTGAAAAAGCACTCCCTTTAATAATTTAAATTCCAGTTTAAGATATAATTTTCCAAACAGAATAGAAATTCCTAAATTTTTAAACCCAGAAATTTTCTAAAATATCTTTTTCCCAAATTTAAATTGAAATTCTTTTCACTTACTAAGATATTATTTCGCTGCAGTTCCTTATAACTCACTGCTACCTGCACTGCATCTGAGTAAGGGCAAAGAGTCTCTTGCTCCACTTGGGACAACAGTATTGACCCCAAAGGTACAACAGCTCACTAAAACATCTGGAGGGGTAGGATGTGGAGTGCTCACTGAGGTGGGACTACAAAGAGCACACCATTCCAGCAACAGTCAGGGAACAGATCACAGGGATGGACACAGCAGCAGGATCTAATCTGAGATAGCTATAGTAAGAAATATGGCCAGCTCCCACAAGAGCTCTACTGAGTTGGGAGGAATTTCATTCAGATGCAAGCACCTGGTACCCCAGTACTGAAGTTGTGGTGAGCTTCCTCTTCTGCTTATTTCAGCATGGGGCACTATGGACAAATACAGATGGCATTTTTAGGACTATTTGCAGCACAGGACGTTCCATGTGCTTCTCATAGTGCCTGACAGACATTTGAAAATTGTGTATCTGGTTCAAAACAATTCTGGTTTCTTTCTTGTATTATTAGTAAACATCTGCTTTTAGATCCAGACTGTTTTCCAGGTAGATTAAAATGGTACATGCCAGACATGCTGTCCTTCATTAATGGACTCAAAGGATATAGCTTTCATTGCTTGATGGCATAATTTAAAAAAAATCAAATTTTTTTGTCACCAAAGGGTCAGTGTCGCTAAAAGTCAGGTTTGACACTGTATTTTCAGAATTTGCATTACTAAACTTAATTATTGTAAACTTGGGCACGACTATATTTTCTCATTGTTTTGGTTGGGATACAGTTGACTTTCTTTTTAGCAGCCCATAAGTTGCTGTGGTTTCGAATGGTGCTGAAATCAGGGTTGATAACACAGGGTTGTTTTAGTTGTTTAGTTTCTGAGCTGAGCTCACAGTGCCAGGACCTTCTCTGTCTCTTGCACCTTTCCCCTGGGAGCAGGCCTGTACTGCAGAAGAAACTCTGAGGAGACACAGCTGAGACACAAATGACCCAAATGACCACAGGGGTATCCCAGACCATTCGGAGCTCATGCCCAGCAACAAAATCTGGGGAGTCAAGAAGGAAGGGGAGCACTCAGAGCTATGGTATTTGTTTCTCTGAGCCACCATTGTGTTGATGGAGCCCAGGTTTCCTGCAGATGGCTGAACCCCTGCCTGCCCATGGGAAGTGGTGAATGACTCCTTGTTTTGCTTTGCTTGTGTGTGGCTTTTGTTTTACCTGTCAAACTGCATTTATCTCAGTCCATGAGATCTCTCACTTCTGTCCTTACACCCCACTGCAGAAGTGACTGAGGTGCTGTGCGCTGCTTTTCTGCCCAAAGGGCTTTAACCACAACACTACTGACCATCTCAGGACCACCTTTACAAAGGCAGAAATTTTTAATCCAAAGATTCCTTATGGAGGGCAATTTATACTATGAAGGTATGCAAGATTTTGGTGGGTAAAATGAAACATTTTAACATGAGTTCATATAATTTCAAATAATTATGTAATAATACCCAAATCTGAGGGTATTATTGTTGAATTGTACAATAAATGTTTAATAGGATTGGATCTTTATTCAATAATTATGCTTTTTGCCTTCAGAAAATAAAATTAGGAAATATTAAGTAAACATAAAATTTAAAATAATTTCTTAAATTAAGAATAAAATATACAATCTGAATGCCTGAATATATTCTACATATATGATTTGGGCCATGTACTGGTTTTTGCATAACATGCTTTAGATAGAGCAGCATTATCATGCAAATATAAAACAGAGAGGCAAGTTAATAACATTTGTGCAGTACATTTTTTTACAACAAAGTATATGAGCTATTTCAAAAGCATGTTGTCAGTTTGCTAGTTATGCCTTCAGAAAATAGTCCCATAAAATGAGTGCAAGCTGCCCTCTAAATTACAATGCAATTTTCTTATTTTAGTGGAAGGTAAGCATTTGGAATACCATCTTGTTTATCACAAATAGTGAACACCACATTTGCTCAATGGAAAATTTTAATCAGTTAAGTGACAGTTGTGGATTCAATTTTACCTTTTTTAGGAGTCCGTTTTAAATACTTAACTACAGAATATGCTGCAGTTTAGGTAATGAAAATGACCTGTCCGTAGAATTACCATTATTGCACATGTAAAGTTATGTACTGGAAGAGAATTTTTGTACACTGCAATATCAACTGGATTTATTTTAGCCAGTTAAAAGAGGACATACCACAGCATAAAAAAACTGACTCTCATAAAGGATAAATATTGTCCTCTGACCCAACTCCACCTAGTTTGGGTTATTTTACCTGGGTTGGGGGTGAATCAGGGTTTCATGTATCCATTTCTTCAGTTAGTGTACATTTGAGTACTTCGTTAAGAAGTGTCTATTTGGCCTACTCTACTTATATAACACTGATCAATTATTGTGAATAATTTTTCAGTTGCAGTTGCTAATATATTTACCAAGCAAAACTTCATGAGTGTGCTAAAATCACTTTCTTTGAGCATGCTGTAAATCACACGAGGTAGTCAGAGCCCTCTTCACTATAGAGTCCTCTTTATTTTATGCATGTTTTATATGTAAGAAGTAGGTCTTTTGTGTCCTAGCAAAAAAAGCTCATTATATATGTGCAATTCTATTTATATATATATGATCAAGGCAGAAATGCGGCATTCCTATCTGGAGAAGATGAATCACTGCTCTGGAAGTCATGTTCAGGTCCATTGTAAATGGACCAGAAAAAGTGTCACTAGCCAGTTCTTGTGGCACTGAAGTGCAGAGTGTAGAAAAGGTTACCCTGTAAAAAGGAGGTTCCAGTGGCTTCACTGAGTAGAACTCAGGATGCTTCCACAGGATTGAGGAATCCTGGGTAATCAGGCTTAAAAATTCTCCAAGGGCTTTTGTCTCAGGGAGCAGAGGTCACTCATGAACAAAGACCCTGAACAAAGACGTGCCAGGGTGGAATGGAGGTGGGTAAATAATGAACTAACACTGCACAATGATTTCTGTCACAATCATAATAAACATAAGGACTACATGTCTTACAAATTCAAATGTTATTTTTCTTACTGGTGCTGAAACAGAATGAAGTTGCAGAGCAGAATTCCTGAGAGTCAGATTCTGTTACACATATTGGACATGAAGTGCCAATGGCTTCAAAAGAGGTTAATTGCAAAGGAAAATAATGTTCACTAAGAGAAAGGGCAACAGAATATAAGCCTCAGAAGTTCCATAGGATTTTATCCAGAGGGAACCATTATGATCATCCAAATCTGATTTCCTGCAAAACAGCTCCAAAAACTTCAACTACTGATTTCTTCACTTTGCCCACCATGCTTGAGCACGTCTTTTAAAATGATAGCTAATCTTAATTTACAGAGTTTAAATGCTGGAAGATGCACTACAAGCTCCAGCATGTTTTGCACAGTTTAATTAAATTTTATTGCTGAAAAGTCTGCCTCATTTTGACTTTGAATTTATTAAGCTTCTGATTCTAGCCACTGGGTCTCATTCTCCATTCATCTGCAAGATTAAAGAGCTTTCTACCAGCAGAATACTTTCCTCATGTGGGCAGCTGCAGACTACAAACAATTCACCTCTTAACCTTCTTTTTGTTTAGTTAAATAGATTAACTTTTTTTTAGTCTTTTGTAGTTGAGACAGATTTTTCAACCTTATATTATTTTTTTTTATAAATCATTTCCAAAGTGCTGACATTCTTTTTATACTCTTTAAATGAAAACTGTACAAAGAATTTCAGTAAGTTCTTGCTATCATGGATAGCACTAACCACCTCCCTGTTAGTCTCACTTTTATTAAAGGTGAGACACAAAGCCCATGCGTGGCTTCAGAGCCACAAAATCACTTTGTAACCTCAGGTTCAGATGGGTGTGCCCTGTGACCTCCAACTGCTTCATGGGAACTGGTAAATGTTCTTTTGAAATCTTTCATTTTAGCTAGAGATTCCTTTAAGCTATACTTCTAAATAACTTTCAAACAGAACCAGGTTAAGGAATTCTTTTATATACGGAAAAAGCCAAAAAACCATCTGCTATTATGCATCTATTATTCTGAAAATAGAACAATTCATTCTGAATAGACAATAATTTAGTCCTAGATAGAATTAATATTTTTATTGATTATAAAATCTTAATTAATTAATCAGAAAAAGATAACGTGATTATAAATAATTGCTTAATTGCTTAAAAACAAATTTCCCCTTGGGTAAATCAGGGGATTTAACTATCAGCCATTAAATGCATAAACAACTCTATGCTTACTAAGCTGGACATTGAAGGATATGCTGAATAGCTCTGACAAAAAGAGTTTTTAAATTAAAAATGCCAGTCCAAGAAATCAGTTTGAAGTATTAAATATCTTCTCTGTATCTAAAACCTTTCTGTTTGCAGTCAAACTGAAAGGAAAGCATTTCTTTTCCTCCAAGTAGGTAGGCAAGCCAAAAAGAAAATAGATATTTTCAGATTTACTACCACCTCTGTTTTGATACCCAAGAAGCAGAAAGATACTAGTTATGGTGGTTACTCCTGTCAGGGCTTTTTTAGAGAATAATTTCTGTCTTCAGAGAATATTGATGTATTATGCTACACGACAACTGCTTAAACATGAATTAAAGTTTGAATCAGTGGCTGAACTAGTTTTGTTTTAAATCAATTTTAAACATGATTTTACAATTCACAGTCTAGTGATAAAGAAACATTGTTCTTGGCATCTGCTGTAATGATTGTCCATTTTCCTGAGAGCCAGACTGATCCTCTCCTCAGCACAATAAAGGTTTCCTTTTTGTGTATGAGGAATCTGGGGAGCATATTTTCCTTTGTACCATACTTCTTCCTACCTCCTTCTCACTTTGCTGCTCGATGTATTTTGTGGAATGGACAAAGGACAGTAGCTAGTTCCTTGCACAGGTTTGTAGTCTACATATTCTGCTTCTGTGGGACTTTAAACCTGTCAAGACCTTGGACAGAGAGCCATCTCCCTTTCTTCAGATTCCCTATGAACATACAGCCACACAAAAGAGCTGCTGAGAATGAACATTATCCCTTTCCTATTTCTGCTTTCTCTCTTATATTAGACGTCTAAGGAGAATCAGGCTTGTCCTGATCCATCCTCCACATGTTCAGATTGCTCCTTAGAAAGAAGTGATTGTTCAGCACCTGGTGTTTCTCCAATATAACTGCTGCCTTTTTGATATTCTGAAATAACCTCTAATTTTCACACAGGTAAGAGAAGTTGCTGCACATCTATGAACTAGTGACATTTGGTAGGTGAACTGTATGTTTTATATTCTGCTTCTAAAGAAATTACTAGAAATTGCTTCAGTGATGCAAAACTGGGGGTATTTTCCTTACTTTCCTCATGATGTTTGGCAATTATTTATAAAAAATGATTAGCTGCTTTCTCTTTAGTAAAGCAGTGTGAAACTGAAATCCTCACTTGCTGGAAAGTGTGCATTAATTTCTTGTTTCTTTGACTTTTTCTCATTCGTGTTCTGCTTGTGCATGTTGAGGAGCTTCTGTGAGAGTCAGATTATGACAGATTGGCAAATTTTGGTTCACTTTTACGTATGAAACTATGCAAAGCCATGAACTCCTTACAGAACTGCAAACAGCATCTTAGTACATGACTCACATGCTTTTTAGAGCAGAGTCAAACCTGGATGAATTCCCAGGGGCTGTACAGCCCTCCAGCTCCTCTGTTCTCTTACACTGGGTTTAAAGTTTTGCATGGTGCTAACATATAATCATTTTCATAGACAAAGGTAAATTTGACGCCCTGTAGAGTTTTAAGGTGCTCCATGTGGGGTCTGTTTTGGAAGTATTGATTGCAGTAAATGATGTAAATCACGCTTATAAGCATTGCTGTAGTTAGGTATCTTGATCTTGGGTCTAGCCATAGAAAACAAAACATTTCTGCTAGAAAACCTACAAAATCACACAATGAATTCCAAGTACAAATATTTGCTGCTATTTGTAGGGATTTCTTACCCAAACATCACAGGATGCTCATCTGTTTCATTTTCCCAGAGAGGTATTCTAGACTGAATGCAAGTTCTGCACTGCTCCATGCTGAGATATAAATAATTCCTGTCAGGCTCAGAATAAAGTTTTGTAAGCCTTCTGAGCACCTATATTACATGGAAGGTTGGCTTCACCTGCTGTCCATCATTATGGCCCTTGGAATATATTTTAGGATGTTGCTAGACCTTGCTTCACGTCTTGAACTGAAAATGTGTTATTTTGCTGGAAGTGTATTTGTTCACATTTTATTTTTCAAGCTGATATTTTTAGGCTAAATTTCTAATCTTCCCATAAATACTATATCTCATTATAAATTTTATTATTTCTTTCTAGCAATATTACCACATATTAATTCTCTCTCCTGTTTTATGTATCATCAGTAAAAAGCATTCATGTGAGAATAATTCCAGCTTCCACAGCAAAAATTAAGATATTAATCAAGATGGATAATAAAGTCATGTCCTGTGGAAAGCCACTAGATACTTGTAGTCAACAAAATGCTATTTATTATCATTATTAACTTAGGATAAATTAAGCTATAATAAAGGTTAATTATATAAATAAATCAGCTTGGACTTCTGAATAACGTAAAGCAATTTGTTAATATTTCCTGCACAGACTCTTGCCCTCCATAAAATAACCAGCATCCATTGTTAGGAAAGAAAAAGGCAAAAGTATCTGTAAGAGTACTACAATTAGCTATTTATAGTTACTATGGAAACAAAGTGGAATCAAATAAGCATCAGAGCTTGTGTGATTATACTTTTGTTCATTTGATAGGCTATTGAATGATACATTTGCTCTTAATAGCATTTTCTTTCAAATAATAATAAAATTTGGTGTTATGGATTTCACATTCAGGTGTACCCTATTTGATGACAATAAGTGAAGACATTGGAAAGCTTAAATTTTACTAACCTATAAGCATAAACAATGGGCAATGTAGGAAGTTTTGTTTGTCTAAAAGAACAATTTTCAAAGTAGGCTGTAGAACAGAAAATGTTGCTACTTATTGTCAGATGTTCTTTGCTGCAAAAAATCACGAAACTTCATGCTTTAACTTTCAGTTATGGTACAGGTGAAAATATGGGCTTATGTGTAGGATTACACACCCAGTCCTACCAAATAGCTAAAGATGAAGCAACAAGCAGATCAAAGGGAAGAGGTACTAAATGACATTTATGAAACTTTAAAAAAATGTACCGAACAGTTTATTATGTATGAAGGTACTTATGGAGTTTTACACAGCCTTTAGATGCAAGTAATTAAAATATATGAATTAATTTGGAAATAATCTCAATTTAAGTTTATTCAAATGTAAAAAATGCATTATGATCAGCTTACTGCATTTCATGTCCAGGCAGGTACAGGACACCTGTCCCTGACATTCAGCACAGGTTCACATTTATCCCATGGGTTTGCTGCTCTGACTGTTGCTACTGCTCATGGGCAACCAGGAACTTCGCTGTCTCACACACAAGAGATCTATCAGCCTGCCTTCCTGAGACTCATTCTGTGATCATCAGTGGCTTCTGATTTATCTTTTCTCCCTTTCTTGGAGTGGGATGGATTTCATCTTCACACCACTGACAGAACCACAAGGTTGATGCCACCCCACTGCTGCAATGCTCCTTCCACAGAAGCTCAAGGAATAAAAGGCTCCAATGGAAAGACCAAGCTATGGGTGAAACTTGATGCTCCCACATACAGAGGTCACAAGTTGTAATTGTAATGGTAGCTTTATGGAAGGAAGAAACAAAATCTCTTTGGTTACTAGAGTCCCACTTGCTTTCACAACCAGAAAGATTCTGACTAAAATCTGCGTTGTGTTTCAATTAATCACAAGTCCAAAGATCCATTTCAGATATGGAAAGATAATCACAATCATGGCAGCACCTAATTTTTCTAATGGCAAAGGAGTCACAGGTACTAAGACTGCCATCAAATTTCTATAAACATTTTGACAGCATACACAGTGCGCACCTTACTGTGGTACGGGATAATCAGCTTTCACTGGTACCACTTTGGAGAGCATCCTGTTTCCCTTGCTTCCCTTCATGCTGATAAAAACATCAAAACTCAAATTGTTTTTCCTTCACCTGGCTCTTGACTCTAGTTCTTCTACTGGACTTGTTGTAAGTTCCATATTTAAATCAGATTTTCTGCTAAGGAGGAAATTACGTTATAGATGACATCCTGGTCCAATTTACATCAGTAGCAATATTTCTGTGGAGACACAATTTCATAACACAAGCTCAAATTATTTTAAAAATTATTACTGTAGGAAATGCAGCTTCCAGAGGCAGAATTTCTCTTGTTTCCTGATGCTTTTAATAACATAATACTGAACAATTTTTCACACTTTCCTACAAGTAAAGTGTCTTTATCCAGAAGAAAAAAGACAATGAAAGTAAAAAAAAAAAAACAAAAAAAACCCGTATGGTGATACAAACAAAAGGGGAAAAATAATTTAAAGAATAAATTAAGTATAATTGTGTACTACAATGCTATACACCAATCCACCTGATCTTTTTTTCCAATGCTATTTCAGAAGAATGATATTCTTTAAGGCTATTTTTAAAGAATGTTTTAATTTGTGACATATTTCTATGTGTCCTGCTTTCTATATTTGAAAATATTGGCTTCATTTTCAGTACAATGAGAACTGCTGAATTTTCTCACTTTAGACGTATCAAAAAGTCCTTGTGATGTACTTAGATAGGTTTCTAAAGAACAACAGCTTCTTGAATCTGTAATTTTAATTTGGACTTGAAACAAATATGTTATTATGCTGCTAATTGTTGTCATCAGTCAAATCCCTTCTTGAAAAATATGTCTATCATTTTGGTGATTAACTTGCTTTGGGAGTGTTATTAATACCTTAATAAATAAGTCAATATCAGATTTTTTTTCTGAACTAAAACAGACACTTACATAAAGGTCTTTGAAGACTTGAAATTTAATAAAGATTGATGTATTTTTAGCATCTCTTTCAGGTCTTTTTCACATTTGATTTTCATTTTGCTGCCATCTTTCACTATTTCTGACAATATCATGTTGGATGAAATACAGTGAGTCAGTAAGAGAGAATGTGTTGCAGACTTCTGTTTATAACCTAACATCTGACTGATTCATATTAGAACATCTTGTCAGCCACACAAGAGAGTACAATGTGTTTGTTAGCTGGATTCTTCATTTAGGATGTTTCTGGGTTTGTTGATACAAATTCTGTATCATCAGAGAAAGAGGAATCTTTCCTCTTCCTATTACAATTAAAGGATGCCTTCTGCTGCCAACAAAGGCACTTGTGTTGGCTTCTAAAGACACAGTCCTCGTGAAAGAATTGCAATAAATACATTTTGGTTGGGTTAAACAACAGATGGCTGACATCTTCTACAGTTTCATTTCTCCAGTGGTATTTTGCCACCCTCTGAAAAGCTTGAATTGTAGCACTTCTTGCGTTATTGTTGATTTTGCAATAGGAACCAATCTGGAAAGCAGTAATGACATCTCCAAGAAGGGTAAATGTTTTTCTGCAGTTTTCTGCTCATAAAGTCTGAGACAGTGAAAAAGAATAGGTAATCTGAAGGGTTCACCTTTAGTTATGTAGCTCATCTGATGAGAGATTGGAGCAAACAAAAACTATGCTGGCAATAAATGTCTATAAACGGCAGTATACCTATTTCCTCCTTATTGAAAAATGTGAGAAATTGTTGTAAACTTCCAGTTCTTATTTTTATGCCAAGACTTTTGACTTTCAGAATAATTGACATTGTAAAAGCTTCTTTTTTCTTCTCAAAGCAATTTGGGAATTGGAAGATGCAATGGAAAGTTGAATATGGCTGGTAACACTGGAAGGTTTCTAGATGAAACAGAAACATTTGGTCTGAACTCAGAAACACCTTAGGCATGGATTCCCCAGTGAAAACATTCAGAGCAGCCAGTAGAAGTAAAAATCTAAAACTTTCTCTTTGCAAACAAATGCTACGATGACCGACCTTCCTGTGAAAGGAAGAGGGTCATGCTGCACACAGCTCCTTTCATCTCCTGCTCGGGGTCAAGCAGTGCTGTCCTCAGCAAGCAAAGCTCTCCTGTCACCCTCACACATGAGCAGCAGAAACTCACTGGGACAGGCACTGTCTTCATGTCCTCCCACCCCTTACCATCCCTGTGCTCTGCACCACACCCAAAATACCTTCTACACTTCTGTAAGATTTCATCTGTCATGATTAATTCAAATGGATCCTTGGGAGCCTTATACAGACCAGGTAATTTGCAAGACGAGAATAAGTTGCTTTAAAGTTAGGCAAATATCAAAATGTATTTTTGTAAAGATGAAAAACTGCCAAGAGATATGTCAGTTTAGATAAAGTTTTTAAAATAAGAAGTGTGTGAAGAGAGAGAGAGAGAGAGAAAGAATTTAGGGTACAGGCATAAAGATACCCACATTCTCATCCAAAATTCTCAGCCAGCATAATCCTGATATTCAAAAATGTATTAGGGTTTTGTTCACCTTCCAAAAACAAATTAAAAAAAACCACAAAAAAAACCCCAAAAAACCAATAAACCCTAATAAAACTGAAAGCCTCAACACCTTCATATTAGCTTCCTTTCCTTTCCTTTCCTTTCCTTTCCTTTCCTTTCCTTTCCTTTCCTTTCCTTTCCTTTCCTTTCCTTTCCTTTCCTTTCCTTTCCTTTCCTTTCCTTTCCTTTCCTTTCCTTTCCTTTCCTTTCCTTTCCTTTCCTTTCCTTTCCTTTTCCTTTTCCTTTCCTTTCCTTTCCTTTCCTTTCCTTTCCTTTCCTTTCCTTTCCCTTTCCTTCCTTTCCCTTCCCTTCCCTTCCCCTTCCCCTTCCCCTTCCCCTTCCCCTTCCCCTTCCCCTTCCCCTTCCCCTTCTTTCCCACATTTCTTGAGCAGCAGTCCTTATCAAAGTATATCATGTCATCTGAGCTAAAGAACAAACTGAAAAAGAGCTACAGATTTATCATACCCTGTATAAGTTTTCTTTGGGGGAAAGAAAACAAGATCAAAGCACACTTCAGTATCCAACACATCCATATTGATTCAATGTAAAGATGTGCTGTGCTAGGAACTATGTTATATGAATTTTCAACTTGGTCAGCAAAGGAAGAAGCATCTTGGAGTCTAAAACTTCCAGTGCTCATTTTTTCCACTGCTCTCAGATGATAGTGCCATTTTTAAATGAAAACCATTTGGCTTTAAGGACATGGGTAAAGGAGAGCAATACAGCACAGTGAGATAGAAAGCATTTTGAAAAAGCTTTCAGGAAAAGCAGTCAGTCATATTGATTTGGAAGGCAAAGAAAGGAACTTATGGATCAGAGAAAAGGCTAAAAAACTTGTACCTGGCTCTTAATGACCAGAGCAGAATGTTGGCTAGCCTGTGTTTGTTTTTTTTTTTTTAAATACTGTTTTTCAGGGGCAATTCAAGGTAGATCCTAATGTTTAGTTAAAATAAAGATACTCTTTCAGCATTTGGGTTTGGGCTATTTTGTGTAAAGCTGACTTGCCTCCCTTTTTGACAGAAATTAAGAGAATGAAACAGAACTGGTTCTTGAAGTCCCCTAGAGGGCATCCTGAGTGACAGTCGGCAGAGTAGGACTTGGAGAGCTACAAGATCACCAGGAAATTCCCTGTACCAGTGGGAATTGGCCATCACAGTGATGGAGAAATGAAATGCAATGGGACACAGCCTCTCTCTTTCCACGGCATACAGAACACAGGCCACTTTGGGAGGCCCTGCCCGGAGCCCCAGAGCACTCTCCCTCTCCCTCTTTTCCTCAGCACTTGGATACTACTCCAGATGCACTCACTGATGTCCAGTGAAGGGAAAGGATCATTTCCACAGACATGCTGGCTCCACCAGTGCCAACACAGCCCAGGGTGCTGGGGCTGCCTTTGCCACAGGCCCCACTGCTGGCTCGTGTTAAACTGGGTTCTCTGGACCTCTCCTGCAGAGCTTTCCCCAGCAGTTCTCTCCCACCTTGGGTTGCTTCGTTGTCCTAGGGTGACGTTATGATGCTTGTATCCCCAGTTGTTGTTTATGCTGGATATTATGTTCTGTGCCTTCAAGAACATTGGCTCTGAAAAGCAAAGTTTTGTTTTGTTATCAGCTGCTCACTCCCCCACAGTCAGCAGGACAGAGATGGGGCAGTACATAGTGCTGCTTTTGGCTTTTTGCTCTTGCTCCTGTTTTGCTCTTGCTTTTTGCTTTTGCTTGTTAGTTAGTTTAGCTAGTAGTCCAAATTTTCCCTGGACTGTTTTTCCTTTCCCTTTTTTGGAACCGCTCGAGCCTGCTCTGGACAGGGTCCTGGGAACACCGAGAGTTTGCACCTTGTGGCTGCAGCAGCTGCCCCAGCGTCGGAGGGACTGATAACAGAGCAACTTTCTGAATTTGTCATCATTTTTCAGAGTGGTGAAGAAGTGGTGTCATCTGGTATTGTTCATTTTCTGTGCTGGGGGGTGCTGTGCCTGTTAAATAAGCAGGTTCTTTCCACTTCTCTCTGAGGAATCCTTCCTGAACCAGTTGGGGGGACGGCCGTGTGGGTTTGCTTTCTGGAGGTTTTCTGCCCCTTTTGGAGGTTTTCTCCCAAATTTTCCCTAAACTAGGACATTCATGACATTCCAAAGCCAAAGGATTCACCCCTTGCCCACACAGAGCGTCTTTCAGCGCAACACCTTCAGCTTTTCCTTCTCATCTTGAGAAGGGCTCACAGGTCACGTGAAGAGAGGATATGAGACAAAGCAGTAAGAAATGTTACACCAGCCCCTTTCTGAAGATAGAATTGATTTTATTTTTTAAACACTGATAAATTAAAGAGATCAGTATGTTAGGCATATGGCCTCATTATTACACAGAGCAGAGAGGGGATTTAGTGAATAGATGAAGGGCTGGCTGCTGGTATTTCTCACCTTATATCTTTCTACATGGCTGTGAAAATGGTTTGTCCTGAAAAACAGAACTTGCAGCACAGAGATGAACTCGTCTCCACAGCCACAGACTCAAACTTTTCATCCCTGGGGTCAGTGAGCAGTAAACAAGGGTTTGAATTCACTGCATTGCTACCTGGGCATGAAACTGTGCGTAGGCGAGAGAATGAGAATAAAAAATGTATTTTCCTTCCTTCCTGTTTAAGCTCAGAACTATTTCTGTCTCTCATAAAAAGACACTGGATAGAAATTCATAATGCAAATGCTCTCTCTTGGTAGAATAAATGAGTCATAAAGATACAGCCATTCTATAGCCACTTTTTCATATTAGGACAGTATTCTTATAAATGTTTGGTTTTAAGTATGAGAAGCAATGGAAAACTTTTTTAATTAAGTGGCTGGAGTTATTAATTAAAAATACATGAACTAATAATATAATCAAGAAACAATACTTGAATATAATGCAAAGAAATATTTTGATTTAGGACTTAAAAAATGAACTAAATCTAGTGTACAGAATTTATTAAAAAAGATTAATAATGACATGGAATTGCTATTTTAATTGCTTTGCTAATCATAGGGACATTATTCAAAGTTCTTTAAGATGAACAACTTCATTTGCATGTGTGCTGTTCCTAATTAGTTTGATGCTTTGTGCTAATAGAATGGTCCCACAGCAAGAACATATCTTTAGAGTATTTGTAACAAGTAATTTATTAAAGCATAGTCTTCTGCATTTGGTTATGGGGAAAGAGTTGGTGACCTTGTTGAACACTGAATGGTGTTACTGCCTTTTCATGACTATGATAAAGAGGGAAATGCATTGTCCTCAGAGATGGATGCAAAGAGGTGACAAGAGCCATTTATGTAGTTAGGAGAAAATAACCAGTAGCACTCTGTGAAAATGACATTTAGCAAAAAAATATTTAAAACAATGACAGCTACAGGCTGTTTAAATTGATATCAATAACACCCTTGTTTTCCCCTAGCAACTAAGAATAAATGAAGAAACACAGGAAGTTGGATTACACAAAAAGTCCTTTTAGAGCTTTGGTTCCAGGGATGAATAACCAGGAGGGTGAAGCTGAGCTGGTAAATTCAAGGCCAGGGTGGATGGGGCTCTGGGCTACACAGTGAAGTTGAAATCATCCCTGCCAGGGGGCTTGAACTGGATGATCTTCAAGGCCTCCTTCTAACCCAAACCATTCTATGATTCTATTTTATGAGGACACTCCTCCAGAGGAGTATTTGAAAACATTAAGAAGATAAACAAAAACACCATGGTGCCATTAAAGAGTTTTCAATCTACTTTCAGTTTAACAGAAAGCAAGTTAACATTGAATTAAATATATATGCCTATTATTACTTTGAATAAGGATTTTATTGCTATTGCGTTGAATATTTTAATAAACTTCATGCAGTAAACACTGAAAAGAACATTATTAAAAATTCATTCATTTTAATTAGTCCTGTTATAAATTATACAAATGACACTGCTCAGCTGCCTAGCAGTAACTAAAATGCCTTTTCTGAATTCAGATGTAAATAACTGTGAGTGACAAGAATAGGTTGATAAAGGAGTATATAATTACTGCTATTAACATCATACCTAAAAAACAATTGAGGAATGAGTTATACCTGTTAAAATAGAAAGCTCTTTTGAAAAGAAACCCCAAAATATTTTTTCACATGCTCATATCAATCCAGTTTATTATATGTTTAATGAATGTACAACACAAATCAGTATAGAAAACAACGCAATAAGAAAGAAAGAAAAATATAATAATTTTTCTGATGATTACATGCAATGAACTCTAACTTATGGTGATACAGATTTTAATTAGTCTGTGTTTGATGAAAGATGAGAATGAGAGGCAACAGTTATTATTTAAGTTTTGCTTTTTTGTTGATGTATTTCATTTGGTAATGGTTGGAGTTTGTGAGTAAATATGGACCAAAATTCTGTAAATATGAAATAATTTCTTAATTAATTTTGCAACTGAAAGCCTTAAAAATGCATGTGCTTAAAAAGTAAAAATATTTTAAAACATTTTAAACTAGTATAATTTGGATTGATTTGCAGTTTCTTCAAATCTTATTTAAATAAATGTAAACAGAATTTATTAAAATAGTATAATTGTCATACAGCTATATTGTTTTTTGGTTAATTTGATCCAAAAGTAGTAGTTTTCAGTTTTCAGCAAATTGAAGGATGTTGTCAGCTAATTGAAGAAAGTTATACATACTAATTTATATATTGAGCTCCAAACTTTTACTGCTGTTTATGTAAAGACATGGGACTGCCTGTGTCACTGTCATACAATTGTTATTTATTAAAATGTCATCACATATGTTAGTGATATATTAACAAAGTTAAAAAGTATTAAATAATTATTTCCTTCATGTACTGCCCAGGAAACAAATACCAGTAATGGTGTCAACCAGTTTTAGTTTGATTTTTTTTTTTCAATTGTAACATAAGTTAATTTTCATTGGTCACATTTCTGACATGTTATTTTTTTTTGTAGATAATGGGAGGAATTAACCCAATTTGCTCAGGAGTGTAAAATAAATAGATATACAATGCTATCAGGTTCTGCCTATAGTGGCCTCCTCTGGTCATTTCTGTAGTGTATCCATGGAAGACATATGTGTTCTACTGATTTTCCTCTCCTTTCCCTCCCCTAAGAAGTCAAAATAGCATGAAGCCATTGTCCTTTCCAAAGTGCTCTAAGCCCTTCTGCAGGGCTAATTGCTTCTCACCACACCAGAAATACCATCATGACTCACAGGTTATTTATACTGCAACACTTCTGCCCCTAAATTCTGCCAATTTTCACCATCACATCAGGTCACAAAAATACAAATACAAAAATATTTGTCTGGATGTGCAGCAAGGATAGATTCAGCTGGGTTGTACATGGAGCACTGTGTGCCAATAATGCCCTTCACTCATCTCTGAGCCCATTATATGCTGAGCCAGCTTTGTTAGTGTGCATCCACTCTCACTTATGGGTCATAAAGCCATGCCCAGTCACCACATTAAACCTGATCTATAACTGTTCCCGACTACCTAGGGTGTTCTGTCTGAAAAAATTTTAGAAACAGAGTAATTCAGTCATTTTCAAATTGCTCTATGCTGATTTACTTGTCCTTAAAACCTGACATCAAATCACCATTGCTGATAAAAGTGGAGAGGAAGAAAATCTGTGCATAGCAGTTCCAAATGGAAGCACTTCAAGTAAAAAGATATGAATGCTGCTGGGAGCACTTGCAGCAGTGACTGATCTGGCTGTAGATTGATCTCTTTTGTTCAAGCCAAGCCTGCTGTCAGCAATAGCTTGTCTCTCTTTCAGCTGATTTTAAAAGCATCACCCAGAAAATTAGCAAAATGAAAAGGGATGCTCTTCTCCTTTCTGAATCCCACATCATGCATATACAGAACTTTGTATGGTCTGGCAAAAGAATGCAAAGCAATGAACTCGCAGGTAAAATTTAAGAATACACAATGACTTCCAGCTGGGGAGTACTGTTAAAATTTAAAGTGTTTGTGGAGATAAAACATGGTTACCTATCGCTCCTGGAAATAGTGGGGGAAGCAGTTCAGGAAGAGCTACAGTTGCTGCTGGTGAGATGAATGATTACCAAGTAAAAATAAATGCAGGAAAGACAGTCAAATATTCACTTTTGAGGATAGAGTGGCAATGACAGTGTCCCTGTGCATCATTAAGCTCCCAATCCGAATACTGATGGCAGTGGCAGAAGAATTTTGTTCTTTTGCTTTTTGACACATAAAAGCCAAGTTTGATGGAAGATTTTGTCGGAAAATTATTTATCTTAGCTGTTCCATCAGATTCCTTCATTTTGGTAGAATTCAAAGCTTTTGGGAGTGGGCATGAATTACAAGTAAACAAGGAATTTAGTTGGTAATGCTCGTTTGCCTTTTTCTCTCTTAGGTAACAAATGGTACAAACAGTAACACCAAGATATATACTGCTGCAGTATGCTATCAAATTTCATTGTGGATTCAAATGAAAGGGAAAAGAAAATCAGAATATATTCTACTTGCAAACTTTCTGTAAAAAACAGATGAGATGCCATCCTAAGAACTATAATTTCCATGTTCTTTCTTTTCTATGGAGATGGAAAGGGATCATTAGAAATATATATAGCCCAGCAAGCAAGGGACTGTTGGATATCTCTGCAAATAATGCATAATAAATCAGTGAACAAAAGCCATGAAGATTCCACTGTTCAAAATTTTGTTTTTAAAGCCCTATTATGGGTGGTCTAGCTTAAAGAGAAAAAAATTCCCCCAAAATAAAAAAGGTTTCTTCCCAGCAGCAGAGCCCTCTCATTATTTCAAATCTCAGGTTTAAGGCTTGAAGAAGCAGCAGTAGGGTTATTATCCTCTGTAAGATTCAGTCTCCTGTGACAATTTTTTGACACACTCTAACAGGATAACAAGGCATGGAAGGCTGACACAGGAGGATAATAATGCACTTGAGATTGCCTTTTGAGTAATTATGTGATCCCAATTAAATTAGTTTAGAATGTCTTAAAAGGCAGGTTAAAATTCAGTATTCATTGTCCATCTTTCTCTATGAGTTGAAGTCCTGCTCAGTACACTGCATAATTGCCATGAAAGCAATGATCAGAGCTTCATTGCCAGGATTCATTACTGAGCTTCCTTTGCAGCGCTCACAGCTAAGGTTGCTCCCCTGTTTTTCTTGCATTTGAACGCATGAGATTCTGGTAATAAATGTCATTTAAGATATATGTAAAGGTACAGCCACCCCAGCGACAACTTCAATCCTAATTAAGCATTTGAAGTATTTCTAGAAAAGAAAAGGTTACTTATGCTTGTTCTTTTAATGACATATGGATCTGGACTCTCCGTAGTCAAACACACCTTCTGATCACAACCAGAATATGGGTGTACTTTGGGAAAAGCTATCTTTTGGTTAAAAATGAACTGCTTTACCAAATTTGTCTCAGAATAGTATTCCAAAAGTACTTTTTCAAGGAAGAATTATGCAGGCATTTTTCATTATTTTTTCTGCATGAAGTACACGATTATTTGTCCTAAAGGATGGCAACTGACAGCAAAGAGACTGTTTAATTTAAAGAAAAGCATTAACACATAGCTGGTCTCCCTTTTTGTTGAGACAGTAAATGACTTGTGTTTGAATATATGCATAACTGCAATTTAATTATTTTGATCAGAGACAAATAACTAACTCAGGCAGGTTAGCAAGATATGTAGGCCATAATCAGTCAGTTAATTTTTCTTTGTAATTAACTGTACCCTCCTATGGTTATCACTTCTTGTTTCTATAACCCCAAAGTACCTTTGTAGTTAGCATCAGTAATATAGTTTCTCATTCAAGTAGAAGCAATTGGCCCATTGGTCCAGCAGTGCATTTTCAGCCCAGGTATAGAGGATGAGATGGCACCCAGCTATTCAACAGCAGATTAGATGCAACTCCCTCTAGGCATGCAGGGTCAAATTGGTCAAGGCCCACAATTATTACTTAAATTATATCTTTCTATGGTTTGAATAAAAGAATATCAAAGCTCCATCAGCCTGCCTGTACACATGAGGGTGAACAAGCCTTTAGAAAACCCTCAAACCATGCCCAAGCTAGTGAGACCACTTCACTTCATGGGTGTTTCTGCCCAGTTCATTGAATCTCAACCGCCAGAGATGGAAATGTGAAAAGATCAATGACAAAAAAAAAAAAAAAAGGCATGAGTATTCAGTAAAGTTTCAGTACTTATTTACATTTGCATTAAATAACAAATTCATGAGACTTGATTTTGATTCTTTCTTAAATGTAAATTGCTGCAAAATTATTTGGTCGATGAAAGAAGCCATTGATAAACTATATGTGGCTTTTGGCCTGAGATGGTCAATGCCTTCTTCTGGAAAGGAGGGTGCAAACTTATTATTTGAATAACACAGTAAAACTGACTATTTAAATATACTAAGTTCTCATAAAATTGACTCCAGCAGTTTCTTTTCTGCCTACATGTATATAGATAATCTTACATTACAAATATGATATGGCAATGTGAGATACTGTTCAAGCAATTGCTATCTACAGTGGTTCACACTTAAAAAGATTTCATAATCCCAAATATCCCATTAGACCAAATAAAATAATCACAAGAGTGTATGACCAAAAGCTTTTCAGAGTATAAGTATTTGGGTTGCACAAGCAGAAACTTACTCAGACTCAGTGAAAGGAAAAGGCTCCAGAGACTCAATGACTTGCTATAATCCTTGATAATGAATTGCTACCATTAATTTAATAAGTCAGTTGTGAGTTGAAATCCAGAGGAGAAGCCAAGAGCATCCTGACATCTTCAAAAATGTTAAGAGTTAGAAAGTCAAGTTTGGTCAGCTTGTTTCCATAAATAAAATTTTCAATTCCATTAAAAATAAATTAAATCCATCATTTTAGGAGCACATCCAGTGTGTGCAGCTGGAATTTTGTGAAGGAAAAAACGCGGTGTAAAATTTGAGTTGATATAAGATTGGCCTTACCCCAAGAGAAAATTATAGATTTTTCTACCAATAACAAAGTAACATAGAGTTTGCCAGACTTCAAGTGCTTAGCAATATTCTTGGCAAAGGCTGATATATAATCATCTGTCAATTACACTACTGCTGTGTGTTGGAAAAAGAATTAATTTTGACTCCATTAAAATTTGATCCCCTTAATCCAGGCCTTGATATCTTTTTTCTAGAGGAATGCATTTTTCTTTGCAGCATAAGGTAGAGATTTCAAGCTTTTCAGATTATTCCCACCATTTTACCTGGAGTAAAAACTAAAGGGGAATATTTGCAATTCAAGTTGAAATAAAAAAGACAGCTACTAGAAGCATAATGTGAATTTTCTTTCAACAGAAAAATGCATCAGTTTTAGTCCTAGCCTGTCTCAAATACAGAAATCCAAGATCATCCAAAGCTTAAGGGAAAAAAGATGTTTTACTTCACAGGCAGCAAAAGGTTGTCTATGGCAACAATAAAACATATTTGTGATATAAACAGAGCTTTGGTCTTTCTAGAATTAAAAAATGTTTCCATAATATTGTTTATGTCTCTTGGGAGCTGTGGAAAGCTTTGTGTTTTTTTCTGATTTTTTGTCCACACATATGAGCATCCTGCTGTACTCATCTCTAATAGACTAAACTTTTTTTCTACTTTAAGCTTGAGCTCCATGTAGTTGAACAGTTTGTGATTCAGTCACGATGGTTCTTTTTTAAAATTCTGATCCAACATTCTACATTGCAAAATATTAATATGTCCTCAATATAGCATCATTAAGGAATTCAGATCTCTCCCAAGCTTCCCTTTTTTCAAAATTTGGTATTTCCTCTAATAGTTTAAGATTCCAGTCCTTGGAGTTTTAAATTTTCTTTCTTTAGGCTTCTTTTCTTTGTTGTGATATTCTTTCTCCTCTTTTCCTTGAGAATAATGAGGCCTCATGAGTTAGAATCAACTAATTCATTTCAGTGATCAGAGTCAAACTGAAAAGGTGTGTTTGTCCCTCCTTTTTGCAAGGAAAAAAAAACCAACAAAAACAACTTCAAGCAGTGTTAGACACTTTGTGCTTTGCTGCATTCTTCATCTGGTGGCTGCCTGAGTACATCAAATTCCCTCTTACTACAAATCACAGGTTTCTTTAGTCAATAGGAAATCTCATCTTTGTCTGTAAGATTCCTCCCTTTATGTGGTTCTCCATTTTACCATAAACACACATCTTTCTTCTATTGTACTAAAATGACAATTCAGTGTTACTTCTGGTGGGGGCTTTTTGACACACAAAAACCCCCAGGAGCTAACTAGAATATAAAAAGTTTTATGTAAATTTTAAATGTAAATCTGAGTCTTTGTTTTAGAAATAAAAAGAAAGAAGTTGGGGAGAAAATTTCTTGCTCTCTCAGTACACTGAAATAGTTTGCTTAGCAGTCTATTTAATGTTAATCTCAGACTATTAGCAGTTTACATAAATACTACTTTAAATCCTAGAATTTTATTGCTTGAACACCATTCTATATGGTACAGAGTTCCACAGGTTATTTACATGTTATATAAAGTAGGACTTCTTGTTTTGATCTGTTGCATTTTCATTTTAAAGGACCTCTTCTCCATCTGGTATTGAAAAGGGCTATAGATTTTAGTCTGATCATGATCTTATATATCACATGATGTAAAGTTTTGCTTTTCTTCCCACAGTAAATAGGATTAGTCTACATAGTCTCTTAAAATAAAAGCTTCTGCTGCTCCTGTCTCAAAACAGTTTTGCAGTACTTTACTGAATTTTTTGAATTCAATATATTTGTGATATTAGCTAAAATAGACTTCTATGTTGAAATCCCATTGCAAATCACTGAGACCAGCTATTATCAAAACTTCCACCTCACCTGTTCTTCTCCTTGCAAGATATCATCTAGCATCTTTTGCCATAGATTATAAACTTAATTGCACCAATAGCATGCTAGTTTAAACTGTCTTCTTACTATTAGCCTACCTCTTTTGAAAGGAAATAAAATTTGAGATACTTAGAAAAGCTGGGAAGAAAGATTTCTCCCTTCCTTTTCCCTAAGCTTTATTTCTGTCCTTCTAGAAGACAGTGGCTCTTTGAACTCAGCTGTATCTCAGGTCTCATTGTGCTGTGCCATACAGGAGTGTTGGCCCCTGAGGGTCTGCAGGACACTCATATATCCAAACACACCCCTGTAGGTGCCATTTCCATGCTGTAGAATAATGTTTATGGCTGTACTTGATCTCAGATGGCTTTTCCAACCTAAATGATTCCATCTCTGCACAAAGGACGCACCACTGAGGCTGGCATCAGTTAAGGAAGCAGCTGAGGGAGCTGGGGGTGTTTAGCCTGGGGAAAAGGAGGCTGAGGAGACCTTATTGCTCTCTAAAGTTGCCTGAAAGGACATGTAGATAGCTGTGGGCATTGGTCTCTTCACCAAGGGCCAACTGATAGGCTGAAGGGAAATGTCCTCAAGGCCCACCAAGGGAGATTTAGACTGGATATTGGGGAAAATTTCTTCACTGAAGTGGTAGTCAGGCATCACAAAAGGCTGCCCAGGCAGGTGGTGGAGTCAGCATCCCAGGAAGTGTTTGAAAAAGCATGTAGATGTGGCACCTGGGAACATGGTTTAGTGGTGAACTTGGAAACACTGGGTTAATGATTGGACCTTACAATCTTAGAGGTCTTTTCCCACCTAAGTGATTCTGTGATTCAATGCAATTTTTTTCTTCTTTTAGGTGGGTCATTAGGCTTTTGGTAAACCTCACCTAGTTTCAGGAAGTTATCTGACTCTTACTCTTCACAATTTACTGTAATTTATACTAGTTGTGTGTAGCTGCATTTGTCTCTTCTGTTCCCTGAAAAAGTTAAACTTGAGTATTCAAGCCCCAGATGTGCAAGTTGATGAAGTTTAGAATATACTGAGGAACTAATATATATTTGCTGTTGTCCATGCTTTTGTTACAGTCTGTCTTTAAATGAGAGCAAAGAATCAATGATCTTTGTTTTGTTGTGGTTCACTGCTGGCATCCTTTTTTTTTTCACCTTCTTGAAGTGTTCTTCAAATATGCTTGTTAGCTACGCCCAATAACAAGTTAACTGTATGATAAAGGATGAGAAATACACAACATTTAACTACAACAAAAGGCAAAGAAACAACAGATTGAGAAACCCACCCTCTCACACACCTGAGCACAAACATACACAAACTGCAGCGAAAAACTTGGGTTTCCCCTTGCAAGTGAATTCCCCGTGAGCTCTGCAGGATGACTTCTTGGATGAATGTCTGCGTATGTTTTACCTATGCACTTTGTTGGAAGATAATAAAAAAAACCCTCATTATGTGAATTTAAGTAACTCAAAAAATCTGTTTATTGTTTAATATTCTGTCATCACTAATTTTATGCTTCAATTAATTTTCTGCCATATTTCCTCATGCTATATAAGAAAGCTATTTGTACAAAGCCATCTTTTTAAAATTCATTTCATTTCATTTTCCTTCCTGAAAAAGGCCATCTGCATGAACACGCTGAGCAAATGAAAGAAAAACTTCACATCTTTAATTTTATAAATCAGAATTATTCATATGATTAAGCTTTGTAGAGTTTAAATAACAAACTGACTTGACATGCCCCTAACTTGCATAACCATTGTCTCAGGAAAGTAACTTAGATACAGACTGTCTGACTGTATGTGGAATTAAGCATAGAAAGCCTTGCCAGAGGTGGGTAGAGGGGGTAGGAGATGGCCTTGCATTCTTTCTCACTATACAGGGTTTTATTTTTCCAAGGTGGGTGGTTGCCAGGAAACAGTAAATACAACTGAAGAAATGGATTTATTTGACGTGAATCCCTTAAGCAAGGTGAGGGAACAGAACAAAATGCAAAGACTGAGCTGGGGATCAGTTTGATAAATCCACATTTGTTCAGGTGATTGTTGAGAAAGCTACACACAATATTTTATTTTTGCATCCCTTCCTGCCCTGTTTCCATCTCCTTCAAGAAAGGAGGATGAGTATAGTGCCGGCAGCACCATGATCTTTGAAGGCAGCTTTTCTGGGGTGATGCCTGCCATCCAAGAAACCTTTGTTGCTCTCACATGGTGGCAGGGAGCCTGGGGGAGAGAACCTGCTTGACTGTGCCCCACAGCCCCAGCTCCACTCCCACCTCTCTGACTCCTTTCCTTCCCCTCCTGTTCTTGCCTTCTCCCTTTTCCTCCTCCCCCTGCTTACAGCCATGGAATTAACATCAATTTTCTTCTAGCTCTGCTTACACAACATTCTGTGAAATATTCATTTCCCATGCATGTATTTCATCCAGACTGAAATTTGCTGGATGCAAAGCACATATCCTTCTTGGTATTTGGCTTTTTTTCTTTTTGCTTTGTTTCTGTCTGGTACAATCAGGCGCTATTCTTGTTTGTTTCCATGCATCATCACAGCAATAAATATAAATAATAACTGTATGTGCAAATTATCCATGATTAACTGTTTCTGAGATAAGATTATCACTTCCCTGGGATTCACCCCTCCCATAAGAAGTCTATAATCTTACAGACATATTAAATCATTGAAATGATTCAGAAATGTTAAAGCAGGAAGATTTCAACAAGGGAAGTTGAAATCTGCAGCTCCCTAATAACTGCTCTGACATTTTTATGTAAAGACATTTTTCAAAATACATTTTAATTGATAAATTTTGTTATAAAATTTGAGGCTATCCTACCCCAGTAATTATGTATATTATTAATTTGGAAGTGTGCTGGAGAAAAGAATTAGTGCAATTACCTTCACCATAAAAATGGATATCTGTGGACATATAATTTAAGACACAATTCAAAAATATCACTCTTTATTATCTATTCATTTTTGAAGATGATAATTGGTGAGAAATTCTTGTGTCATGGCTCATATTTCTGATTTATGTTTGTTGTAAATTTACAGACACATAATATTATAGGAAAGATGTTCTGAGCTGGGTAAAAAGATACGTCTACTTAAGCAGCTAAAGTTATTCAGACTCTCTTGTTCCCATAGTTATCATAATTTATTCAAAGGTTCTCAAAAGTTTAGACAGAAACTTTGATCTAAGTAGAGGTAATATCATTTATCTATTCAAAAAATGCCTATAATTTATAAAGATTTCAGGAAAGTAGGATATTCTTGACCTGGAATTATTTAAACTCAGAAATATCAGGTTTAAGGATGAGTAAAAGATAAAATTCTTCTCCACTTAAAAAGAAAAGCCACATTAAGCCTATCAGAAGTCAAGTTTTTCAGAGAAATTGGGAATTCAAAAGTGTAAACGTATGTTGTACTGTGTACACATCTAGCAGTTCTGACATCAGTGCATGCCCTGTTTTACTGCACACATTTTGCAGAGCAAGGAAGATGAAAGCATAAAATCTAGCCAGTACACTTGTAGAGCCCAGGCTCCTAGAAAAGCAGAGGAAAAGCCTAACTTCTCATGGAGTCTGGCTAAGAACTGGAGCTGAAAAAGGCACCATTTCCTGAAGGGGTACCTGCCCTGCTGCTGCAGGAGTTTGTGCTACAGAAATCTGGCAGATGCTTGCCCTGAGTAAAGTGGATGTCCACCAAAATAAAGAGATGTCATAGAGGTGTAACTTACCCCAGTGACTTTCCCTGTGTCAGGGCACATACTGTCAGGAGCACAGTGACCAGAAACCAAAATTTCCTGAATTGCAACCGTGTATTACTTCTCTCAAATCCCACTGCCTTAAATGTTTACAACCTTTGCAGTGAGATTTGCCATAGGGAAATGCTATGGAGGCAGGTCACACTTCAAGCCTACCAATTCTGACAGTATCCCTTCCGTGCATTTCTGTTTCAAAGGATCAGTGTGAGCAACTGCCACTTCTTATCGTGTAAGAACACTCCCTGATCTTACTACTGCCAACTTCTTCATTGCACTGCTCACTGAAAATGTGGTGACAAGCTGGACCTGTCAGGAAATCATGTCCTCTACAAATATCTGACTTCAGCAAAGCACTAGCTCGTACCAAATCCATACTATATTTGCATCATATAAATATATATGTTCCAATACATACCTAATAAACTATTATTTATACAATACAAACAGCCATGGAAAATCTGCTATTTTCATTATGTATATGTACAGTTGCAGAAAATAAACCTTTATAGCATTTTGCTATTGTCATTTTTGTTAGGTTTTCTGCTTTTGTTATCTTGTTGTTAAAAATATTACTTTGAATTAAAACGACACAGCAAATTCCCTATTTCGTGAATGCATGTGTGCATTTACACAAATCCCTGAAATGACAAAAACAAGAACCTAAAAATAATGCTTGAGTTGTTTCAGTTCCTTTGATTTCAGTTCAGTTTGTCATCAATCTTTTAATTTATTATATTTTCAATCTTTAAACATCAATCTTTTTAAACTTTCAAAAACAGGTCAGTTATCAGTGCTGTTTTCTTAATAGGAAAATGAGGCAAAGGAAGATGAACTAACCTACTGATGGTCATACAATGCCAATCATGGTATTTGCCATGATAGAAGTTCACTTTCTGTCTCCAACACGTGGCACAGTGTTGCTCTTCTCTCTATCTCTGACTTAAGGAACTCAGCATTTCTCTGGACTGTCCAGTGTAATAATTTCTTAAACAAATATTTAGGACAAGAATCACACAGAAAATTGTGGTCTAAAAAAATTCAGAGGGCATTTTACTGTGTATTCTGAGGTATTGGTGAATTACATTTTTTACCTGTTTATAATGTCTTAATTAATTCTAAAAACAATATTTCATCTCTATTTAGATCAAAGAAAGCATTTATTTCCAGGGAAGATAATTCATTCACATTTGTATGTGTTTCCTTGTTTAGACAGGAGGTTTTATGAAGGCTGCAGGCATCAGGCATCCAGAACAGCATTAATTCCCTGCTTCTGATATTGCTCTTTCTCTAGTGTGTTATGAGAGAACAAGGCTGTGCATTCTTTCACTCATTTTCATATCCCTGAAATACGGAAAATACAACGTCAGGGCTCTGCAAAATAATTCCTCAGTCTGCCTGTGATGGAAAAGCCTGTATAGATTATTGACCTCAATAATCTGGCAATGTGGGTGTGCAGAAATGAAGCAGATGTGGGATGGTGGAAAGGCATTGAAGAGAATATGACAGGAGAGAAGCAGAAGGAACAGGGATTCCTGTTTACTCTGGCGCTTCATTCTACCTGCTAATCCCAAGCCTACAGATCCCAATAGCATTCTTGATCTGTCCATAACCAAGAGATCTATTATTTGCTGCCATGCCAGATCCATTAAGATCCCAGACAATCTGTTCCTATAGTTATTCCCATTTGTAATTAAAATCTCAGCTATATCTATACAAGCAGCCACATGCCATAGAATAAATGATGATGGTAGCTTTATTCCCTAGTGGCATTTTCTAAGGCTTAATTTATAAAATAAAAATAGCATATGCAATTGTGTTATGAAAAAGTATGATTTGAAAGTACATGTTGAGAAAAAGATACTTCTATTTGAGAAGAAACTAAACACAACTACAGAGAAACTCAATAAAGGAATATTTTCCCCCCAACTTTCTTTTACAAATTCCTGAATATCTTTGTATTTGGAAAACATATGTCAAATCAGGAGTCTCTCCAGGTCAGGACTGACAAGAGTGTTGCAGTTCAGTGTGCTTAGTTATCTAACATAAAGAGGAGAAAACTTCATGTTCATACACCTTTTCTATGGTTAACCCATGACACTTTTATTTCAAAGTGTTTTTTTTTTTAATAGAAAAGCCAGTTAGTGACTTTTGGAACAAATATCAAATGCTTCTGACAGCACATGTTGACCTTGCATGATACTTTTACTTTTTCTTATCTAGTATATAGCAAATGGCTTTAGCATGGTTCCAAAGCAATTTAAACGACAATCTAATTTTAATTAACCAGGGGGAAAAACCCCAACAAAACCAACAACCAAATAAGATCTACTCTTAACAATTCTTTTTGATGAAATCATCAGTTTCCATCCCAGTTATTTGGAATAGGAACTTAAAATAATTCAATTATTTTAAATAATTGTGGGAGACTAAGATGATTTTTTTTTCAGAAAATTGCAGAATAAATTAAAACGTCTCTAGACTAAATATAAATAAACAGATAAATATATTTGCTTGTATTTCAAAACATCTGTAAAAGCAGCAATAAATGTGTATTTTTAGGTTTTCAGAAACAAATGTAGTAAAAAACCGAACCCATTTACAACCAACTCTTCTCTTTATTGTAGGCTTAAACTGCTATGATGCTGTAGTGTGGTGTGCAGAGAAAGCAGAGAAAGTATAAGCCAGCAAGAATAGCAGAAAAAAAAGTATTTGTCTTCTGAGCTCTGCTGAGAATTGACTCTGGACATTGCAGGCTGCCCTTGTGCAGGGCCACACCACCAGCTCCACGTGGGACAGGTCCAGCTCATGGCCTCACTGCCATAAATGTTTGTGCCTTGCTCATTGTTACTGGTATTGGAGAAAGTTAAAAAACATTCTGATATAAAACTGTGGAGTCCTACTGGTTTAATTGATATCAATATGGTGTAAAATAAGGAATGCAATGTCAATTTGTAATGCTATTAGTTCGATAACATTTGAATTTAAAGGCTTGGCTTGTGCAGTGGGCTGATGACAACCAGCAACTAATCATCATCTGTATAACTGCTCACTCACTCCTTCCCAATGCTGGGATGGGGAGACAATGGGAAGGCAAAAAGAAAAAAAGTTGTGAGTTGAGAAAGTTTTATAAGTGAAGAGAAAAACCTAAAAGCAGTGTAAACTGCAAAAGCAGGAAGCAGTGACAAACAATCCCTGGAATTGAATGTACAGTAAGAAAAGGAGTGAGCAACTCTAAGAGACTTAAGTATCACAACTGCATTAAACACTGCCAGAGCCACAGAAGGAACTTGCCATAAGCCACCACAGCAGCCACTTGAGATATGCAAAGAGAGGACCTTGTAACAGGAAAGCCCTAATTCCAGACCTGGCAGAGGTGGGCACACGCAAGTTAATACATCCAGACAGAAATTCCCATTGCGGTAGATTGCAGGAAAGGAAGCAACGCTTCAGGATCCACGAGGTGGTAATTATCTTCTGCTTGATCTCTGTCTGTCTCCTCTCTCGGTCTCTCTCCACCCTTCTGCCACTCCTTGTTTATTTCTATCTCTCTACCTCACATTTATTGTTAAAAGACCCTGTACTTTGACATATGATCTCATTTGCACCTTTATTCAGGCAGAGGCATCTTTCAGTAAATTGGATCATGACAGCAACAGGTCAGGTGAAGGAGCGATTAAGTCAACACTGCGACCAGCCACAGAAAGTAGCAGCCCTCCAAGTCAGAGCAAAACTCATATAACAGCTTTAAATTCAGTCTAGAACACTTCGATCAGACCTGTCATTATCTGGAATCCCTAGAGCCAGATAGATCTGTGTTGGGTTGTCACTACCAGCAGCCAAACATCTACACCAGTGCTCACTCAGTCCCAGCGCCAGAGGCACAGGGCTGAGAATAGGAAGAAAAAACACTAAGAAAAGTTTTGGGTCAAGTAAAGTTAATTTTTCAAGTAAAAGAAACAGAAAAAAAATAAGCAAAAAAGCAATGCAAAGATCCCTCATCATCTCCTGTAAGTAAACTGATGCCCAACCAGTTCTGAGCAAAGGCCACCTTGGAAACCAAAATGAAAATCCCGTTCTTTTCATCTACTTCAGTTTTTGTTGCTGAGCATGATGTTAATAGGACACTGAATATCCCATTGCCCAGTCTGGATCAGCTTCTCAGGCCCTTCTTAGCCACTCCCAGCCTGTCTGCTTGCTTGGGGGGAAGGAGACAGAGTGGGAAAAAGAGAAAGCCTCAGTGCTGTGCAAGCACAGTTCAGTGAAAGCCAAAATATTACCAACCAACACTGTTTTACACACAAATCCAAAACAGAACATATGGGCTGCTATAAGGAAAGTTAACTCCATCCCAGCCAGAGCAAGTACAACTTGCTACAGAAGATACTCAACCACTTTTCTGCAAAATTAGAAGAAAGATTAGCCATTAGGCAAAGCAACTTATGTCCTTCCTTAGGCTACTTATGCCCTTTAATGCAACAGGATTTGTAAGAGGGCCAAACCAAGCCCTGCCTAGTCCCTGGGCAGGTCCCAGGATTTTCCGGGACAAACCCTGAAGCTTCCAAAGGAGGAGGTCATTTGAAGGAAATTCCTCTCCACACGGGAGATGTTAGGATGATTACAGCATTGGTTGAGTAGATCTCACTTACATCCTGCTACACAAATGCCAGACTTGATACAGAAACTGTATTCTGGGCTTCCTGTAATTTGCAGGAATTACACTGGTCCATTTAGATGGGAAATGCAGTGCTAACAGCACCTGACTTTTAAGTGCCAAAGCTGGCCAATCAAGGACGCCTCTGCAGTCATTGAAGGGTATAATATATTTCCTTAGGGAATTCAGCCAATTACTTTACAGCAGTGTCAGGAAGGGATAAATCATCCACTTTAGGTACTTACTGCTCTTCAGGTATTGATGTACTTGTCTAGGTGCCAAAATTCAGTGTCAGAAAGAAAACCTGAATATCACTAATTGAAGAACTAACTTGAAACAAAGCTCAAAAGCATTACATTTAGCAAGTCTGACTAATGGAGTCACAATTCATAGAATCATAGAATAAAGTTGTCATTATATTGCAAGAGTTCTATTGCTAGAGTTTTGTACCTCCTTGATTAGGCATCTCCTGTAGGCATTGACTCTTCCATGCCCTCACAGTAACCAACTGACTCCAGTTCCCCTCAACCAACCAATCCACTCTTTTATAACACGCTTCTTGTTGGCTACAGGTGTGGCCTGTTAACATCAGGCCTGCTCCTAATCCTTAATAATTGGCTCAGCTGCAACTCTTTAGAGGGTAAGATTACTTTCTATACTACCTTCATGTACCCATACTGTATTCCCCTACAGAATAATAGAATCATCAAGGCTGAAAGGGACCTTTAAGATCATCCAGTCCCACTATCACCCCAACACTACCTACTGTACCCTTAAACCACATCACCCAGTGTTGTGTTGTGTTTGTACAAGTCGGACTGTTCTATTTCCCCTTTTCATGTAATGGTTCTGCCCTGGTTCTCTCCTCCCTCCCTTGTGCTGCCAGTTATCCCAACTCCTCCCCAGTTGCCTTGGAGATTAATGTACCCTTTTTCAAATTCCTCCCCAGTGCCCCGTCTGTCCCTCGGCACTCCCACCCTTCTCTCTAGAAACTTCCAGCTAGAGCATTGAGTGATTGGTTCAGCGGCCGGGGCCCCACCCTCAAGTTATCTCCATTGGCGTTCTCCCTAAGTCAATCTTTTGTATCCCACTCCCCTCTAAAACTCTATTCGCCAGAGGACCGACTCCTCCCCTGTCTCCTTCCTGTTTTATAAGCTGTTGCTTATAAAGCTGACCTCCCTCTCTTTCTCTTCAGTTGTTGTTCCCCTGGGACCCAATAGGCCTGGATTCACTACAGCTGGAGAGCGCTCTCTTTTTCTGCTGACTGTAGATATAAGCCAAGCCATGTTCTACGACAAGGCAGCGCTGCTGTTATAGCACAGAGCATTTGCCTTAGGTGCTGTCCCAAACCACGGAGATCGGGATAGTGCTCCCCTACTACTAGTGGTGCTGGATAGCTAGCCGGAACGTCCAAGAAGGACAATCCTTCCCCAGCTTGACTGCTTCAACCCAGCACCAGATCCAGACACCTCTTGAGCACCTCTGGGGATGGTGACTCCACACCTCCCTAGACAGCTCATTCCAATGCCTGAGCACCCAAAAGGGAAATTTTTTTCTAATATCGAATTTGAATCTCCCCTGTCTCAGGTTAAAGCCATGTACTCTGGTGCCCTCATTACAGGCACGGTACGAGAGATCTGCCCCCACCTCAATACAACCTCCTTTCAGGTAGTTAGAGAGAAATTAGGTCCATGACTGATTATGGGTTCATTTGATGTTACTGACTGGAATGTTTCTTCTCCAAAGAGGAAATAAAATCAAAACACCACTAATAAAATGGAACTAAAACCGTGATCAACGAAGATACATACAAAACCAGACAAATGTTGGATGTTTTCAACTGTAAAATAAATTTTGGGCACAATTTTCTGCTACTTGAAAGTTGTTCTCCAGCACTAGCAAAATGGAGACCAGTTTTTCATATAAAGTGAATTTACTTCAAACAAGCTGAATAGAGAAACTGCACAAAACAAACAGTTATAAAAACCAGGGGTGGGGGGATTATTTTAGGTTTAGTAGACAAGATATAATATTCCTAAATATTCATTAAATATCTCTAAAAAATAATTAACTAATTTTACTTGGGTTGGATAAATAAATAGATGACAAATAACCACTTTGATGGTTCTCATCAGATACTTTCACTGTAAACTCTCCAGTGCATTTATTGCCATTAATCAGTATGCTGCAGTATTGTCAGAATAATAATTAACTTACACAGAATACAAGCAAGTCTGGTAAATAAAATCACCTGCTCTGACAGTCCTATATGCTGTAGTTATTAGTAATTAAAAGCAAGAAGGCAGACAAAATTACAAAATTTTCATCCACCTTAGTAACACATACTCACCCATGCCTGGTGAAGAGTGAAGTTCAACATATCTACGACATACTGTTTTTCCCTAAGGCTTAGGAGACATTTCATTTTAACTACATTAAACCATTGTTTAAACAGAACATTAAAACATTATTCTGTTTGAAGCCATCTTCAAGACCATAGAAGTATCATGTGGTTGTAAAAATAATTTGAACTATTCTAGAGGATCTAGCTTGAGGTGGCACTGAACAATGGTAAGGAGCAACTATTAAAAGTTTATAAGTATTACTTCAGTGATCACTCCTTTAATGTGGATAACTTTAACATTACTCCAAACTCCTTTCTTAAGTTGGGATAGTATGGAAATGCTCACAGGAATAGACACTGAGAGGATTCTGGCCTCAAACCAAAGCCATCAGCCTTTACCCCACTTCTTAGAGGAGCGTACCTCTCTGAAATCTGTGAGGCAGGAACCCTGCAGACTCCCTTTCCAGCCTTCCTTGCTCTGCTTTAAGTCTGTGTCTTGCTAACCTGAATCAGGTGTGCCAACAGGAAAAACAGCTATGGGCAAGCTTTCTTCTGGTTTTCATTATAACAATATTAAAATACTCCTTGATAATTAACCTGGATCACTTTTCTAGTAATTTTTTGGTGTTGAAGAAAATTAATAATTCATCTCTGCAATTATAGCTAATAAAACTGCATTAAAAAGGAGATAACAACATTTTTTACAAATTAGAGCTGGATTTTTTCTAGATGATAGTGACACCACAGAGATGCTTTACTCCTTGCAAACATAAAAATACATCACAGCATAGAACTAAGAGATTTTAGATTTTTTTCTTAAGTGGGATATAATTAATGAATATGATTATGCTTTTAATTATAGCTTCAACACTTTTATTTTAATTTTTTTGTTCCCTGTTGGGGGGGGGGGGAAGGGAATATTCAGTAATAGATGCACGTAAAAAAATTGCAGCAAATTATGATTTCATGTATATGTACTGTTGTCAATACCGGCTCTGGAAAATAGCCCCTTGTCTCTAACATAAGATACAATGGGGAAAGTAGAAAAAAAAAATACAATCTTTACTGCTTCTGTGATATTTTACACACTTGTTACAGAAGCGTTACACAGTCTCTGAGAGCCTGCAAAAGTTACAGACAAAATATAAATGGTCTAGTAAATCACAAATCTTTTATTTCACAGACTATCAATTCTCAAGAGCCTAGGCTGAAATATACGCTATACAAGGCAAGAATTCCATTGCAGAGGGTTTTTGGTGTGTTTGGTTTCATGTTGGTTTTTTTTAGGTGGTATTTTACCTCTTTTTTTTTTCTTTTCTTTGGGTAACTTGTATAAAAACTGAATGCCTTTTCCATGATGCAGCCCCTTTCTAATTGTCTATAAAATGGTTAGTATTATATCTAAAATTAACATTCCTCTTTTATGCAAATACACAAGTAATATTTTATAATGAGTGTAAAAGATAACAAAAACACTTAAACACTTAAAAATTGCGTGTGTGAAAAAGTACTCAAGGCTCTTCAGACTCCCAGAGAAGCTGTTCAGAAACCATTAAAATAAAAATCAGTCCTCTCCATCCTGAAATTTATAGCCCACTGCTTCTGCTGTCTTTGAAGATACCATCCTCAAGGGTCAACACATTCCCAATGTCAGCTCTCGTTTGAGAATCAGCTATAGTGCAATTCCTAAAAGAGTCATCTATCCCATGTGAGGTCCAATCTTTCTTATGCTCTTCACTTTTCATTACCTGGAAAACCCGAATAAAATTTAGAATTTTAATGGCTATTTGATAATTATATTTGACAAGATAGATAAGTTTTGCCAATCAACTCTATTTTCAACAGTGGACTTCTGAAAGATATTATGGACGTTCTTCATTTTCGTCCAGTTTGTAGACATAAAAAATTGATATGTAAATGAAGACCATCTTTAAATTGTTGGACTCACTCCTTAACTCCTGAGATTTAATGGACATTATTGCATCTAAACCCCTAAAAAAGAAAGCAATTAATATTTCAGTGACTATTAATTCTCTTCCAATGAAAGATGCAGTTTAAGCAGGGTCAGTCTAGGTGAAATATTAAGTGGATGGCACATGAACAAATCAGTCAGTCGGGATGTAACCAGTAAGATTCCCAATTAACAAACCACTACCATTTCACCTAAGAATAGTAGTGTCTTCTGCATGGAATTTTTGAAAACTTCAGCATTTGTCACTATTATTTATATGCTTGTATATATTTTTCTTTTAATTTTTCTTTATATATTTATTTTCACATGGATTTATAAGATAAAGTTTATTGCATGATTTTCTGGATTGCACATATGTCTCAGTGGTTTTTCCCTCTTTTATCAACTACACTAATTGATATAAAATCTTAGCATTCACCAGCAATTAAGGATATTCACACAGTTTGTGATAAAGCAATATTATCCCCGTCTCTGGAAGTGTTGAAGGCCAGGTGGGACAGGTCTTTGAGCAGCACTACCTGGTGCAGTTCAACATGTCCCTGCCCATTGCGGGAAAGTTGGAACTAGATGATTGTTAAGATCTCTTCCAACCCAAACCATTCGGTGATTCTATGATTCTACATCTCAGACATCTCAAGCAGTGGTCATAGATTAGCATACAAAAATGTATTAAAACAACTTAGACCCATAGAAATATGGTTGGTTCAATTAGTTGAGGAATTTCTGGGAAAGATCAATCCAGTTCTTGAAAATGAGACTCCACTTTACAAGTTGATTAGAAGGATGTCAACATATTTTCTCTACAAATTTCTTACTTTTGGAATATGAATAGTAACCCTTTTTTAATTCACAGGAGTCCTAGAAGCCTTCAGTGCAGAGAAAACATTGAGTTTCTTGGGTAAGTAGTAAGACAGCTGTGTAAAGCATTTTTCCTAACCAGGCCAATGTGACAAATGAGCTACTCTTTAGAGTATTTTAACAGCTTCGGTGAACTGCAACAGGAGGTGAAGAGACACCCCATTGTCCAACCTGTATATCCTAGGGATAGGCATCAGCATGATTTATTACAAGAGCTTGAACCCAGCCTGCAGCAAAGGAGAAGCAGTTTCAGATCACTAGGGAGGGCTGGGCTGGGCTAACTACTTCACTGGAGTCAATCACTCTTACACAAAGCATCTGCCAGAACTCTGCTACGAGACATTTACAAATCAGGGATCATGACAAGTACAGAATGTTCTGTGCTGCTTCTTCTGTTTTTTTTTCCTTCAAGTTAGCAGTAAGATGATTTGTATTCAGTGCTCTTGTTTTTCACCATGTTACAGCCTATTTTGCTTTAAGTGCAGTTCAGAATTTCTCACCATAGCATGGCCAAATTAACTCAAGTTTTTCGCTGATTTTGCTTATGTAAAGGAGCTCTATGAGAGATCACTGGGAACAGGCACACTGCACTTGGTTAACAGCGCACAGACAAAAAGTTTTCCTGTGCCCTCACTGCATTTTAAAATGAGTTCAGCATATGTCCTGAACTCAAGCTCTGCCACAGAGCTGACTTTATAGGCTGTGGTTAGAGGAAAACCATGCTATATGGAAACCAGTTACTTGGCTTCACACTAAATAGATATCACCATTTTGGCAACCACATTTGCCAAACCCTCTGTGTTCCTCTGTGCCGGCAGTTTATATACAGACACGAACGGGATGGGACTACTGAAGGATGCGTCGGGAACTGTTTATTTTCTAGAATCTATATAATACATAGTTTTGTCTTTCTTTTCTACTAATATAAGACTCTCTAACTTTATAGATTCTTACATTCCTCCATGCTTTTGCACAGTATTTTTTTATGTCAGCAACTTGTGAATGTGATAAAATATAATTATTCACAATGGGATACAAAGCACAGCACTATTACTTTACAATGATTGTTAAAGATGCATTTAGAAAAGTGTATGGGCTGCATCTGTGAATGCACTTCCATTGCTGCCCCAGTGAATTTGGCAGTAAATTTTGCTAGTTGTGCTTCAGCAGAAAATCAGGAAATTAGGTATCAGAATATAAGAAATTGTAGGATCCCCAAGTGGTTTTGAATGAAAGATGGTGAGCATGCTAGACATTTTCGTGCCTAAAGTCTTTATATCATTCATGTATTTTATTGAAGTATTTTATATCATTCATGGATTCCTAAATAGGTGTAAAAAAGTAAACAAGTCTGAGCCTGGCTGAATAACAGAATAGAGCACAGCTCCTTCAGTGTGTATGATAGCAGCTTTACTCATTCTGACTTTGTAGGAAGGGAAAAGGCGACAATTGTCAGTACTTATGCAACACTTTGTCGAACATGAAATGTGCTCCCTGCCAGGAAGTGTCTTTTCAGTTTAACCTCAAAATGTCAAAATATCTCTGTTTCCTAAGTTTCCTTATCAGCTCTTTTCCCAGTGAAGCCTGTTCACAGCAAAAGAAAGAAGAGTTTTAGTTTGCTGCAGAATATGTCTAAGAATAAATATTCTAACACTGATTTCAAAAGCTTAGTTATTGGCTGCTTTGCACTGGTTTTATGGTAACATGTTATGTTTAGCAGTGATCTTTGGGCCACTAAGTATAAAAGCTTCCAAACTTAAAATATATATAGATGCCAAAAAGTAAGCTTATGGTTGGAATGCACTATATATCTTACCCAAGAGCTGACAAAGAAGAGCTGAAAGATTTGATGGCTTTGTGTTCTAATTGGCAAAAGCACAAAGGGTGCCCTCCAATTTCAGGAGCTGCATCCTGATTTCAGCTAAGACATCACGGTAGTTCAAGGCAATTACCTAATCAGCCTTCTCCTACTGTAGCCAACAGATGGGGTATTAATCCCAAACTTAGAGAAAAACAAGACTGACAGCCAATAATGCTGTTTAAGGGTTTTCCTAATGTATGTTTTTGCTTTGTAATGAGAGTAGTTTTCCTTCTCTTCAATCTTTAGTACACAGGTTATATTGCAGTTAATCTTCTCTGCTGATAGACTGAGAGAGTTGAGTACAAGAAATATCCTCTCAGTGTGATCCCAGAAGTCATTCTGCATACGATTTTATTTAGAAATAAATAAAACTTATGGATATTTCAACAGCTCAAACAGGTTTTCTGAGTAGTTTTGCTTTATCTACATTAAACAAAGACACAGTATATTATTCCATGTGGAAATGGAACACATTGAAAGAATTTGCCTGTATTAATCTCTCATATATAAGCTTCAGAATGAACAGAGCAGAAAGAGACATAATTTTAGAGAGGAGATTTGGCTTTTTCTGTTGCAAACCTAATGCCAGTAGGGACACAGAAATATCTAACTAGGATATCAATAATCAGTTTTTTACACTGAAGCAAAAAAAAATTTGCTTCTCACTAGAAACCGGGCTGCAGACAAAGTAAACTGAAGTCCCTGTGGTGCACAGATTTATACCAGATGGGAATTTCTACCAGCTTTTTAGGCTGGCAATATTAGAGTTGCCAGTATGCCTCTTTTAGGCTTGGATATAGACCTTAAAAACATTTCCTTAAACTGCTCCCAAACTGATTTTTCTTTTATATAGTTTCCTTTTATATAGCACCTTTTAAAGATTTTTGAATGGGTGAAACATTATGTGAATTATTCCCAATAGGATTTTTTTAAATATTTATATTTAGTAATACATCATATGGCATTAGCAGTACTAGTAGTAGTAGTACTAGGACTAGTAGCAGTAGGATCATTATTACTATTATCATTGATTTGTACCACCATTAATGCATATTTTTAAACACTTGTGTCTCTATATATACATAAACTTATGTAAATATGTTATATGTAAATAGATACATGTATGTAAACGTGTATATGTGTGTGTTTTTATATAAAGTGTGTGTATATATATGTACATATATAAATATCTCTTTAGAAAAACAACTTTAATATAAGCATGTATATACAGACAGATATTAGGGCTCTCAAAGTGGTTAATCTCAAAAAGTGTGTAAAAGCAGACACATCATTCCTGTGGCAGCCTAAATTATACCCAGTGCATGGTGAGAGAGTTGATATTACATGCATCTGTGATGTGACAAATCACAGCTTTCTGCAACTCTCAGAGGAAAAATACCATCCTTTTTTTTTTATTTTATCTGTTCATGGTATTTAAGTGTAAGGATATGGAATTTCTGAAAAAAGTCAACACTGGAAGATCACCTGCTGAAGATCACTGGAAGATCAACTTTTACAGAAGAAAGTTATTTCTAACAATAAGATGCTTCATTTTTTACCATTTTCATTTCTAAATTACTAATGCCATAAAAAATCATAAATAATCATAAAAATAACATACAATGTAAACCCTCTTGGGAAAAAAATATGTATTATAGATAAAATTTGCCAAGAGAGACTTTCAATTTGATATAAGTGAGCAATTTAAAATCATACTTAAATGTAATTTATGAAAGCAGTTTTTTACAGAAATAAAAAGTATGTTATAAATTGAAAATGAATGTATAATAATAAACACTGCTTTGAGTAAATGTTCTGCCTCTATCATTTGCACATATGTTTATCTGAGAATTTAATTTAAAAAATGTTTTCTAACTATTAATTGAAATATTACAAAACCAGATAACTCCAAAAACAAACAAATGAACATATTATATAAATCCTTATTTAAAATGTTCCTTGAAGAATAAGAATATATTAGATACTCTGTACTGTTTCCTCATAAATTGACTTTCATATGTAAGAAGATGGAAACTATACCACAGTGAGAAAAAAACCACAATAGAACAAGAAAGGGATGCATCTGCAAACATAATTTCCTCACATTCAATTCCAAAGGGGATCTCTTTTCCCACCATTTGATAAACTCTATTAAGACCAGAGAACTGCCATGTAACACTGGCAGTAAATAGGTTAATCAGTCTCATGACCTGTTCACAGTGTGACAGGACTTGTTTGGCTCAAACCAGACAATCAATGACATCAGCTCTGTTTCCATGGATGGGAAGGGCACATCCTTGTGCACATCCTTAAAGGAATAAAGAAAAATCTCTGATCTTTGGGGATGCAGAGAAAGCTTGGTTGCTACTCTGGTTATTCTACATGTTGTTAAACATAAAACACTGCTAAATTGAATATCTGTCCTGAAGCTTCCTCAATTTTCCAGTGGTTTCTTTTCCTCCTAACAAGAAAGATCTCCTTTGTGGGAAACTGCTGCTAAAGGAGCTTCACTTGCTGTCTTGTAAAACAGGACACCTGAGTAAAGAGCTAATCCTGGACTCCATCCTGTCTCTGGGAGACTGAGGACCTGTCAGTAGTGAGCAAGGTGGAAAATATGTTGCCAGTGTCTGCTAGCAGTCATATGCTGAACAGAAAATGCTTGATGTTGCAATCAGAACACTCTGTTACAGGCTGTGGGGCTGCAGTCTGCAGTATCACCTCAGAGATTGCGTGACAAATGGGCAGTAGAAAGAAGATTGTCAGGACTTCAAAAGGAAGGTACTAGAGAGGTGCTTTTGGCTTTGGCAAAACTCTTGGTCTTGCATAATTGATAAGCTATTTTCTTCCAGTCTGAAAAACTTTAAGTAATGGCTTTTAGTTTTAAAGGAATATTTTTGTTCTCTGAAGAAGCACAGAGTTTACAAATTGAGGAAGAAAGTGTTGCAACATGTAGTCTCTACTTCTGTTCAGAGTTAGTTATTTTCATTTGAGAAGAGTACTAGACAGAAATCATTAAATAAAATTTTCCTTCACATACAGTAATAATCACTTCTGGAGAGATTAGGTGCCTGAGGTCCAAACTACGTACAGATATTCCTTATTTTACCCCAGGAAGAAGCCTAAAATTCACATTATACAGCTGAGCACTTGGTCTGGGGATGCTGAGGTGGAGGTTTGATATGCTTCAGACTTGCCTTCCTCAAGGCTGTGACTTCAGATTTAAGAATAATCATGAGCACTAATAAATACATTCCAAATCCTTGAGAATCAGGAGTATCTCAGAGGATATTCCATGACAAGGTGAAAAGGATTAGTCCTCTGGGAAGCAAGAGTAGGGAAATAGGAAGATTGTATGACTTAGAGGAGATATAACTTGTTTTCTTGCCTAATCCTAAGACTGACTCTTTTTCTCCAGGGGATGTTATAGCATTGTGATATATCCTTAATACTTTTTCTTATGGAGCAGCAATGCAAGGAGGCCTTAATTCCTGGATGATGGTTCCAACAGGAATGTAAACATGGATACTGTGGTTATTATAAGACTGACCTATCTTTCAAAAAGGATAAAAGTTCAGAGGTGTTTTGTTTAATCTTTTTGACATGTTTCAGAAATACGTGGTTGCTTTTCTGAAACAAAAATATAAAAATTTCATTACTGACCAGTAAATATTAACCTGCTCCAAGTGCTTCAAGGAAAGATGATCCCAAAATGTTAGTTACATCAGAGACCATCTGCCTTAAATCTCTTTTGTATCTTTTCTTTGAATGAGTGGCTTGATGACTAAAGAAGAAGACATTTTCTAAAATCCAACTTCTGTAAAATTCTAATTATCATTTAACTACAGCAAGCATGGATATTTTTTCTCATAAACATTTCCCATTGTTTTTCAGTTTTACAGCCTTAACTTTTGCAGATATGGCCATTATTCTAACCCACACATTTTATTAACCTGTATTTCATTTTGTGAGTTTTCTCAAGTGTCTGATTATCTTACTGCTTATTTCACTTGCTTCAGATCATGTTGATTATCTGAATTAGTATGTTTATATTCCTCTTCCAGATCACAGCTGCTAGTTGCTATGCAACTGTTATTCAACCAATGATATTCAACTATTACCGCCAAAAAAAAAGTGAGGATTTAAGTAACAGATAAATCTGGTCATTGTCTTTATCTAGAAGTGGAGGTTTCTTCACTGTGGGAAATGTGTCAAGCACCATGAGTGGAGTATGAGTGTAAGGGGTATCCTGAAGCTCAGGAGAGCTCATTCCCTGGTGCCCTTCAGAACACTTACAGATCCCAGCCTTTGCTCCTTGGAGAGCCGAGCACCTCCCAGGCACAGGGAAAGCATCACCAACACTGTTAGGACTTCCTAAACTATCATTTCTCTTGTAGATGTTGTCTTTTAGCAGTTTGTAACATCTAGTTGGATAAGAATTGATAGTGAAAAGCCAGAATTACTGATTTGATTGCAAATCTTTATAAACAACTGATAGCAAAATATAGACAATTTAACAGATTTTACAAATATTTTCTGAACACAGTTATCTGTGCATAGCCATTAGAGAGTCTATTATGCAACAATTACTTGAAATAAAACCAGCATAATCTATAAAGCCAAGATTTCAGATAACAAGACAAAATATCTGTTAAAGTATTTAATGGGTTTTAACATGAGTTCATGCCTTTTATATTTTTTTTCTAAATATTCATTAAAGTCTGCTGGCAAGCTTTAGAAAACCTTAAATAAATATAAACAGAAACAAACCCAATTCCTCTATGCAATTCACACCTCTCAAGATTTTGTACACATCACTTACATTTCTGTGCACCCTGTAAAAGAAGGTAGCTGCAGGGTCTGCTGTAGATAATTTTAAATTGTGAACTTTTCAAAACACACTGAAATATTTCCTTACTTCTGGCTTGCAAAATTAATTAATTAATTAATTAATTAATTAATTAATTCATTCATTCATTCATTCATTCATTCATTCATTCATTCATTCTCTATATATATGTACTTATAATAATTTCACATAGCCATGAAAATGATAATAAAATAATAAAAATCTAAATTATTTTCCAATTATCAAAATAATTTATTGCTAAGGATATGCATTTTAAAAACGGTTGAGTGCAGGTGATTTTGATATATTCTTCCTGAGGCTCTGAAAGTGTTTTTGGGACATTATTGCTGCCTCACAAGACTGCAACAGAGATAGCAAATTATTTTCCTAATTTTATCACAGAGTAAACACTTTAAAAAAGATATCATCTATTCCATGACAGAACCATTGCACTACTTTTTGATGAAAGATTTCTTCATCACAATTTTTAATTGTTTTTTTTTTTTTCCTTTCCCCTGAGAGGGTATAATTTTGGCCACTCCTGGTACTCTTGGTTTGCATACAGAAATAGCATGAATAGAGCTTCATGGTTCTGTTCAATTCAATCTCCTTAGTCATGTCTCTTTTAAAGAAATTTTACTGTCTATGAATAAAAATAGACATATTGTTGGATTTTTTAAAAGCAGCAATAGAAGCCCCCTTTCACATAAGATTTTTCAGAATGAAAAAATTCTGAGTAGACATGAGTTTTCCTTGTTGCTCTCTTTGCAGCAATGTTATAAACAGCTTTCCTCTTTAATTTATGAAAAATATTCTATAAAATAGAATTATAATTTTGTATTGTCTAGCTTTTAGCTGTAAGTACAGGGGAAAGAAATCATAACCTCTGGGCTCTGACAAATTATGATAATTGACATTATTATAATGCCTAAGAATTTCAGGCATGTAACAGACCATTACCCTTGCAAACTACAACACTCACAGTTGGCCTTTATCTTGATGTTCCTAAATCTATAATATACATTTAAGATAAAAGGCAACAGATTTTTATAGGCAGATGCACAAATGCAAGAGAAAATGAGATTATGGCATTAAAAAAAGCAGTATTCTCATAGCAGTTATCTATTTTCCAAATTTCATCACATTATCACAGCAAAGGATTTTGGATTTTGAAGGAGAATGTTAGCATAACTTTGTAGAAATACGTTCTAGCAGCAAGTACGCCACAAAAGAAAGCTGAAAATTCTTTCTTGATAACTTGCAACTTATAAGTGAAGTGAAGAAGAAAAGGCCTGAAATAGGCCAAATGTGGGTTAGCCTATAAATCTAGATGGGGCCAGCTATCCATAGATGAGCCTGGGGTATGAGACTATCAAGAGAAATCAAAGGAAACAAGTAACAATATGGATTTAAAGGGCAGCACAACAGGATCAGATTCCAAATGAGAAAACAGAGAATCTTGTACCTGGTGGATCCCATCCTACTCCAGAGTCTAAAAATGATGATTCCTTCTCAGATCAGTCTTACCATTTCCCAAATTTTAAACGTCTTAAATTTCAAGGCAGATGGAGATTTGCTTTGCTCTTAGCCTTCACCAGCCAGATGAAAATCTACTCTGGATTGAAAGGCAAGATATTTGAGCTTCTCACTTACACTGCCACGTGTGGCTGCATTTCTGCTGACATGAGCTGCCATCCAAGTAGCCAATGCTGGAATCCATTTAGAGGGGGGAGGAAGTGGTATTATGCTTCTTCTGAAAAGACTTTCAAGACATGCCATGAAAGTCTTGACTATCTAATGCCCAGCTTATATTGTACTTGGTATTTGACTTTGCTTGCAAAATAGTTGGCTAGTACTATCAGCACTCCATTAAAAGCATGCATATGACTTCCTGTCCTGCAATGGCAGGTAATAAAAAATGCTATTCTCACCGCTTGTCAGAGGGGAAGGGTTTAACTTAGAGATAGAAAGATGTATCACTGCAGCTGAATCATTTCCACTTCTTAGCAGGTAGCAAGGAGCTTCCTTGACTCCCTATGGACTTAATAGTTTGGTATAAATACAGGAGGAACTATCTGCCAAAAGGTGATCTGGGGTTTCTATAGGGGTAAGTCCTACTTGACAGCTGAGAAAGAATTTAGCTTTTCTTTTCACAACACTAATAAATACACTTTGCAAATGTTTCTCTTGCTCACTCTTTTTCACTGATTTCCTCAAACTACTTAGTTTGAAAAACTAGAAAATGCCATTTGGTGTTGAGGTCCCTCTAAGGGGAATGGAAGAACATTTGGGCAACCTGAGAATATTACCAAGAGAAAGACCACCCTTGTGTTGGAAGCAAAGCAGAAGTTGCCTTGAGTCCTAAGCATTGTGCTCCAAGAGCAGGTGTGGCCACGAAGCCACCCCCAAGGGAACACCAGGCTGGATGAAGATGTAGAGGTTTATGGAGAGAGCATGAGAAGAATAAGTGGAGAGCTGTTAAGGAAGAAACCACATAAAGCAGCAAAGATTACCCACAAGTAATTAGACTGCTTAAGATGTTTACTCAATTCTGTCCTTAAAAAAAATAATCCAAGCAAACTCTATGAAGCATAAATTTCAGATTTAAAGATACATGCACACAGAAACACACAGAGACAGCGAGTGAGGGAGCAGAGTTCATAAAAGTGCAGAGTTTTCACGATATTTGTTGGCTGACTACTTGATATATCCATGTGTGTGAGAATAAAGACTGCTGGTCAGCAGCACAAAGTTTATGTGTGTAGTTTTTCAAATATTGATAATATAATTTAATTTAAGTACTAAGTACATATTTGGTAGAAATACCAAATATCAATGGAATTGAATTACAACATAAAACATGAAGCAAAGTTTAAATAAATGTATAATTTATGATCATCACTGCCACTTAAATTCTTATTTATGTTGGCATTTATCATTTTACTTGAATGATTTCTAATATAAAGCAAAGGATATATATCTGTAATACATAACATATAACATTCATGTTACTGCTAATACTTATAAGGCCTCACCAACCAAAATGTTTAACTAACTTCCAATTTTACTGCTTTTAATGGAAATTCTTTTGGATGCTATTGAATACAAAAGCATAATCCATTAACTCACGCTATGGTACTCTGAATAATTCAGAGAACATAAAAAAATGACCATGATTTTTGCATCCAGTTCCACTTGTATCTTAAAACGGTGGAATTGTTATTGTGCTCCAGAGGGTCATGGATGCTAAAAGTGCTTTCTTGTTTTTTTCTTTAATGAAACTTTTAGTCAGAAAGCTTTTACAGAAGTGATGATTTTACAGATTTAGTTATGAAAATTTCACTTCCAAAACAAAAAGCCCATGTTTTGTTACTTTATTGTTCTTTGGACACTATACCAGGGATCCCTGAATTTTTCTCTAAAGTGGCAAATTTTAATATTTAAGAGCCTGATGGAGTTTATTACTACCTTGCTCTGCAAATGAAGGTTCTGTAAACATGAGCTTGGGTTGTGCATGTTACATAGTGGAAACAGATTCTTCTTATGTTTGGAGCGGTTAAGAAAATTGAATATACCATCTACCATCTTGCATAAATACTAATAGGAAAAATGTACAAAAGGTATAAATTGAAGTTGAACGCAAAGCTGCATAAATCAAATAAATTCAAATGTGCAATTTATGTGAACACCTTGGTTTTGATACTAAAATGAGAGTTTGTCAACCACTCCAATGGACTCCTTCTAAGAAAGGTGGATCAATTTAAGCTTTAGTCTCTATTCCGACACACTGCACTTTAATTTCCTTTTCTAGCATTTCAAAGCTCATATTGGTAAAAGAAGCTTTGCTGGATTCTTACACATGCCTCATTTTCCACCCTTTTCCACTCTGTGCTACTACTTGTCTTCTTTCACAGTATGAAAGAAGGGCTGGTGTGAGCCCTTTTAAGAGAAGTGAATTTACCTTGAGTTAGTCTCTTTTGCTATAAAGGGATGGTAAACTTTGCTCTAAGGCTTTCTTTTGGGTAGCTACGGTCCACTGTACAGGGCCAAATTTCAGTTCTAGGGTTCCTTTCCCATTGGCACCTTGCTTAACTGCTCCTTCTGGAGGCCAGCTGAAGGAGGAGGCATCTCTGTGAGTTCTGTGCGGGAGTGCTAAACTCAGGTTATACTTCATTCTGCATCACCAAGGGGCTTTTCCAGAGTGGATAGGTATCCTGGAAAGGAGTAGTTCTTCAGATTATTAACATAAATAGATCTGCAATTTAAGGGCAAATTACCTAAATAAGAAGTGAAGAGAAACAGGTATTTTCAGAGACAGATGGAGAGTAAGAAATTATTCAAAATGCTCTGTGCTCCCTCTGGGAAGTTTTTGGACTCATGAAAGAGAGGAGGCACCTTAACAGCTGCACAAAGGAGGAATGAAGAGATATCCAAAATCCTTCTGAGCTTTGAAGAAACAACCCACAGCACATTCATTGGTAAGAGGGATGGGTGAAAGGTCATGTGCAAAGTAGTGGGTGAAAAAGTTTTGTTTTCCTTACAATAATGCAATGAGTTACTGACCAAGAGTAAACAGTCCTTTGTCATCTTCCCTGAGGGCCACACACTAATCTGTGACATTAATCTGTACATCATGAGAAGAAGGCAGACAGCCAGGGCTCCTCTGCTGTGCTAATGTTTCCAGTTTTCTTTCTGAACTGTAAAAAAATAGACAATCCTCCTTGCAGTGACAGCATGTCCCGTAAAACTCATTACAAAAAGCTTATGTGCTTGAGCATTAACCATGAATAATCATTTAAATGCTAAACAAAAATGGAGTTTGACCTCAAATTTGGGGAAAAAAAGCGCTTTAAAGTGCATTATTTATGAGATGTCAAGAAACTGCACATTCTCAGTGGTAAAACTATGTTATTATCTAGTCAATGTAAGTGAAGAATAAATACTTCCATTGATTACTGAAATTTATAAACCAAAATCCCATGAAAAGAAAACTTCAGACCCTAATTGACATAATGAAATATGAAAGCTAAAGTGTGTTATCAGAGTAGCAAGCAGAGATTTTTCTTTTCTCATCCTGTGTTTTGTTGCAGGGCGGCACCACTTAGACACACATCAGTGCCAGGGGGATCATGGAGCAGCTCATCTCGAGTGCCATCCCATGGTGCATGCAGGACCAGATGATGTGTAGATGTGGCACTTGGGGATGTGTTTTAATGGTGGATTTGGCAGTGCTGGGGTAATGGTTGGACTCAGTGATCTTGAAGGGGTTTTTTCCATCCTAAATAATCCAGTGATTCTAAGGAATCTGGCCTAGAGTTGAAAAAAGAACAACAAAAGGAAGAACTGTGTTTTGTTTCAAACTTGTTTATGTCTCTTCAAGCTTCATGATTTGTTCCCGGAGTACAAGCCATGCTTATTCTTCCTCTTTGAGAGTTAACATCTAATTTCTTGACACTATAACAAATATACTCATAAAATCTATTTCAGTTTTGCTGGCCTTCTTGCCAGACTTTAATACTACAGTTTATCAACTCTTTCCAATCCGCTTGCATGAAACAGAGAAAGGGTGATCCAAACTCTTTTTGTTCTTGTAAGAGAAAAAAAGTCTTAAGCATTCCCAGATGTTCAGGCAGACATATTCATTGATCAGGTGTTTTCTGAAATGCAGAGGCAGCACAGTACCAAGATTCAAGCAGATATTGATCTTGTTTCATTGCTCCCCAGCTCCAATAACCCTGGACCAGAATAAACACAGGGATGATTTTAACAGACACTTCCATTTATATCTTCCACCTCTCAAATTCAGCAGTAGGGTATTCATATGAGGACAGAATCTGTACATTGAAATCCTCAGCACTGTGTGAAGAACAGTGGATTTGTACCTATAAATTGTTTTAAGCTTTGCTACTTAAAGAGGTTGTCATCTGCTGAGTGACTCTTCTGGTCTGCAGCTGTACTGCTGGGGGGGAACACATCAATTGTCCTGGGATTTTTTTTTTTTAGGGTATGTGGTAAAAGGTTTGCTTTTATCATTGAAGATAAAGTCACCAATACTAGAAAGGGTACAGCTACAGTGTGGACACATGTACATATGTGTTTCAAAGATTACCCTGTATATTACTGATTGTGCTGAAAGACTTACATGGAATTAATAGATCACATAATCTGCTCAGGTTTTCACATGTCTGCCTGCACTTGAACTACATTTGTAATTAGCACACGTTGTGCTAGTTTCATTAATAAAATTAATATATTAATACTGAAATAACAGTATAACCTTTTACTCAACAAGAGAACATCTGAACTTTGAAAATCCTGCTCCTATTAGCCAAGAGACAGCACTTAAGTCTCAAAACCAGGGGAAAATAAGGCTGTGTATGGATGCAATTGGCCACAAAAGGTGGTTACATAAAAGTGTTTTGCCTATGTCTATACCTTGGACAACTGAAACTTATCCTTTCTATTAATGCTATTTGGGTAATATAACTGAGTCTATCTCATGGTTGCATGTTTAAGTAAATAACAATAAATCAAAAAAATATGATCTTTCAAAAAGTGCCAAGAAACAACTTTCAATTATTCTGCAATATAGGCTTAGGTATTGTTATCTTAGCTTTCAAATCTACTGACTCAAGCAGGGAAAGATTCATTAATAATGCATTCTAACTTCACAGATTTTATACTAATTTTTCAGTTATCTCCATACATCAAGAGCATGGGATGAGCTTACAAGAAAAGAAGACCCCTGAGGAAAATAAACCTTACAAACTTAGCAAATGTATCTGAGAGCTACACTTTGAATTCATGTTTGTGATATGTGTTATTACGTCTGCTTAGGCAGCAGTTAAAGTCTTAATTAATTTAATTTAAAAACTAATTTAGTTGCAATTGTACAAAGTAGAAAATTTAACCTGTTTGGCCAATGATGGGTTTCTGTCACATTTAGGCAGACCCAGTTTTTAATGGGTTTGTTGTTTTTTATTTGATCTGTTCTAGTATATCTGTTGAAAAATTAACTCCCTGACCCTTTAATAACTCTGACATATTATTTTCTCTCCTTTGACTTTTAGTTGCACTGGTATTGCTAGCAAATATGTAAGGATTGTGTGCATATAGGAGCTTTCTCTGCTGTTGTAAAAGATTCTTCAACACATAGAAATAGGAAACAAGCAGTTATCTAGAAGAAACTGTATATTCTTGTTATTCACTTAAACAATGTATTTTGTGACATCTTATATTTGAAGTAAAACTTGTTGTTATAATAGTATCCATTTTTTTAACCATTTAAAATCAAATGGATTTTGAGAAGTACAAAGTACTTGATATTTGTTAAATGATGGGTGTTTTGTTGTTGTTTACATTTTAAAATTCATATTTTATGGAATGTAATGAAACATGAAATCACTCTCATATAAAGTAAAGGTGTGTGGTCACGATGCATTGGATATCTATTATTTCATTGATCTTCAAAAATTGGTCTGGATCTACAGTGAATTTCCAAAAATGGAACTAAAATGGGAAAATGTGGAGCACAGTTGTTCATAATTAAAGTCAATAATTGAATAACTCCTTTAGAAGGTCTATGGGATTTTCTTCTAGTGACCATTCTGTTTCTTATAAATACAATAATTTTACCTCTGTGAATGTTCACAAGAACAACTTGGTAGCACTTGTAAAAGATCAGCCAGTACTGCAACTGTAAGTGAATTTTAAGTGAATTGTGAGTGAGCTGTAGGCTAACACATACACCCAGGAACTATGCTTGTACTGCTGTGCAGACAAGCTATTACAGAATAGGAAAGAGACACACAAGAAAGTTATGCAAATGGGAACACAGAGAACCTGTTTTGAAATAGGTTCTTTTTTTCAACTGTTCTGAATAACAACTGCAAAAACATTACATATCTTCTAAACCTAATCCATGTCAGTAAGCAGCAAAATAAAGATGTAATTTAAATATTTACCTCTTTTAAGTAAATGTATTAGGTAAAAATAAAAAAAAACCAGGTGTTTCATAGCCTATAAAGTGTTGAAAATTAATTGCCTTGGTATATCTCAATACACAGATAAACAAAAAAAAGGCAACAAAAGGACAGTTAACAACACTCACAAATGGGACTCTTCATAATACAGCTCAGTACTGGTTTCAAGGACATAACAGAACTTCTGAAAAGAATCCCATCTAAGTTTAATTTAAAGCCACTAGAAGTTAGTCTTGAAAAATGAAATTAACAATTACAATTCTCTTCTTTTTTATTTGAGCGAAGTGATGTTGGGGGTGTATTTTACCTCTTCATAACAGAACACATAGGAAAAAGAGCCCAAATACTCAGAAATCTGAAACCTGACTGTTCCCTTACAGAAATAAATTTTCAAGTGTGTACTTATATATATCCATTTTTTTTTAATTCAGGAATTAATATGTTCAAAAATACACAGCTCTGTTTTTGTCAACTTGCTAATACTTTTGATTTAGCTTTTGATTTTCTTTGAGTCATCCCAAACAGAAAAGTTCATAACAGTCACTGCCAACAGGTGGATGAAGGTGTTCCTACCCATTGGTGCTGGCTTTCATCTCACCCCATTTGACATTTAACAACACCACAGTGGTACCACTTGGCATTCCTGTTCCCTGCTCAGCCCAGGAATACACAGGCCAGTAATTGCAATGGCTTTTCAGTGACCAAAACATGGATTACTGAGGATACAGTCCCTGGAAGCACCTTTGTGAATCTTTCACAAGATAATGCTGAGCACCCTGCCTCTGGACTGGGCGAGCTGAGGAGATTTGACTTTGCCTTCTGGCCCTGAAAAATGTATGGCTTTTAGACAGATTCCACAAGAGAGATGCCTTTAAAGCAGCTTTTCTTGAGATGGAATTCAGGAAAATTTCCCTGGAATTTCATGGAATTTCCCCCTGTGGGGGAAAATAAAAATAGCCAAAGTATAGCCTAGAAATGTGAGACCTGATTTTTAGAATTTTGGTGAGTTGGCTGTAAATCACAAAGTTCTAGCTGTCTGACAGAGCTGTCCAGTGCAAAGTGCAAGAGCCTCCAAATGTGAGCTTTAGTGCAGGCTGGACAGTACAGGATAGAGCCTGGCCTGTGCAAAAAGCCCAAAAACCTCAGCAGCCACTAGATCATTTTAAGTCCTTTTTTAGTTTTTATGGGCAGTCTGAGGTACACACATACACTCAGTAAGGTACAAGCACATGTCTTTATTTTAGGTGCGCTCAGGGTAGTGGTAGAATGTTACCAATGAGGTGTTTCATGACTTGCATGCCCACCCAAACACCCACCCACCAACACCAATGCTTCAGCACTATTTATGATCACCTTCCTGCACAAAGGACTAAGGTAGGTCAGAAAATGATTGTGTGACCAAGACCATGGCTCTCTCATCCTTAATGTCCTTAAGAGCAGAAGATTCTCCAGAGGTAAAATTCTGTCATAACCTATGACAGCACCGGGATTGTCTCCTTTTCTTCTCTTTGTTCAGGTTATTGCACTCCAGTCAAACCATCTAAGGACTCAGAATCTCACCCTTTGTGCTGCTGATGAGCAACTTTATTGCAGCAATAGGGAAAGAACACACCTAGCTTTTGTCATCCCAGCTCCTGGTAGGGTGGGAAAGACAGGATTGTTACTCTAGATATGACAGGGTTGTTACTCTAGATATAGGGGAAGTGAAGAGGCAAAGGAAAAGGCCAGCCTGCAGGTAGAGTGGGATGGTTGGGTCACAAAATTGCTTCAGCAATGAGCAAATCTGTTATCTTTCAGCTAATGCAAATTTAAAATTGCTGTGTTATCGCCCTATTGATAGATTGCTTGTCACTAGTTTCAAAGCTTTCTGAGACAAACCATAAAACAAATACTAAAAGAACATTTTCAGAAGCAGCCATATAGGCAGAGAAAGCAATTAGGAGTAGAAACAGGATAAGAAAAGAAATCTCTTCAGGATGATGAAAAAAACCACTGGGAACAATATCATGAAAGTATCCACGCCTCACTGCTACTGAGCAGCTCATATGCACAGAAAACTTCATAGAAGGAAATAGCAACCCATCTGACACAAATATTAAGAGATGAAAAGGAGGTGGGGCAAAACATTTAAATACTTTTGAAGGAAAAATGGACCACAGTGCAGTTGTTGATTCTGATAATTTACAATATGAAATTGTTGAATACTTTGAAAGCATAGCTCCTCTATAAAAACTGAAATACAGTATTACAGTGTTAACCACTGAGTTGTGATTTGTTGACTCTTTTAGAGTGACAGGCAGTTCCTGTAGCTTTTATTCATGAATGGCCATGTTAGACCTCTCTTCTCCAAGACACTCTAAGAGATAGCACTACAGACAGATGGTCTGGCCTTTACAAAGCAGGTGGATGTATTGGCTATTAAAAGAGAAACTTTGGCATGAGGTTCCCTGAGAGTAACCAGCAGGCAGACTCTCCTGGGTGGAGGTGGAATGTTTTAACAAAATGCCTCCATTACCCCTATGGGAACAGAAGGAGGTGTCACCATCCTGTATGGGGTGACTGAAATGAGGGGACACTAGAGAGGGTCAGCCCTGCTTACCCATGGGGATGGCGACCTGAGATATGCAAGAGAAACAAGCAGATTAAGGTAAGCCTACAAGGAATTCCTTTCCCTGTGTATTCCACCTTGGTTTTTTTTCACTCTTTCATCACAAATTAGGTATGGTTCTCGTGAAGATATTTCCATTACACAGCCTGAAAGTATTTATGGGTTTAAAGAAAATCCTTGTGCACGTATCACATGGAATTGGTGCTTCAAATCAAACTCTTTTATCTGGGTTATGAAGAGAAATTTTTTTCAAAAACATGGAAGACCTTAAGGTTTCACTTAACATTAAAACCTAGAGTCTCATTTAAAAGAGTTACCTTTGCTGCTCAAATAGGTGCAAGAAAGTAATTTATATCCCCATGATTCAGGACATAGGAATTATAAAATCCCTAAGCTATTCTTATACAAGGGAAGAAATTTTGTCAATGCATCTGGAGAAGCCCTATTTCAAATGTTGGGGACAAAAGTGAACAGTAAGTTATTTTTCCATGGGGAGGTAGGATGCCCACAGCATCTCTAATGTCTTTCCTTGCTGCATGACCAACAGAGCTTCATGTCCCAAGTTTTCCCAGCACCAGCATGATAAGTGAGCTTTCTATCTTCCTTTGACTCAGATTTTTATTCTGTCTAAGGAAGAGTACATCTTTCACATACTGTGACTCAACAGAAAATTGCTGTCATCCCTGCATTTTTTTTTGTCCTTAGATCACATTTTAAGTACCTATTGCTCATGCTATAAAAATAATGAAATATCGTGGAAAATATAGATTATGGACAAATTAAAGGATAGCTGTTCTACCTATAGACCTGCACAAGAAACTATAAAAGATGTGTCTTAAAAAGTAAAATAATTTATGAATATATAATTAAAGCGTATTTTCTAACTGCATTTTTAAAATAACTTTTTTACTGTTGGAGAACATTCCACAATAAGGAGCCACACTGAAAAAACCAAGGATTCCCACTGTTCTTTTGCACTATGCTGCTCTGATGTTAGCCTTTTATCCCTGTAAAGGTGCTTTCTTGACAGCTCAGTGATTAATGGAAAAGAGGTGAGTTGTTAAATATTCAGCTTTCATGTCTTGTATTCTCTTGACAGAGATCTGTAAGAGTCACACATATGTAAAAATCCTTTGAAATGTTGCACTCATTAAAAGATTTTCTAAACCTTTTCGGAAATTAAAAATGGAAAAAAAAAACCTCCAGTGGTTTTATATACAGTGAAAATGTCAGAAAAGCTAAGAACCCATTATTAGGTACTCCATTATGTCTGAAGCAGGAAGAGTGTTACCAGTAAATATAATATTCTCAACACTAACTCCCACAGATTTTAATGGAAAAATATTTCCCACTTTTCAAACCTTGCAGGCATAAGAGGAAATGACTACTTAACCAGGATTATCTTGTTTCCTCCCCTTTAAAGATATGTATTTTGATTTTAAAAATATTACTTTATCATTGTTGTCCTTTTCTATTTAGACACTTAGACATAAGCAGCATTCCTGTTTCTCATTCTGACATGTCTTTGACATTGTGCCTCTGCTGCAGCCAAGCCTCAAGCTGTGGCGCACTTTTTCATCAGCATTTTTCAAAATAAGTTGTTACAGGGACACTGAAGAAACTCCTCCTGAATAATGACACCACTAACTTGAAAGAGACAGCTCTATGCAAGGAATTTATTAGTTTTTGGTAACTCTGCAATGGCTCTTTGTGCTCTTTTCTGACAAGGGATAGCCTTTAATGTGTACAATGGAAGTGTGGCAGTGAAGGAAAAGTCACTTGACTACAACAGACCACCAGCATCACTGAGGAAGTGCCCACAGCTCCTGGCCCATCCTGGGAGGTGACAGTAATTCCTTTTCTCCAACTAACCCAAGCCTTTGCCTCTCTGTGAGGACTACAAAATGAATATTGGTGGCCTACAGTTAGACCCTATGTAAAAGCCTTGCCTGGTGAGTTAATGAGTTGGATTCACACAAATTATTTCTGGGGGAAAAAAAATTACACATTTCTCAGCCGTTCTGATCAACAGAGCCAAAACTTTAATGAGGAATTAGCTCCTGGAAGTTCCGGGACTCAGGTTATCAAAGCTTTGTCAACATGACAAATTGCCTGACAAAATCTCTCTTTATCTAAGAACTATTTGTGTATACCAGTGGATGAATGAATATATGTAAAGGGGCAGGGGTGGACACTGAAATGTGAGGAACAGACTGTCTACCTGATGATAATTTCTAAACTACTTCTGGCCTCTAAAGGTATTTCTGTTCTAGTCGGATTTGATGATTGCGCAGATTTTACTAGCAAGCGCAGAAACAAATATGAGCAACAGAGAGAATTTGGCACAGACCATCACAGACCAATTCAGAAACAAATGCAATGGTCCATGAGAGGTACAGAGAAACAAGATGGCAAGCACACCCTTGTCAAAGATGGTGCAGAGCTCTCCCTCAGGCAGGATCTGCACCATCCTGCATAGCTGATTTTAGTCATGAGCAGTCATTCTCACAAATCTTATGTGACAGTAATAAGCTTAAAACTGAAAAACAATAGTTAAGATAAATGGATATAGAAATGCTAAAGCTTCAAAGGCCCAGTGAAGAGTGCCCTATCAATGATTCTCAAAAGGCAGTGCACTTGCTGACCACCTTTTTTCTTCATCTTATCTATTTTTATTTTGTTTTTCTCCTATTTTCTTATACATGCATCCTATTTTCTGATACCTAATAATTGAAATCTGCTTTTATGTATAAGTATTCAACAGAAACACAACTAGATAATTATATACCCATCATAGTCTAATATAATTCACACATTAATGTATTTCCTGCAACAGAATTTATTTGTATTTCTTGCAGTTTTTATCTAAGAAACAGAAGAAGTCAGTATTAGTTTTGCAGGCTGACGTTAACCTAAGTAGAATGTTATTAAGGAATCTCTCACTAAATATGTGTGGTAGTCCTGGCTTCATGAACAAGACAGATTCTTTCTGCCCCTTCATTAGAGTCATAACCCAAGCACACAGTGTACATCCTCCTTCTTTTCTGCATTTAGCTGCTGCTTGTAGCATGGTCCAGTACCCCAAAGAGAGCGTCTCTGGATTTCCCTTTCCTCTGCCACAACACGGGCATCATGTGCTGTCCTACTGATATTCCCTGTAAAAGACTGAAGTGGTGTGAGAGGGGTCACAGGGGTCTTAGGATGAGGGAAGAGACGGACATCTGACTCCATGTTACAGAACGCTTGATTTATTATTTTATGATATATATTACACTAAAACTATACGAAAAGAATCGAAGAAAAGGTTTCATCTCAGAAGGCTAGCTAAGCTAAGAATAGAATCAGAAAGAATGATAACAAAGGCAGCTGTCTCAGACTCTGTCCAAGCCAGCTGGGCTGTGATTGGCAATTAATTATAAACATCCAAGATGGGTCAGTCAAAGATCCACCTGTTGCATTCCACAGCAGCAGACAATCATTGTTTACATTTTGTTCCTGAGGTCTCTCAGCTTCTCAGGAGGAAAAAATCCTAAGGAAAGGATTTTTCATAAAAAGATGTCTGCGACAAAGTGGTTATGTTTCACCCCAAGATTCCCTCCTCCTTTTCTGCTGTTTGCCAGTATTTACTTGTTTTAACTCAACCCATGTAGAGATTTTGTGGGCTTCCTGCATGCCAACTGCCTGACGTCTGAACTTCTGGTTTTGAACAGGCTGGATTTTTCATTTTGCTGGAGGCTCTCAGTTTATGCCTGTTACACCTACGCCTAATCTACTTCCTATTTATTGCACTAATTGCCACATGTTTTTTCAGCTTTCTCAGAGCAAGTTGTCTGACTAAAGGTCTTTCAAGGACACTACAAATTCCTCTGAAGTTATTTCTACAATTTAGGTTGTTCGCTGAAACTTGACCAGAACACCTGACCTGACATATTGGACTATTTCTGAATATCACAATTAGCATTAAAGATCAGGTGGGCTAAACTCCATAGTATGCATTTTAGCATCAGTCATATCAGATTGATTACTTATCATCTAATCCCTTCCAGAAGCAAGGTAGTGTTCTCTGTGTTGCTAAAACATAAAGAGGCTTCGGCCTGCAAATAATGGGATCATTTGGGATCAGTGTGGAGCGGAGCACTAATAAATACTGCTTTGAAATTTGTAATCCCTGCACAGAGATTACAGATTCTACTGCACATTTGCATGTGGAAGGTTTTCTCTGTTTTGTTTCCCATTAAAATTGGCAGTGCGGCAGATAGCAGATGCACCCAAACACAAGGTCTGATTCTTTGAAAAGTTGCTGAAATATCAAATGAAAGCTATGCTAAGCAGTATGTGTTTGGATCTTAGTGCAAGGATTCATGCTGAGATTACACCGTAACCTGAAAGAGTTTTCAGTATCCAGAGATGCCAATCAAATGAAAACTACAAAGGCTCACTGGTAGCCTCCATCTTTGTAGAATCCTGTGGGATGCTCGGCAGTTGTAAAATGTCCTCTAATAAGAAGGGCATTGAATAGATTGTATAGAAATTTTAATTATCCAGTTTAATTTTTAGTGACACTTTTACTGTATGGAATAAGTTTGCTCTTTGCCTTTCTCTTCTTGTCTGGGAAGAGTGTGGTAAGGGAATGAGGAAGAAAGCAATGTCCTTTACAGGATTTAGACCAATATAGGGTTCATGATGTGCACTGAAGAAGGAGGACCTAAGGAGCAATAACTGTAATCTAAAGCTCTTTCAAAGAAAAGAGCAAAACAATTATTGCTGCTGTGGTATCAGCTGCCATGACCCGACATGACTAGTTGATGTGGCTCTACAGAGTCTGTATATAGTGGAACAGAAGTATTTCCTCAAGAAATTTGCAGTCTTTGTGGTGAGCAAACATATAGAAATTCATGTGGACACTGTGAATCAAGCAATAATTTCAGTCACATTTCATCCTGTCTGGCCATCATCAATAAATGTATTTAATTAATAAGTTGTCTGAAAGAGGATGATACTTGTCTTAGGTCTATCTGCCATGTATGAAATGCACAAGTGAGTGTTAGAGGATTCTTGATGTTCAGAGGTACATTCTTGAAGTTCAGAGTTCTTGAATTTCTGATGAGTTAAGGTAAGGATGTGGGAGGATGAAGATGTTTCTGAGATAATGACTTTCTTTTGTTCAATGACTGTCACTTGTATGGAAGATACTGGGGAAGGAGAAAGTCTCTTCTACTCTCAGGGTATTTGGGTGAAACTTCAGCAGGAGAGGAAGTCCCTTTCATTACAAGAACTACCACTTGTGAAGACTCTGCTGTTCCAGAATGTGCCCTTTCACAGAAATCTTTCTTGCTTTACTGATACAAGAAGTGCCTGTCCCACCTCTGCTAGCAGTATAACCAGAGACTAATTGGAAACTGAATTCTTTAAAATGCCTCTCAGATAGAAAAGTGGAGAACAGTCCATTGCTGGCAGGTATTATAGCTCTGCAAAAGGCACAGTGTTTGAATTCCAGGTAATCCTTTCCATTAGTTACATTAGAAAAACTCTCAAGAATAGTAACAATAAAAGAAGGCAGAACCCAGACTAGAAAGTCATAATTATTCCGGACAAGAGACAAACATTTATCATAAGGGTGGTAGAGACTGTCTAAATAGAGAAAGCTAGCTATGTTTGAAGAGTAAGAAACAGAACTGGAATCCACAAAACCACAAAAAAGGGCTATGCCCTTTGTGGGAAGGAAATAGGTGGTAGCAGTATTTTGTGTAAGTCTCTATCTCCAGCAGGCAAGGAAAATTACTAAAGGGAAAAGTGTACAGCCCTCTAGACAGTGAAGCCTGGGAAAGAGAGAAGGCACATTTTACATGCAGTTAGTATAAAATATTGAGAGTGCTTTTTAAGTCTTTAAAGAATCAATTATATTGTTTTTCTAATACAGAATTGTTTCAATTGTCCTCAGGTTTCTGAAACATTTATCTTCATACCGAGATACACAGTCTTGAATCTCATCTTATGTACTGGAAGGGGTTTGGATTGCAAAGACAACTGAAGATGATTGACTTTAGAGAATCAGAAGTTTGAGACAGGAGAAACTCTTACAATGCCCTCCAGTACCATGCTTCTGAAATAAGCTTATCATTACTTAAATATGCCAGACTAACTGTTGTAGGTTGCATGCAAGTTGTTTTCCATTACCATCTGTATGGCTGATTACCTTGTCAAGTGAGCAGTTTGCCTTATCTCTCTCTTTGAATGACCACATTCACACCTTCCTGGGAGGGGACCTCTGCTGATAACAGACTATTGAATATCAGTGCATGACTGATAAGAACTATAACATCCCATTGTGAGATGCTCCGCCCACAGGGAGGAGCCAAGCACTGCTACCCCATATACGCCGAGATTCTGAAATTGCAACTCAGCTTTTCTCCACGAGATTCCCCAGAGGAACAGCAGCTGCCTCTTCCTCCACTGGATCTCCAGAGGAAGACTACATCCTTCTCTACAGATCCTACTTGCTCCAACAGAACCACACCTGATACTTCAGAGGGCTGCAGCCACATTTTCAATCGGACTGCCACCAGCACCCTGACCAACAGGGTGTCAGGTTGGGTTCTGACTCTGTCAGTGTTGTTCTAGTGGACTGCATTGTTTATTTTTATTTTTTTTCCACCCTATTAAAGAACTGTTATTTCCTGCTCCCAAATTTTTGCCTGAGAGCCCCTTAATTTAAAATTATTGCAATTTGGAGGGATGGGGAGGGTTTACATTCTCCATTTCAGGGGAGGCTCCTGCCTTCCTTAGCAGACTCCTGTCCTTCCAAACCAAGACACTAACTCATGATATTTTTAGCTTATGGCTCCAAGCAGTTTGTTTTTAAAAGTGAAATTAAAAAAAATGTTTAATTTAAACATTCTTAGTAGTATTTTCTACTTAAATCAAAGTTAATGTATAGATTTTGACAGTCACTTTTTCCCAGGATTAGTCACTAAAGGAAAAAAATCCTAGCATTAATGCAACATAAGTTATTTAATTTATCTACACATCAGAGATGCTCTCTCAAGCCACCTATTTCTGTTATGATCTTATGTTTTTAAGGAGGCATCACAGATCTTTACAAGTTTGACCGTTATTAATCATTGACTGATTGTTTTTATTTTTTCCTTCTCCAGTCTTAGAGCAAAATAAATAGTCTTTAGATCAATGTATTAAGTAGGCATAACTGAGTAGAACAGGTGCATGACGAATGATGAAACCTGATGAAAAAATCCCTATCTTTTTATGGTCTTTCCCCTGTTTTAGTTTAAACACAAAATTTAACAATTGTTTAAAAGTATTTTTTATCTATTAGAAAACACTCAACTGGTAAAAACAAACTTCTCCTTGTCTTTTAAAATACATTTATGGCTTACTACCATAAGGAAAATGATGCAGGACATGGGTTTTAATCTCTGCATGAGAAAATGTTTGGATTTTTAGTTTATTGTTATTCCATACGGCCTGTAAAATCTGCAGCTACAGTAATCTGGTCCCATTTATGCCTATAATATACATAGGCTATATGTGGATGGCAATCAAACATTTTCCCTTTAAAAAAAGCTACTTTAAAAGGTAGACTGCTGGTTTTAAAATAATTTATCCTTTTATATACTTCATTTAAAAAGTTATGTATAGAATTTACTAGGGAATAAAACTGATGATACATATCATTGGCTTTTCATTCTATAAACTCTCTAGTCCCACTTTTTTTCTAGTTGAGACTGTAAAAAATTTATAAAAAATAGCTTTTCCTTTGCTCAAATTTTAATACTTTTGTCTTTTAACCTATTTGCATGTATTTCTGTGCTGCAAAAGATGAACCCCAGGAAAAGCTGGTAATAATTTTTAGATAATTGTCTGTGTTGGGTTTCCTAATTAATTTTCAAATTACCCCAGAGTTTTAATTCAGATATAATATCATGTTGTATTTTCATAAGCAAGGGAAATTTATCTACACATTTGCCTATAAGATAGATAATATATTTGAGGGTAGGTAAATTACTGATCATAAATAAATAAACTAATCACTAGTAACTGTGAAGAAGCTGTTCCGTATTGAATAGACAAACATGATATTAGATGAATTAGCAAGGATTCTATATTGTTCTTTAAATCATAAATTAGGTACTACGGTTCAAAGAATTGCTAAACATATGTGCCACAGCAAGTGCTAACATGTACTGTGAGCCTTTTGCAGAGCAAAGAAAACCCCACAGCCTTCAACTTCAGCAATGATTTACCTTCCATGACTCAGGAAATGCTGCTGGGGGTCAAGAACTGAGAGTCAGCTCATCTACAAGTCAGTCCCACTTGAGACCCAAATTAAGTGGCTTTGAAGTAACCAGCAATGCCTGCACCAGCTTCCCTCTTTAGACATCTCAAACTACTGAATCCCTTATTTTTCCATCCGTGGGCTGCTTGTAAATTGCTAGTGGCAGTTCAACACTTTGTATCTCCTCATCCATTAGGTTAATTCGGAATGAATCATACTGAATTTGGGACACAGATCCTCATGAATTACATTTCTTGCCTTGGGATATTATGACAGCTCAGAGGAGTTGGTCCACACCCACACTTGTTAACAGATTGCCATAAAGCAAAACCAGAGATAGGGGCAGGGGTACTGCAGAGGGGTGGGCGATGGATCAGGCAGTGACACCATCTTGCCATAATAAAGATAACACTTCTAAATGACAAGCAAAGTTCAGCAGAGGGGATCCTCAAACTCGGAGAGATACTGACTCGATACAGTCTTCTCTTTTGGTTTGCTTCAGGCTGGAACTCTTTTATAATTACAGGAAGATAGAGTTGAGAAAAAGGATGTGTGCAAAGACTCACTGAACACAGTGAGAGTGGGGCTTTGGTAGTTTGGCATGAGCAGTGAGGACATAGCAGCTCAATTTTCCTGAAGAAAAATATAGCTTTGACTGAAAGGGAAAGAATTTCAAAATATTACTAATTAAAAATGACTAATTTGGAACCATTTTCACTGATAATTGCCTGCAACATAAAGTCAGACAAAAGTAAAAATAAGATATCACTCAACCCTTACATTAACCACACCAATGTATTGTATGCATTGTACTTTTTCAATGTATTGTACAGATAAGGTTGAGTCAACCTTATTGTTGCAGTTGTATTCAAGTCAGTGCATTCTTCATAACAAAGCAATATTTCAAATGCAGAAACAATTTTATTTTTTTCATGCCACTAAGAGGAACAACTAAAGAATGCCTGGAAGTCTTCTGACATGACAGCATTAAGAGACTGAAAATGTACCAAATAAAATATCATCTTCCTAAATTAAAATTATCTTTCAATTTTTCCAAGCTGTGGAAGGATGACCATCAAAAATTATTTGCTATGTTGTTCACAGTATCATTAATCTATCATGTGCACTTTGGCAGAAAAACAAGAACCATCATCCAATATGCTTGTTACTCATATTGATGAGTAAAAAGGAGATGGAGCAAGAACAATGGCTAAACAAAGTTAACATCTAATTAAAAAGTTGGTATGAGTAATCCCCTTTTTGCTTTTATCACAGTTAAATGTCTGCTTTGCTCTCAAGCTTCTTTAACTGGATACCAGATAGTCAATTAAGTAGCAGTGTGATTCAATATATCTTTAAATAATATCAAAATAATGATGTTCTCATCCTGGTCATGGTAAATCATTAACACATCTTAATAAATGAAGCAACATTTCAAAAAATTTAGCAGTCAAAAATGTAAACACATTAGAAGACCTGGACTACAAATTTCTGTGATATACAACACCTTTTCCTCCTATAAAATTCTTCTTGTTAAATGGCTCAATGTAAAATGTTTCTGAAAGACATATTTTAATATATTTTTGGAATTTGGCATTCATTCACCTGTTTTGTAGAGGTATCATGAAAGAAGACATTCACACACTCCACGTTCAGCTACGTCATCCCAGATGTCTGAAAAAAATACTCTAAAATCCTATGCAGGTAATGGAACAAGTTGTCAGTTTGCCAAAGTCCAGGCAAACTAGACCCACCATAGTGATGGGAAGATGCAGGTAGCTGCAAAGCAGTTCCACTCTGGTGTGATATGATTTATGTCATGCAGGTGCCTCTTGATCTAAACTGATGTTTTTTGGGAAGTTACTGTGACCAAATCTAGACTTAGAGCAGTGTTTCATAACCAGTTTGAGCCAAAACACATTCTTCCACCTTTTCTCCCTGGCTGCAATTCCCACTCTCACCATGTGTTGGCATGAGGGTTTGCTGCACTCATGTCACCATCAGTACAGAAAGTTACCCAGCTTAAATTGGTTTCCTTTCCTTTAAATTGCTTTTCAGCCTTGCAAGGAAGAGTGCTGAAGCTGGATGAAATAAGAGGAGTGTGAGGGCAGTCAGGTGTCAGAGCAGCACAGATTTGCACCTCTTTAAAGCAGTCATGAAACATCACACCATTAATGTCTGGCATAGCTGCCAGGTGAAACTGTGGGTCCTCCCAAGAGACTCTACTGACTAATTCAGGAGCTTATTTGAGCCAGAGATCTCAGCTGGAAAAAGTGAACACTCTTCACAATGTATAAATAGCAGGAACACAAAGGTATTGACAGCAGCAGAAGTTAGGCATCTTAATGGGTTTTGTGCATCTTACTCTAAAAGGGGGGTAATGTAGGGGTTTTTTTTTTGGTAATTTTCTCTTTAAATGTGGCTGTGTCAGAATCATTATAAACAGAAAACAACAAGACCAATGGGTTTGCATGTCCAGAAATTGTAGGAAACAGAAATTGTAGGAAAATTTTTCTCCTCCCCAAGCCTCTTGCTATTGTAAAGGTAGGAGTCTCTTGAGCTGCTGGCTCAGAGTGCCCTGGAAACCACACTCCATTTTCTACCTCAATTTTTCTCCTTTCCTCAGGAACAGGCTGATATAAGGAACTCCCCAAATAAAACAACTCTGAAAAGGTGAGTATTCATAAAACTACAATGCAGGCAGTGAATTCTAATGGGTATCAACACACTCAGAAAAATCTTTCAAATGCACTGAGTTATGCTCTGTATGTGTCCCTCCAGTAACTACTACAGTGACATTTTAGTCCTCATTTTAGTTTTTGGTATAAATTAGGTTGAGCTATTATTGTTGATAACACATTTGCATGTGTGTCCACTATAGTAAATAAATTATTCTGAATGTTCTAAAAAAACCCTAAAGATAATTTATTCCCTAACAGCAGTTCCAAAATATTTTGTCTTGGATTTTGCCTTTCTAAATGTAACTTCTGTTTGTTTGTTTTTGCTAAGAAGAATAATCTTACTGATTTGAGTATCGCATAAAGGAAAATATTTGCATTTATAAGCTTTTTTATGTGCCTGACCTTTCCAAAGCATTGGGAGACTGTAAATGGCACTTTGGATAATGTTGCTATGATAAGATATCAGCTGTGTTAACTGCCACTTGACAAAGGTTAAAAAAAATGAAATATTGGTTGCTGTATTTTTAAGTTGTCTTCCTTTATAGAAGTATTGAATATCTTTATTAAGAGTTGAAAAGGTCTTCCAAACAGAAATCCTCTAATTTTGACTTAAGTGGGATGAATTCTCTTTTTAATATAAATTTATGGGAGATTAAAACCACACACAAGACATCTACAGAAATTCTCTACTATAAACCTATAGGTATCTTTGTATCAGTCTCTAAACATATAAAATCAGCACCAAGAAGCTAGTCCTCCTTTGATTTTTAATGAGGAGAAATGTACCATGCACGCTCTTAGATATCTCATGAAAATCTGACCGTGAATGAATGATTAAAAATTACAAGCATTTATTACTTCAAATTAATTGCTTTGAAAGCTGTGAAAGAAACTCAACTTATAACCCCACAGCCTCACATCTCCAATCTATTCATTACATTAGTGTACAGAGAAGTAATTTTGCAATGGTTGTTATAAATTTTTCTAAATAAGCCTAATGTGGTTAACTGAAGTATGTGCTTCATTTATTTCTGTAGTGAACATGAATAGTTGATTGATACGTTTTATTTCATGGTAAGTATAAAATTTGTCTTTCCAGTATTTCTTTTCCAGTATTTTCAGTTGTTGTAAAGTAGCTCTTGGAATGACACCAGCATACAGTAATATAACACATAACTAGGGGAAGGACACTTTAAGCAGCTGAACTTACTGATTCATTAGAAGGTGACATTTGCTGCAGAGCTCCAGGTAAAAGCTCAGGCCTCACAAACACAAAAAAATCCTGTAAATTTAAATTTGGGGTCTACTGAACTGAATGCCTTCTCTTTCCTTTAACGTCCTAGATCCACGGGTCTCAAGAGTTACCTCTGAGCAGTGAAACAAGTGTTTAACACCTGGGGTTTTCTGCATTTGGTCTTTTATTTGTGTATATTTTCAGATTGGCATGAAAACTAAGTACTCAATAAACCTCTTGTTTCAGGTGATATTTTACTTTCTTGTGTGGAAAAGAACAAAAGTACCTAGGTAGTCCATTGTCAAAATTTTACCTCAGGCAAAAGAATGAAAAATTAAAAGAGGACAGATTGTGGAAAATACTGCTGTGTTACCTTTTGTTTGTAACTCTTTAAAGCATTCTCAGACAGGTACAGGACACCAGTTATGGCTGGCATGTGAACATTGAACAGACTGCCAATCTTATTTGTCAATATGAAATTTAGACTAATAACCACATTTATCCTAATATTCTCAAGCCTATCCCAAAACAAGACTGCATTGACCTATAGTTCTTCATGCATCCATTACTAAAAAAAATCTATATAAAGCTTTATAATACATGCCATATGTAAACTGTTGGAATTATTTTCATTTTTTAATATCAATTATGCTGAATTTTTAAATAGCAATTATGCTGAATTTCTGTATTATTTTTTTATTTTCAAGTTCCTCAGATATTAAATATGTAAAATTACATAGGTAACAAATTGGATATTTATTAAAATTGTGTTGATTATATCTTGAGATGATATAGCCTGTGTATTCATCCATAATATCCTATAAAAACAGACAAGAATAGCACTTCAGAATGCACAATCTGGAGTCTCAGTGTTACTCATATGTTAACAAATATAAAAAAAGATCCTGTTCAGCTGATTGCTTCAAAATATTCACACTACTATGTTCTAAACTGTAAGAGTTTATCAAAAGCATTTAAACTCTTCAGACCCTCAGTGTTCCTTCAAACAATCTTCTATTTTCCAGTTACCTGAGAAGCTCTCGAATCCCTGATAATTTTTGCTATTAAGAATGCATGCAGATTTAGATGGATATTTCAGAATTAAACCTGTGTGCAGCACTAAATCCAAATACAAATCCACAGTATGTCTGAGATGAAACCAGTGTTCAATGCAGCTTCATGTAAAACTACTCCTTCTTTGAACTGCATGAGCACATGCCGACTTTACCTATAAGTCTGGAAAGCATTTATGCTAGAGCTGGAAAACAGAATAATTCCTGTAAAACTGTAAATTCCTGGGTAAAAAACTGTACTAATGTTTCTCATTTCTCCAATACATTATTCTTGAAATTATCTTTCTGTATTATTACTTTGCTGATCACAAGAGAGCTGTATCCCTATGGCAAGACATTCTGGAGGAGTTAATTTAAGTGCAGTTATAAATGATGGTGCACAATATTAAACTTTTGAGTTTTACATTAGCTGTTTAACATTTTAATGCTTGTGCATAGCACGATTGTATGATGATTTGGGTTTTTTTAAACACAAATAAATCCTCGTTTGTTTTTCAGCATCATCTATGATGAAGTCCCTACATATACTTCAGAAACACTATGTACAGCTTGAAGCAAAAAATCTGGCAAAAATTATCACAGAACAATATAATTCCTGATTTTTTAAATGTAGAAAATTAAAGTCTTTCTAGGATTATAATTTCACAGGAAATAATGTACTATATCTGCCTTAATTGCATTTATTGCTGTGTGTACTTAATAAGATCTTGGTTACAATAATTTATATCCTGCTGTCTGCCACAGAGTATTCCTACAAAGGTTTTACTTTATCTGAGCATATTTCGCTCCAAAAGTAAGGAACATATAATTTTTGATTGCTTAAGTCATAAATTATCTAGGATTATCCAGCTGATATGCAAAATCTTCTCTCATATTATCAAAATAAACTGGGTTGTATTGCACAAACATTATGAAATAGAATATTCTCATATTCTGTACAATATTCTCATAGTCTGTACATAAAGAATCAAGTTGACATAGTTGCAGAGATACTGAACAGACACTTTTGATTGAATTAAACCCTGTTTAGATGTTTAACACAGATAAGTGTGCTATATAGTACTCTAGAGCAGATATTTCTCAATGGATTATAACCTAGCATGAATAAAAAAGTTTTACTTCCACCATTAAATCAGATAAATGTGTCCCAGAGAAAACATTGATAAAGTGGGTTAAAATTTGAACAAATGCATTGTCAAATTTTGTCCATACATAAATAAATAAATATAATATATAGGGAGAGATTAGGCATACATCTATATGTATTTATTCTCAGACACACACAAATGCATAAAGAGAGAAAAAGAAGGCTTTGAAATATATATGCTATTTTTAATATCTTAGCCATGACCTTTTAGGATTTGATTAAATTAGGAAAAAGAGTGGAAGGAAAATCAGTTGACACATTGTCACTGAGCTGAAACCACAAACTTTTCCTTAGTGCAGTTGAATGTTTCTGACTCACTCACTGTCCCTTCAGTAAACTCTATTGGGCCCTTCATGGACAGCCTCAGCTACAGAATAGTTGGATTAATGCAATCTGAAGGTTAAAAATTTTAAGATGGAAGTGTGGGCTACCTTGAAAACACTTTCTTTTTTTTCCCCAAAAAGTCAGATTTTAGAGATTAAAACTTTTGTTATCACCCTCTTTACTAGATTTTTTATGTTTCCTAAGTGCAGACCCTTGTTCGGAGCCTACTTTCATGTTTTGCTTCTGCCTTTGTAACTGGAAAGCTGAAAATACCAAGAATAAAATTATTTTCCCTGTTTGAAGTAGAACATGTAAAAGAGTCTGTATGCAATTTTGGTCAGATTGCATCTAGTTTGACTGAAAATAACTGTACATACATGCTCAAGTAGGTATTTAGATGTTCTGAACTTTCTAATAGCACTGCTTCAGAGAAATAGAGAACTTTTTTTAATTAAAAATTTCTTCCCTTCCAGCCAAATGATCCTGTTCGAGCACATTTATAAAAAAGCAGACAATAAGACATTTATTAAATTTGCTTAAACTTAGTAAAAACCTCTCACTGCTGTTATTATTGCTGCTTCTGACACTTCACAGGCTCTCCATTTTCAATGTGTCTCTCCTATAATGGTCCTCAGAGCCTACAACAACAGGGCTTGGGCTGCTTGGCAGATCTAACTATTATCATAGACAAAAAGACAACAAAATGAACAGCAAAATGCAAACTTCTGCCCCAATCAGAGAAATATTTCCATGTAAGATTTTCCTGAATGGTTGGTTTATATTTTCATTTATATCCTGGTAGGAAAAATTATCAAAAATACTTTTAGTTTTGTTTGTTTGTTTGTGTTTGTTTGCTTGAGGTTTTGTCATGGTTTCACTTGGTTTTTTCCATGTGCTGATAGCATATATATTCTTCATCCATTTACATTAGATTTCAAATATTTCACTTTCTATGAACTAGTCTGCAGTTAAGTCATGAACTATGTGAGTTTTTCAGCAAAGCTTTTTCCTAATGTTTCACTAGGTGAGTACAGCCCAGGAATTGATATAATATGTAACCAAAGTATTTCAGAACAGTGAGGTGATAAAATTCTCAATGAAAAAAAAATGCTTGTTTAAATCTAACTTTTTGCAATAAATAGTTTAAACAGAAAAAAGTATTTTTAATTTTTCATTTATTTTCAAAACACTCCATATTGTTTTTTGAAAGGATAATCCAAGCTCTTAAATAAATACCAAAAAAAAAGTAGGGGACTGGGGAAGTAAATTTTGATGTTACAGCTTTAATTACTCCCATGTGAAACTGTTGCCCATATTATGTTAATCTGATCATAGAATATATCAAAGAGCATGTGTCCAATTAATACACATGATCAAAAAATGTTTAATTTTGTTCAAAGGCAGTTGATGTCTGTCTTTTATAATCATATAAATGTGACATTCTCCATATAATGAAAAAAATATGTTTGTGTTGTAGAGTGAATAGAGCATTTACGTGAAATCCATCCTGAAAGGAGTCACTGATTGCTAGTTATTGCATATCACTTTAGTTAAGTTATTTATACATCTACTGATTAATCTAGTTAAGGATGGCTTTTGTCATTAACAAGGTCAATTTCTGTGGAAGATTTTTATGACAATGCAGTGCTATAAATGCATCAACATTCTTCTGTCCCTGATGGGGGAGCTGTTTTCTATTACTACCTTCGAAATAATAAATAATTGAAATACTAAAAGTATTTCAATTAAATTTTTTCTTGAATCTGTGCAGGGAAGGGTGAGAAAGAAGAAATTTCCAATTCAATATATGATAGTTAATTCAATTTTATCAAAGTAATGTCCTAGACAAAAAAAAAATTACGTGATCACAGGTAATGTTTTGGGTTGGATGCAATTTAGGAAAATTCCCTTTATTCAGATGACAGGGAAAGTCTCTTGGTTCCTGTACAAACTTACCTTTTAGGTCCATTCATATTGTGCTGGAAGTACTTTATTCCTTTTTTTTTTTGTTTGATTGTTTGTGGGATTATTTGGTTTTTTGTTGCTTTTTTGTTTGTTTCTCTTTTCTATCATCACACTTACTTAGCTAAAAATAATTCAACAATAGCTTTATTTTTCTGGGTGAATTTTGGCATGTCAAATTACAGCCTTGTGCAGAACCAGGAGACACACTGAAAAAGTGGGGAGGACACAGGCTAACTAGCTTGTGAGGTGTTTAAAATAATTATTTCATGTTTTGTAATTTTTTAATCCAGATCCATTATTGTCTGCTGATCCACATTTTTGTTCTTTAGTAATATGACAGGAATCAACTGGTTACTAAAGTCAGACTTTTTTGAGTCAGGCTAATAGTATTCTTTGTTTCCTTGAGGGGGGCAGATTTGAACAGTGTTGATGTGAAAAACACTGTAACCTGAAAGGTGAAACTGAAAAGACTCAGAAGTTACCAATAAAAAATCCCAAAATATAATTTTAAAAATAAATTTACATATAATGGATATTATATATTTCTATCATAAATACATAACATGTGCACGACTCTATAATTAAAATATAGTTACCCAAAGCTTTAGGATTTCTGATATATAAGAAACAATGTTAATTAAATTATTCCTGAACAGGTTAGTGTTTTTAGGTTTGTGCTTTCATTATTATTACAAGGGGGTCTCATGTTATCAGGGATTTGTACATTTGATTTGGTTAGCATGTTGAAGGTAAGAAAAAGAATATTGTGGAACTCAGTTCCTTGGTCATTATGTTCCTCATTCCCATGCCTTGCCTCCCCTGGCCTCCTGCTCATTGCCAGCTTTTCTTTCCCTGGCCCAGGCTGTGGCCAGACCACGGAGTGGCTCAGAGCTGAAAACACTCTTCAGCTTCTTACAGCTCCAAGCTTTGCAGGACACATTCTTTTGAAGAGTGTATTCAACATAATATTTTATCTGGAGATGTTGTTTCCAGAGAAGTAGTTTGTAGTGGGGTCACATGTCTTACCCAAAAGCCTTTTTAACAGGAGAAAAGCTTGAATGTAATTAGCATTTTTTATCATTGCAACAGGATTAAGTAATTGATTGCAAAATTGGAAGTGAAGTAGCAAACAGAAAACATAAAGTCCAGAAACTCATCTTTCTTTCCTCATCTAGGTTTGGTACTTCATTCCTTAGCTCTCCCATGCTATTTTTTATGAAAAACCTTTGAGAAATTAAACTTGCCTTCAATTTTTATCCTGTCCTTCTATCTCATTCATTTCTGGTTACTATTCAGTGGAATGAACAGGCATTTCTGATGATATATCAAGATACCTGTGACTCTCTAAAGTTGCTGGTTGCAGCACAGCCACACTTAACACACTCCCAAATACCAGCTGAAGAGCCTGATGTCTTTTCCTCAAACAGCTCAGGATGCCTTGAGCACCATGGGAGCCTGTGGGTTCCTAGAATTGAGGTGTGCAGATTCTCCACCTCTGGTTTCTTACCTTTTGCCTTAGCAAGCCTCATTTGCCCTATCAATTACCCCTTAGAGAAACTCCTCCCTGCAGTCACATCCTGCTCTGATGTTGTTTTATGGAAGCCAAGCAAGATAATAACCCAACAGGTTTGTGGTCCCATGACATTAGTTTTAATTGCTGTGTATAGAAGAGCCCACTATGCCTCGTGTGTCTGTCACCCAGCAGTGCTGGAGCTAAATGAATAAGATGTGTCTTAGATATGTCCTGGGAGTTGGATACATGTCTAGTTAGATGCGTGGAGGTGTTCTGTTTAAGAACTGAATTCCAGTAGTTATTTCAGTGGAAATACACTGTTATTACTGAGATCTTCCTTGGAAGTGTGCCCAGCACTGCTCCACAGGGGAAGATTTGGAGGTGAACCATCACCATTGACTTTTCAGTACATCGTGTGCAACTGGAGCTACAAAAATCCCTGTGAGGTAGGTATGACCTTCCAGAACATTCCCTGACACACATACATAACCTCTTTCATTTCCAACTCCAGCTGGAGGACTGTGAGGTGAGAAGGACAGAAACGTGTCAGGAGAGCAGGGATTGCCCCAGCTCCTCAGCACTTGGTTATCTGCTAAAAAATCCCAAGCTGGACTGCCCCAAGCTCCAAGTTCCTTGCTCTGTCTTCACTTTGGGAATGGGAATACCACCCATTCCACTTCTCCAGCATCCACCAACACTTCTATTTTCCAAGTAAGGGACCAACACACCATCCCAAATACATTCTGGAGGACTAACATTTTCTGGCTGTGTCTAGACCAGTCACAAAATGTGGCCACCCCAAGTCTCAGCTGAGTAGGATTCTCCTGGCTTTGACAGCTATCTAAGTGAACCTTGGCATTATTCCAACATTAAAATATTCTGCATCTCTGCAAGCTATGAACTGACCCCTAGAAATGAACATTGGCTTTCCTCAGGGAAACATAGACCTTTCAAAGGTTATCCAGCAGGACTAAGGCATTAAATCTAAGAGCAGAAAAACACAGTTTTTATGTTAGGGAGCTATCAATTTTTTTCATTTGTTCCAGTTCTCACAGGTTTTTTACGGGCTTTTAAACAACAAATTAATATATTCTTGTAGCTTCTTGATATAAGGCTAAGTACTGTAACATCACATTAATTTATGGTCAGACTTTCCCATCTCCGTCTGAAAGTGATGTTTTCAAGTTAACTCTTTTATATTCACCAACAGCTATTTAGTTTTCTGAAAAGTGTCTTTTTCAAACCCAGTTCTTTTCAAATTATTTGATATGTTTCTTAGAACTATGAGAAATCAAAACTGAGATTAATTCTAAAACTCATAGACAAAAAGCCTCTAGCTAGACATTAATAATTACTCTTCTTGAAATAGTCTCACCATACAGTATATTTAACAGGACAACATCAAAACCCAGAAAGGTTCTGCCTTTTGGTTTTGTTTTTTCTTTTTTTTTTTTTTTATCAAATATATCTCAGTAAGCAACATAAGTTAAAAACCAAGTGTGCAGTCACTTTGCTCTCTGTTCCCTATCTTGTGTTCAAACAACCTAAAATCATTTAGGACTGGCAAACAGGAAAGATTTTCTGAATCTGTATCAGAAACAATACCTTCAGAACAATAGAAAGCTCTAGAAGGAAACATGCTACGTCTCCTTTTCTATACAATAGTTTTTCAAAAAAAATGTATATCAACATATCAGAAATTTACCTGGATAGGCTGAATCATTCAAAGTAATAGTTTGCAAATATCAAAGAAAATATGATTTATTCTCGGCCACTATTAGCCATAAGCTGGTAATCACCATAAAATGCTCTGCCAATGACTGTCAGAATTAATTTGCAAGCCTTCTGCTTTTTCTGATGTTGTGTTGCAGAATGTACTGAGCTTTACTTGCAGTATTTTTTCTGTGAGATTTATATATATTTTTTCCTACAAGATTTGTTTCCACCAGATTGGTTTCCATTTTCTCCTGTAGCCAACATGCTAGAAAATCTATCAATAGGTTACTGTTCTGACACCAAAGCATAATTCCAGTGTAACCTACTGTTTGTTTCTTACAAGTTGCCCTCATTGCCAACCCACAAAAGAGATAAATTGCTATATTCTGCAAAATCTAGTAACACATGCACTCAGTTTTGGAGCCTTCATTACCTCTGCAGCAGTAGGACACAATCATACCCGCCATCCACTACACTAGAAAAAGTGAAACACAATGCTTTCTTCAAGTATCAATTTCTCTTCATTCATCTATGCATAAATATCCTTACATTCAGAATTATCAGATGCTATTATGATAACGCTACTGTTTGCTGGATGATTTGCCCAGCACAGCCTTTGTAATTACAGAATATCTTTGCTGCCAACAAAGCACAGAAGTCTTCTGAGCAGAACTTAAATCATGAAATCCCAATGAATCGCAGAGTAAGTATGTATAATATACAGAGAAGGGAAAGTTTAGAAAGAAAAGTTCAGATACTCTGGTCACTGTTTGACTTTCATCAAGATAAAACCTAGTATCAGAAAGCAAAAGCTTAGCGTTCAGTATTGATTATTAAGATTTTTTTTGTCAACATCAATCTCATCAATGATATATCATACATCTCTGCACGGAATCAACATGTGTCTAATGTCTTTTCAATTAAATTATTAATGTCAACATGCCATCAACATTACCATCATACATTAACACATCAAATTCCTTCATACAATTTGAACAGAGGTTATGTTTGCTACTTACCTAACTGGGTCTCCTGAATTGTTAGCTTACTCTCCAAGGGGTGTAAAAGCTTTGGTGGTTTATCTGTTAGTGGCGCTAGAAAAGAAAGAAATTCACATATGTAGTGTTCTGATTATTATTGGATAGACTAAGACTTGGTTTTATACCTATTATTTCAAGAAGGCTTTGTTGTTTTCTTTTGTTTTAATAATGTTCATGCCTTCAGTAGCTGTAAATGTTTTTGCTTAGACAGTAACTATAGCACCAAAATTAAAGGCCCTTGTATTAAGAAAGTAATTTCTTTAAACCCCCACAAAAAACAAAGAAACAAAAAATCCACCAAAAAAAGCAACCAAGCAATAAAACAAAACCAACAAAAAACCCAAAACCAACCAAACAAAAAAACCCCAAACCAAAAATGCACTGACATTGCAATTTTATCTTTTGGTAAATATTATCCACAATTTCAGTTTGCTGTGATATTTAATTACTTTTCTGTAAGGTATAGCCATTAAAAGATAAATAATATAAGTTACTGTAAAACAATTTAGAATATTTGATGACGATTTTATTTGAAAGATATTCCCAACACTGAACTTTGTAAAGTGGAGTACTAGATATGTTTTCAAAATCCAAGGAATGGATACAATGAAATAATGTCAAGATTCCTAATACAATGGCTTCTCTTTTACCTTTTAGTCTACCCTGAAATAATATTAGTAGACTTTATGCAATCATGGAATAGAATGAGTTTTATAGTGGTCAAAAGTCTTCTGAAAGTTGTTGAAGTGTGTTCAAACTATGCATGTATATAAATCATCCTATTCTACTAAATATAACATCTGCTTACTTGATTCATAGAAGTGACATTGATTATTACTACATTTGTTGTTGTTAGCAAGTGTACTTTTTACTATGTCTAGAGATGAGTGCGTGCCATATGAAACAGAAAGAATTATTTTTTTCCCCGTTAATACTGGTAGTAAATATTCATGGGAAATTTCCAACTTTTGTAGTCACCTGCAACATTTTGATATTCTGCTTTTCAACATCAATTCATGCTTCAGTTTTTAACACAGATTATGGGCTGTCGCAGATTTAAAATACATTTGACATTTTGATATAGCTCTAGAATATTTGTTCCCTTCAACTTGTCAAAATCAATGCTCCTTTTCTTACTGACACACACACATACCCATATGTGTATGGGCTTAATCTACTAAACACACTTGTCTCCTGTCAGTGGAATAGCAGGAGAAGTTTATTTGCATTCTCTTCATTATGTTTCTTCTGGTCTTTTAAGTAAATTATCAATGTTCTTTAAAAGGTACAGCATTAATTTCAACTTTGCAACAATTAGAGAATGGAACCATTATCAGCTTGTGTTTCTGCTTTACAGACATTATTGTTTATATAATAAAAGCATAAACCCACTCAGTTGGTATCAGAGGTGTTAACCCATCAGACCTAGCAATGAATCAAAATTCAGTGGAGTGGTAAAACACATGTACTTGGTCCAAAAACCTCCTCTCAGTTCATTCTTCTTACAGCTCCTAGTCTCTATGGGAAATCATTCTGCACTACAGGCTTTGGAGAGAGCTGAAAGATTTTTGGCATTATCTCTGACTTTTCTTTACACCAATGCTAATTCTTTTTATCTGTTTTTCTCTCTCTATTTTTTTTTCCTTAAAGGCTAAAGTGGGTGGAAGGGAAAAGGATTCAAAATATATTTGCTTCTTAAACTGTAAAATTAGTCATTCCCATTTCTTAACTTCTCTTAAAGGCTCATAATTCATCAGCACATTGCCATTTTTTAAACATCCACTATGAATTTAAATTTAATTTTGCAATTCTGTCATTCTCAACTCAATTATTATTCATCAGATAATGTCTTCTGAGTCACTGTTTTTCTAAATCTGTTTTGAAACTGTGAGCAAAGTTCCCTCATTGTAAGTAAAGATATAGTAACTTGTGGAGTTAATATGAATGCAATGAATAAGTAGATTAAAACCAGCATTTTTTTCAGTTTAAGCAAAGATCAACACTACTTTTATGATCCCGTATCTCAGGTCTCTAAGAAGATTTCTACTTTTAAATTAAAAGGCCCAGGATGTGGAGATAAGTTATCCTTTAACAGAAGTATGAAGTTGTTATAAAATTAATGCCCAGTTTAATTTATGAGATTTGATATATAATTTAACAAATAAAATGAGACTGAAAATAATAAATTAGACCCATTAGATGCATCAGAATCACAGGAGCATGTAGGTGGAAGGATCCTTTGAAAGCTGAGTGACCCAACCTCCTGTTGGAAGCAAGTCCAATAGAGCAGGTTGTCAGGACCTCATCCAGTCACATTTTGAACATCTCTGTGGGTGCAGATTTCACCACCTTGGGTGTTCCAGCTGCCAACCACCCAGTGGCCCTGCACTGGACTTGGTTCTCTACATCAGTCTTTTTGAACAGCAAAAAGCTGAAAATTTCTCAGTGTCCCAGGTGTGGCCTCACAGATGCTGCAGGACTGGGAGGGATAACCGTCCTGAACATGCTGGCTAAAGTCTTGCCAAGAGCTGTGCAGTTGGGATTCACCAACTTATGTTCAATTTATTGTCCATCTGGGCTGACAACACCATTCATGCAAAGCTTTCTCGTAGTCAGTCAGTCCCAGGTTCTGCTCTGCTGCACAGGATTATTCCACTTCTAGACCAAGATGTTGCTTTTGCCTTTATTAGACTCCATGATTTTCTCCAACTTTTCAAGGCTTCCTGAAGGAGCATCTCTGTTCTCTACTTTGTCACCCATTCCTCCCATTTTGCTTAGAGTGCACTCTGTCCCATCCCCCAGGAGTACAAAACCTCCCTAATCAATGGTAAAACAAAGATTCAATAGAAGTTAATTGTGTCATATGCTTATTTTAAAGGGATAGTTACCAATGTTTGTAACCATAAGAGTTTATATTTAATAAGAAATGTAACTCTAAAAATTCTAAACTGGGGAAAGTATCCCAGAATTGTATTCCTTTAGATGTCTACCAATCTCACACACTTTTTTATGTCTGTCCTATAAGCAATCGCATTAGCCAGGGCCAACTCCTTCACCTGTCTAGAAAAGGAAAAATATCCTTGAGTACTCTGCATTCCAGAGCTTTAGACTGTAGGGAACTACTGTGAGTAGGAGTTATATAAGCAAGGAAAAGAATTTTAATAACTATATGTGCTTAAATATCAAATTTTCCAAGGTGATCTGAAACTTTTTCTCAGCCAAACAGGGCTTTTTAGTGTCTGTTATTTGATCCATTTCTTAGCCTGAAAATGTATGTAAATTTGTTCTGGCATATTAATTCCAGTGGACTGAGGCAGAGTTAAGAATTTCTCTAGCTACCTCTGCACCTCTCAAGTGTACACTCTCCATTATGGAGAGTCAACATTAATGGACAACACAGAGTTACTGCAATCTTCATTTAGTTTAGAAACTCTGGAGTAGACCTATGTATCTCCTACAAACTTTTTCATATCCTTAAAATCATGGGGAATGACTTCTTAACTAAGCCATGTAAGAGTCTGTTCAAAATCAATATTATTTTCAGACAGATATATTGAGCTACAGTTATCTACTAAATTGAACAGCAAAAGCATAATTTAATCTTTTCTTACTAAAATTTTACTAAATTAGCAAGAACCCAAGAAAATTTATAAAACTCACAACTACGTCTCGTCTCTTAAATAAGTTAAATACCTTTTATTCTTTTTTTATAAATAGATGCACAAAGGCAATAATTTTCGTGTCCTACAAAAATATCCATGATTTGAAAGCACTTCCTGTTCTGTACTGTATGCAGAGAACAAAAATCCTTTGAATATGTTCAAAAATATAAAGAGAAGATCCTCTTCCCACCAGGTAGTACTTATCAACATGGCTGTCACACAGGAGGAACAGAGTGCTCGGGTTCCTATTCTTGCATGAGGGAATTCTCAAGTCTCTTGGCAAGAATCTTAGTTCCTGGATATTATTATCTACTCATGCATGGATTCACTTTTCCCTTCCTCCCTCTTGGTTTTTTCTTTCTCTTTCCTTCTCACTTCTTTATTTTCCTTTTTGTTTTTCACCACCCTTGCACCACCCCTCCCTCCTCCACTGTCCACCCCCACCACTTTAGAATCAAGGAATCATTTTAATCAAAATTGGTATATTCGTCTTTAAAAACAATGGGGATTGATAGGTCAGTGCCTTTTAAAGGAAAGCTGTTTGATCATAAATCAAGTTTACAGCTCATCTTATGTTTGACTTCTGAACCATCATTGATGAATGGTTTGAAAACAAATATATGTCAAACTTGAAGTAAACTAAAGCTAAAAAATAAAAAGGTGAAGTAACCAATTCTGAAGATTTATTAAAAATTAATATACAACTTCAGAAATACCAGTCAGCTGCAGACATATTGATCCTGCTCAGAGAAAAAGTGGCTAAATTCACATACCATGGCTATCAGATTGGATGTACATTTAAAATATATTGAACCAATTTTCTGGCGGTAATGAAAGTGAGAGCCACCACAATCAGTCACCCTGCTGGAAAACAGCCAGAAGATAATATTTTTACATCAGCCACTGACTTCCATGCTCCTCTTCCTACGCTGCTGCTTCAGCTTTAGATGAATGTGGTCACATGATAGGTACATACACTTGCTCTGTGCAAAACACCATCATTTGGAGAGACCAGCCAACTGTTAGATTTTAACACATGCAATGAAGAAATCTTAATTCAACCTGTATATCAAAATAGCACTAATCTGGGCATCAAAATGGAGCTGCCTCAAAATGCACAAACTTAATAGTAGAAAAAAAATAATTTCAAAGATCTAGGTTTATGTGTGTTTTATGAAGTGCTCTCAGATTCTCCCTTGAAAATAACTACAAAAGGTTTTAATTTCTTAGAGGAAGACAGGGTTTTGTGGAAATATCTAAAAATCAGAAAGCCAGTTTATTGTCTGGACATTTCATTCCAGGCAAAAATTCACAGGAATAATTGCCTAACTTGTCCAGTCTGAGTTATATACATTTTAGAACATTTCTGGTTCAAAAGTTTTATTGAAGTAAAAACTACATTTTGAGGATGAAAATACTTCTGATCTTTCTGAGATTTGAGATAATGCAATGAGATTAAACCTCTTATGTTTATGAACTTAGACCATTTTAGAAAAAATGACTGATGTGTCCCTGGAAGACATTGTAACTATAGCACAGGATTAAATAGGGGGAAGAATTCATTGCTATGCAAAGGGAAAATATTCCTACACTTTGAAATCAAAGACATCAGAGACATGGAGTTCTTTTCATGAAGTCTGTGCTGTTTCTTTGAATTCAACCCACAGTTCAAAAAGACTCCATCTCTTGGTTTGTGTTTAGAAACTTAAGAGAATTCCTCATTTCCATGTACTTTCTTGCTAATTTTCTGAGCTTGTGTTTCTTTTTCTCCTATAGTTGTTGTGCCAACTTTGTCATAGACTGATAATTGTGAAGACAAGGTACTTCTGTCAGGGGAGGGGTATCTGAGGAGATTATAGAGGAGGTCTGACTGACTATAAAGCTGAACAAATTGGCCATGGAATCCGTGGCTTTCCCACCCCTGGAAGTGTTCAAGAACAGGCTGGATGGGGCCCTGAGCAACCTGGTCTAGTGGAAGGTGATCCTGTCCATGGCAGAAGGACTGAAACCAGATTATGTCTGAAGTCCCTTCCAGCCCAAACCATTCTACAATTCTGCAGCAGAGGCAGCACTGCTGCCTGCTCCACACGCTCTCAGAGCTGTCCTGGGCCTGGCTGTGAAGTGCATGGAGTGCACTCACCCTTCCAATTACCTCATCTGAACATTTATTCAAGCATTGCCAAGCATGATTTTCTTATGCCGACATCAGTGGAGAAGGTTTGAATCTAGAGTAAAACAATGAACTTGGGTTTAGATTGTTATTTTAAAGTGTCATGAGAGGACTCTGAAAATAAAGCACTGTCATTGGAAAGCCCTCAGTTATGAAAAGTTGGCATTGATCGCCATATTCAGGAATCATAAGTAATTATAATAATAGAAGGAAAACTCTAGCATTCCAGTTGATAATTGCAGTGCCATGAAAAACTCTGATGTATACTTTTATGTTTGGTTTCTTGGTTTTAATAGAAATGTCTGAAAAAGAAAATGCAGTAATGCCATAGCAGTAGTCTACAGTAGATTGCAATAAAATTATATCCAGCCTGAAGCTACAGTCTTGAAACATTAATCTACACAGTCACTGTCCAGATGAGTGTTCATACTGAAAACTCTGAGATTTCTGAGAGTAAATGTGAGCTGAGCAAAAAAAAAGTAATGCAATGCAAGGATGCTGGGTTTTTCCTTATTTCTCCATATATAGGTATAGTCCCATGTATTTGGACCTATCAATAGAGACATCAATACTTTTTAAAACTAAATATATGGCAAGGTCTTTCATAAGAGGGGAATTCTTTATACCTGCTTGAGATTTAACAACCTTAAATCTCTACTCTCAATTACATTCAGATTGGTTTTCATTCACAAGGGCATCATTCAAAGTCACATATGCCATGAATTGCACAGCAGCCCTGTAAGAATATCCTGCCTCGCTGTGTGCATGCTGAATCAAGCAGTTCAAACTGAGGGCAGATACATATAAGGACACTGAAGTTATGTGTGCAAAGCCATAGGCATATGACTGTAAATGAGCTGCCTAATGTGACTTCATTTCCACTATGACTGACTCAAGATCAGCTTTTATCTTCTGAAATGTTCCCATAAATCTTGCATTGCAAGACAAAAATGTCTCTCCTTTCAGTTTATGTCTTTCTCATTGTCTTCTCCTTACCACGCATTAAAAACCCACAACAACAAAACAATTCCCCACCCCTACTGCTTTGGGCATATAAATGAAAATTATTTTTATTTTTTACATATAATAATTTCTTCTGATTTTTTTGCAAACTGGCCATAATCTTAAGCATTTTTTCAAAAATAAAAAACCTTTATAGTCCTTTGAATAGAATATCAGCTCTTCCTAAAAGAAAGCGCCGAAACAGCTAAACTTGCATTCAGTAAAGAGGTTGCAAAAGTTTTCATTATGCATATTGAGAAGAAACAGTACTAAAATGAAATATAAAAGGTGGGAAGAATATTTCCAAGAAGCCTTTTAAAATGTTTTAAGCCTGTGAGTCCCCTGAGATTAACAACACACTAAATACTGGAGAAGAGTAAATGAAGCCAGATGTTGGGGTTTTCATTATCTGCTCATCTCTAATTGAATCTGATGTGACACTTATGCTATCCCTATGACTTCAGAGGAGATGTTAGTTTTCTTGAACACACAGTGACATTTCCCAGAGATCATCTCCATGGAAAAAGTACAAATAATCAAAAGGTTGCCATGGCAGATGTTAATGCAGTCTTGAAATACAAAAGAACAAAAGAATATATGTAGTTAAACAATTGAGTGAAATATCAGCCTAATATCTTGAGATGCTCTTGGTCTCTTTTCTGTGTGGCAGATTTGGGATTGATATATTGATTTTATGAATAAAAAGGGCTTTTTTTATAAAGCAAAGCTTTAATTTCAAAATTTTTTTTTTTAATTATAGTGGCGGGATTCCCCATCTTCCACAAAAAAACCAAACAAAAAAGAGACCCATAGTACAGAAAGCCAAATATAAATATTTAAATATCTAAAATTATCCAAAATATTTTTTCTCCTTTGCCTGTAGTTTCTCTACACTACACTGTTTTTGTACAAAACTGATTCCTATAGCAAGATAATGGAAATGAGATTTCCTATGTAGGTTTATGAAAAGGATGTCATGCTAAAGCCTGGTCTACCTGCATGGTCTGTTAAATTTTTCCCTTCACTTGGGTCTTAGAGGTATCAGATCATCTGGGAAAAAAAAAAGCATGTTGTTGCTACAAAAAGTCAGACTATATATTATCAGAGCATTTTTTTGAAAATAAAATCTCTTGTTAGAAAATAATTAAATGATGTATCAAGGAGCATTTCCACCAGCAGCTCCTCTGATGTTTCAGCCTAATGAAGCAGCTCACCAGCGTGTCATTCAGCAGCTATGCAGTGGGAGCCTGTAAGGGAATCTGCTCCTGTACCTACATGTTAGCTCATGCCTTTGTTTAGAAGAATCTTTAGGGAAGTGGCGTGTTTATAACTCTTGTGTAAGGCTTGTGAAACAAATAGAAACACACAGTAGCCTCCAGTGAGGCCACCTGAAAAGATGTCATATTCATGAAGCAAAACAAATTTATATAAATTATAATGATTTAGGCAAACTTATTAGAAAAGCCAGACTAAAAAATTATCATCAAGCAAGCATTCTGCATCACACCATTAAAATTTCTCTGCATATCATCCTAGATTCTAGGATGATTCATTCCAGAATGAATGAAGGATTCATCCTTCTCATATCATTACCCTAACCTGTTCTCCTTCCTTTTTTCTCTTGGTGAAAACACAGAAAATATGGGGATGGAAGTATCATAAGGTTATAGCTCCTGTGACGAGAAGAAACACATATTTTTAACAATTACTCCATAATTCTTTCCAGATGACCCCAAGAATCTCTCATTTATATAGTCCAGTTATCAGTGGTACCCACATTATCTTGTTCAGCCCTACCTTCACACTTGTCATTGAATTTAAGTAAGTATTTACTATTATTTCTTGTCCTCAATATTTTCACAATCATTAAAACTTCCCCCTGAAATTTAGCAATAGTTTCCTTTTTTTTTTTTTGGCTATTATTTGTGTACCCTGTCTCAGATTTAGAGTTCAAACCCAAGGAATGGAGTGTGTTTTAGAATCATTTGAATCATAAAGAAACCTGGAAAAGATCTTTAAGATCATCAAGTCCAATTACTAATCCAGCACTGTGCAATCCAATAAACCATGCCCCCAGGTGTCACATCTACAGGTCTTTTAAGTGCCTCCTGTTCCAATGCCTGTTCTGTGGACCCCCTCCAGCCCCTCAATCCCTGTAGTGAGAGGCCCAAAACTGGACACAGGATCTGAGGTGTGGCCTCACCAGTGCCGAGCACAGGGGACAATCCCTGCCCTGGTCCTGCTGCCACACTATTGCTGATCCAGGCCAGGTGCCATTGGCCTTCCTGGCACCCTGGGCACACCTTGATCATGTTCAGCTGCTGTTGAACAGCATCTCCAGGTTTTTTTCCACCAGGAAGATTTTTCAGCCACAATTTAAAGTACCCCATTGAAGGTAGCATCAGTAGAAGAATGATTTTAGGAAATGAATGGTAATATTGGGAAACTTGTTCCTGCCTTGCTTTTATTATTTCTTCCTTTTTTTTGGAGTTAGGGAAGACAGTTCTTGGATATACACTAGCTCATGACCTTTGAAGACAAATTCTAGATACACTATTTTTTTTTTTAATAATTAAATCTGATATAAATCTGCTGATAATGCTGACATTTCAAAGTAAGATTGCTCAGCCTCTGAGGAGGACTTGTAAAGTGAAGAGGACCCTATGCACCCTGACCACTTCAAGTCTTCCAGTGAGCTGACATTTAAAGGCCTTGCAATTAAAGATTTTACATATTTCATAGAGTTTTCTCTTTCAGAATTTGTATTCAACCTTTTAATTCTGTTGCTCTATTTAAAAATCATCTGATTTAAAAGGTGACCTGTTCTAATTCTCTCTGTTCAGTTTCTGTCTTATACCTGTAAGATTAGAACAATTACTTTGTTCTCCAAGTAATTTCAGTGATTTAGTCTTCTGAATCTGTCTTTGGTCTGCTAGGAATTTGGACATACTGTCATTTCTTGTGACCTAAAAACTGAAAAAAAAATCCACTTTTATGAACAATAAGAAGACTTTTTCTTTTCTTTTTGTACTTCTCATTGAGTGCACATGTTTTTGTCTATCCGCTCAGGCAGCTTTTTTTCATCTACTCCATTGAGACAAGGGTATTGCTTCTAAGTTGGGAGATTTTGGACTGTAAGAAAGCAAATATCACTCCTAATCTTCAAGAAAGGCTAGAAGGAGCATCTTGGCAGCACAGGCTGGCCAGCCTTTCCTTGATCCCTAAGAAGATGATGGAACAAACAGTCCTGAAAAGCATTACCAAGATTAGTAAGAACAAGATGATGATTGAGAATAGTCAGCATGGATTTACAAAAGTAAAATTGTGCTTAACCCACCTGATAGCCTCTGGTGATGAGATGCTGGGCTCAGTGGACCTGCAGACAGCAGCTGATGCTGTTTATCTTGACTTAAGGAAGGTTTGAAAAGCTTTTGTCTCACTGACAAACTTGATGGATTTTGTATGTGGGTAGGGAGATGGGTTGACAACTGAGTGAATTGTTGGACTAAGAGGGCTGCAATGAGCAGCACAAAGCTTTTGGGGCAGCCTGTACCACTGGGATCAGTGCTGGTGAAGCACTCTAGTGATCTGGAAAATGGAGCACAAAACTGGGAAGAGTGGTTGATGACCAACAGGGCTCCTGCCACTCAGGGGGACCTTGACAGGCTGGAGGAATGGTCTGACTGACAGGAACCCCCTGAATATCAACAAGGTGAATTGCCAAGTCCTGTCCCAGGGGAGCAATATTCCCAAACTTCAATACAGGCCTGGAGGTGAGCAGCTGAAAAGCAGATGCTCATGGAAGGACCTTGGATTCATAGAACATAGGTTAGCTGTGAGCCAGCACCGAGCTCTTGCAGCACTGAAGACCAGCAGCACTCTGGGCTGCATCAAGCAGAGCATGGCCAGCAGGTTGAAGGGGATCCTTCCCCTTTTCTCAGCTGTGATGAGACACAATCTGGAGTGTTGGGCCTGGCTCAGGACTCTCCCACACAAGAGAGATATCGACATACAGGGATCAGGGCAGTGAAGGGCCACAGGGATGACAGAGGGATTGGAGCATTTCAGACAAGGAGAGACCAGGAGAACTTAGACTGCTCAGCTTGAAGAAGAGATTCCACAAAGGGATCTTGTCCGTGTCTTAAGAAACCATGATGGCTGAAGTCAAGATAACAGAACCATACTCTTCTCAGGGTAAGGGACAGGATAAGAGGCAATGGCACAGGGAAAAAAACCCAAAAACCAAAAAACACAGGAAATTCCACTTAAACATAAGAAAAATATTGTTCACTTCATAGATGATAACCCACAGGAACAGGTTGCCCAGAGATACTATATTGTCTCCAGTACTGGAGATTTAAAACCCAACTGGACACAACCCTCAGCAGCCTGCCCTCTCTGTCCCTATTCTGAGCAGATGATTGGAACAAAATATCTCTAGCAGGTCTCCACTTGTCATATGATTTTTAGCAAATATTTGTACTGTACAATCAGGTTTAGAAAGCCTGGAGAATTCCCTGGGTATCCTGAGTACTCAGTGTCTGTACCAGTGGGATGGGGGATATGCCATGCAAATTACACTGTAGAGCTCCAAAGTTGATCATACAGATTTTGTGCTTGGTTCTATACTGTGTGTACAGATCCTTCCATTGTAACAGTAGACACCATGGCACAGAGGACTTCAGGTTTGCATTATCTCTATACAAATCTTGTCTGAAGTCTCAGCTGTGCAGTTTTTGTTTCCATACCTTTTCTGGTTCTTAACATGGTAGGAAATCAGGGTATACCATAGGACATGAAAACCAAAAAAAGTTACACAGTCCATGTAAGGAGAAGGAGAAGAACATGCCTGACAACAATAATATCTGACACATATTGTCCATTTAATGTGCCAAGCTTTAAATAAAGCTCTGTCTACAAGCCCAGTATGGCAGATGTTATATTAGCACATATCATACGGTTACTTGGCAACAAACAGAGATTAGACATCATAAACATTTGGTCTGCAGAAGAGCTGGTGATTACACAACCATATTTAATGCTTGCTGCACAAAAATATCCACCCTGGTTGTGTATATACTGTGTGTAAAGCAAACTCCAAACTTTTTCAGCAAAGGGCCTAGTTAAATATGTTAGAATTTTCTAATCTCTTTCAGAGTTTGTCTACAAGGCACTATTCAGTGTCATGCAGAGGATCCCCATTAGAAAGGACATGTCTGTGCTAAAATACTCTATTTCAGAAGTTCAGTAATGTGTGCTGGTGAGCAAGGGAAGGGTGTACTGCAAACAAATCCATGCTGCTTCTAGTGTTTGAGCTCCATGCCACTGCACAGTACTTACTACAGCATGTCACTAGGGATTCAGGAGCCTTCAACCAGTTTCCAAAAATGGTGTAGATACTTAGGACCCCAACTGTCATGTCAGTCCTCAAAAACTTGTTATGGATCCCCTTTGTTTAATTCTTGTGCTTTTGTAAATCCTACTTGGTGCCACAATCCTTGTGTAAGTCTAGCAGCAGGAATCTAAATCCCCATAAAACAAGTGACTTGCATGTAAAGTTTTGTTGGTTTTTTTTTTTTTTTTTTTTTTTTTGAAAATGCAATTTTCTAGCAAGTTAAACTCTTTACAAATGGATAAGAAATCTGGGATGCAGAGTCTGTGTAGAAAGTAGCACCACAACCCATTTTGCCTACAAATACTCTTGGTTTCTGTTTATATGGCTGACTTTTCTCTGAATGCTCAAAGTACATTACATTCCATTCTAGTGAAAAGAGAAAATTAGCTGTCACCTCAAATGCAAGATTACAAAACCCCCCCAAACCTGTATGTAACCTTAAAATGTAGATCTGTAGAACTCCTACAAGAAATGTAGTTGTTTTTACAAGGAACTAGAGAAAGAAAAAGATCAAATCAGAAGTACATCAATTTTTGCAGATGACAAATAAAAATTGCAGAGAGAATAGGAAAACTTTGTTTACACGAGAAAATACTCATTCTTATATTAATTGAGAGATTGCGCCTCAGAAATATTTCATCCTTGTGTTCTGTTTTGATACCAAAGAACAAATTTTCTTTCCACAAACAGCTGTGTGTAGTAGCTATTATGTTACATGGCTCTGGGTCTTTTAAGGCGAGAAAATGCAAGTAAAAGATATTACCCAGCAGTAATAGCCATATCTTTTCTATGTAGTGCACTGACTGGGAATAGTCTGTCCAAAAGTCTGATATCTCCATTTAACACTTTTAAATTCTTAGTAGCAAAAAAAGTCCTATTAATATTTAGGCCATAAAGATTAGTACACAAGGCCTCCACAGGCAGGACAAGCAAGCTACTGTATCAGAGGAAGAAAAAAAGATCTCCTAAGTCAAATGAACAACAGATGATACCTTCTGCTCCTACATTACATTCATAGAGACATGCTGGGTTGGAAGGAATCTCTCAGATCATCTATTTCTACCACCCCTTCAACACAGCAGGGACACCTTCCACTAGACCAAGTTGCTCATAGCTGCATCCAACTCAACTTGGAGCACTTCTGGGAACAGGGCATCCACAACTTCTCTGGGCAACCTGCTCCAGTGTCTTGCCACCCCCACAGCAAACATAACGAGGTCTGTATTTTAATTACTAAAATATGCAGATGGATTTTCATGATTAGATGGAACTTCAAAATCACTGGATATCACATTACCATTGTACCCCACAGATATCTGGCATTTAGGAAAACTAGACAGATGTGTCTTATGTGTAAAGAGTCAAAAGACTTGTCAAAGTCTTGTCAACCATAATGAAAGTTGTAACATTTTCTTTCTGACTGAGTTACATCTCTGCTATATATAATTACAATATTTGTTGTTTTCTTCCATGCAACTTCTTCCAGAGAGGATCCAGAAATTATTGCCTCTGTCAGAGATTTAATTTACCTGTAACATTTGTTAGTGGTACACATGGAATATGTCTCTGGTATTGTATCATACACGATACAGGTAAGATGTCATAGGTTTTACTATTGCAAATAGGTTTCACCAGGATTTCAAAAGCTATCATGAGTCCTTTTCATGCCTGATTCATAATATATAATTCTGGGAAGAAACACTGAAAGTAGCAGATCAGTGACACTATTTTTCAAAAAAAAACCACAAAAAAGTAACTATTATCCTTTTTTTTTAAAGCCATTTGAGAAATCCCATGTTTATGGTGTTCTCTGCTTCCCTTCAGTTTTCCTTTTTGTCTAATAAATTCAGGTAAATCTCACTGTAGTTGTTCAGAGCTGATTACTGGGGAACATGCAGTAAAAGATGTAACAGGGAATGATACCTCAGCTAGGATGGTGGCAAGCTTAGTAGGCTCTAGGGCACTAACTTAAATTAATTATTGAGTGAAATAATCACAGATTGCTAATGTAGAGCCCATCACAATGGAGGTTTAGAAGATTGAAAAAGGACTCCAAAAAAAGGAAACTCGAGGGTACCTTCTGTGTAAGGACTATGCATCATGTGTATTCAGAGCTAAAAATTAAGAGAAAGGAAAGAAAATCACTCCAAATTCAATTTGCATTAGGAAGAATGGGGGGAACATGAAAACATCACACATTTCTAGTGAAATATCTGCTTGATGTATAAGTGCAACTTGCAGGACTTGGAGCTTTTCCCCTTATTATTGCTTCACTACTTATTCTGATAGAAGTGAATTTATCAAGTGTTGGTGGGGTCCCAAACCAATTCCATATGTATAACTTTATCCTTCATGCATATTGCAAAAATATTTATCAATATGCTACAGATTAGGTATTCTTCATCCAGACTCATGATAAATTTGAACTTAATATATTTTACTTGTGACAGCAACAGAAATATAAATAATTAAAATAATAAAAATTATGCTGAGCCAGATACATTTTTTCTGGGATTTCTTTCTGAGAGTATAATTCACTTTAAAGTATCAGGAATATTCAAACTATCAGAAATCGGCAAGCAAGAAATTGAAGGAATTTTTGGGGTGGAAGAACTCTGGAGCCATGGCATAGTCAAATTCCAGGAGAAGATCTCATACTAGGAAGCAAATGTGGAAAGCAAAAGAAGTCTCAGTGAATGTGTGTTCCTTGATATATTCCTATATTTTTTGCTCCTGCTTTCTTATTTTTTAAAGGGAAATTCAGGAAAGGAGAAGATTTACCCTTGGTACATATTTCAATTCAAACCAAACCATATTCACCAGAGAACAAAAAAAACCAAAAAAAAAACAAACAACAAAAAAAAAAAGAGTATATAGAAAATCATGATAGAAAATTGTCAAGTGTAATGTTGGACAGGTTTCAAAAACATATTTCATAAACAAATATTGTAAAGATATTAAAAGTAGGCTGCTTGAAATAAATGTTTTTGAAAAGAGTCACTGAAAAATTGTAAATTTTTCAATACCAGGAGCTCTATTCAAATATTAATCAGAATACCTCATCAACATGTGGATATTTCAAAAAGTTTCTAAGTGTGCACTTATTGTGTGAAATATCAGAATCGCAGCTAGGTGAGGCTGCAAAGAACTGCAACCTGGAGGTCATCTAGTCTAAAACCCCTGCTCAAAACAGGGCAAAATTACCAGCTCCTGTACTAGGAACCTTCAATAAAAGTTTGTTATATTAATAAATTTTAATCTTCCTTTTCATCTTGCTTATTTTCTTTGATAAAGATGTTGTGAATGAAGAAAGGAGGCTCCTTAGTTCCAATCCACTTCTGCTTTGCCCATGAGAGAGCAGCCTCATTCTGGAGTTCTGACATAGGCGCTCACGAGAGTGTGAAATTCTTCCAGACTCTTCTGAAACAGGTTTTTCACTGCTAAACTTTTTGCAAAGAAAATAAGGGCCAATTTCTTTGCCAAGTGTTGTCATTTTTTGAAAAAAACAGACTTACTAAAAGCTCCTGCAAGTGATAGCCAAGTTATTAATAGATGAGCATTGCCAGCGGACTCAGTAACATCTAAAATACGTTTTTAATCTCAAGAATTATTTCATACTATAGATTTTATTAATCAGCCTTAGAAAATGTTATGTTGATGTTAAGAACAATCAGATATTCTGAAATAGTTTCTAGTGCATGCAAGTATTTTATTATTGTAAATGCACCTTTAAGATGCACTTAATAAAATGATTTTTACCTCCTTTATAAGCATTCTACTCTTGTACTCTTCTGTATAAACTGTTGTCTGTATAGCATGCAGATATGTTTTAGCTTCTGTATTTCCCATCCTTCCCAGATATTTAAGTAGGTTTAATGTGCATTTCTTGTTATGTTTTGGACATTTGCAAATGGAAAAACCAGGAATTGAATATAGATTGCTATATACTTATACCAAAATAAATAAGAAATTTTTGATGGTCAGATGGGGTTAACAATGACAATGTCAAGTTTCTGTAACTGTGGGATAGCTAAAAGTTGGAACAATAAGTAGAGATATAAACACTGTCTTCTAAAGTAAGTGGGGCATTCATGGAAATATAACACACTCTCTATTATCTTCTGTCTATAAGCAGAAAAAAGTGCTGTTTTTGAGAAAATTATAATGGGCAAAACCCACACTGTCCTTCCTCTGTTGACAATTATTTGGTTATAGATAAAGTATTAAACTAATTATGTCAATAAAGTAATGTCTCAAATTATTCATTTTTCTTAAAGATTTTCTGCTGCTCAGCACTTTTGTCCATATTTTATATTCAACCATTGAACTTCTCAGCAGAAATAATTTCCACAGATTTTTAAATTGTATGAGAATTCAGGACCCACAGCTCTTTAGAGATGTAGATGACTTGCACTAAAATCACGAGCAGTGCTTACAAACTTAGTTTAGAGAGAGCAAGCTCTACCCCTGGGCAAGTTGGTCCAGTCTGAGACCAGTCTCACAATGTGCCAGCTGGTGCAAAACCAGTAGTCTTGTTCTTCTCTTTTATCTGTAGTTAACAGGTGCACTGGGAAAACTAATGCATCATCATGGAGCTCCTCTAAAATTGGTTGTTCCACTAGGAATGGAAGTTGTTTTTTTTAAATTTTATTTGATAGGCACCACTGGCTTAGATAGTTTGAAAAAAAATAAATTTAATTGCATATTAAATGAAAAATAAATACATAATTCTAAATTATTATGAAGAAAAACCATCAAGAGATCCCCGTTTCCCCAAACTGTGAACAATACAGGATATAAAACTTAAAGAAAAAAAAAAAGCTCACAATGTGGAAAGTGAGAATATAGGAAATACTATAGGTTTTATCCACAAATTTCTCTATCTTTTCATTCAAGTAATTAACATGATTAAGCACAGTTTTCCCATCTGATTTAATTAGCTGCAATCATACCAAACTATTGTAAGTGGGCATTCAAGATATATGACACATCTTTTCAAATACATGTACACTTATTGTGAAAATGAATGTAATAGTAGCACTCACTAGCCCAAGGCAATTACAATCACAAGAACTGCTTGTTTAGTAAAAGGTCACAATCTGATGTCTTGCATTTGCCTGAAATAGCCTTGTCACTCTACAAATTCTAACAGTGAAAACATATTTTCAACAATCATGATTTATTAATTTAACTTTAGAACTGATTCCATGTTCTTCTGAATATTTTAATAATGAAAATTTAAAGTATATCTTCTTGACAGAAATGATGGATTAAACATTTAAACTGCTTTTTATTTTTTTATTCAAGCAATTTATACATTTACCTATAGGCATACTGCTGAATAAAGTATACGCCAGTTTTAGGAAACACCAATACTCTGACCATGATAATTCCTTAATGCTGTGTGAATCACTGAGAACTTTTTAATGACCCTTTCCAAATTACATTAATCCTCAAGTTTCTTCCCACTGTCTCCTGATTAATTCACTTGCATTTTGCTAGAGGCAGCATGCATAAACTCTTTGCCTTCAGCTGGATGGCTTGGGAGGATGCTTTTGGTAAAGTTCACATTACATCAATCAAGGACGAGTGCTCTTCCTCTGTACAGCCATTCTGTGTCAGTGACCTGGCTCCTGAAGCCACAACTCTTTTCCAGAACCTCTTGCTTTCCCTTTTTCTTACCTGCACTGCAACACACTAGAGCTGCAGATAATGCAATGTAATTAGTCACTTTAATTTTTGCTGCTAGCAGTTCATCAAGCAGTATTTGGGAGAGGGAGGGGGATAGTATAGAAATGAAGAGAAATCTTAGGAGAGATTTTTAGGAAAATGAATACTTTTTTAACATCCTGTGTCTCAAGAAGGAAATGGAATGACAGTGAAGCCAGCTCTTGTTTGAAAAGCATGTGGAAAATGAAAATGCAAAATTTCCTTGGTTCACATAATGAATTAACCACAAAAAAACCTATGAAATATGCCAAATCTACTTGTGGGAGAAAAAAGAAGATAAAAAGAAGAAATAAATATGGAATTAATAATGCATCTATATTAAAGAATGGCTACTTGTGACAGATTTTCCCAACTCTGTAGTAACCATCAAATTTCTTAGGAGATGGTTACATTTCTTGTTTTTCTTTCCTTTTGATTTACTAATAGAAGCCAAATAATACATATAATGTAAAGATGTCATTATAAGCTTGTAGCAAAAAAACGCTGTGATGTAGGTTTTTATTGAAAAAAATATGTTTCTCTCTTGTTGACTACATGTAGAGGTGAAATATAATAAAAAATGCTGTCTTTAAACTAGGTATTCTTTACCAAAGCACAGTATGGATATTCAGAATGACAAAGAATCCTTGCAAATAAACAGAAGAGAAGAAAGTTAATACAATTAGACAATTTATAATCTAAATTAGAAAATCCACAGTTTATTGAATTATAATTCTATTGCCTTGAATAACCTCTCAGACAGTGACCTGTTTCATCTGTTTCACCTCCTACTTCATCTTTCTTTCCAGGCATATAATGAATATATTGAACAACACCTGCTTTCCTATGAAATCCTGTATAATTTTTTTTTTTATGAAAACACACAAGCTCCATTTTCCTCTGGAAAAACAATTTATTACTATCTGAAACACCTCTCTAGCTTGAAACCTAAATCTATTTAGCATTTAATACATAAAATTATTTATCTCGTGAACCAGACAAACAGCAAAATATATTAAACCACACAATTTAAAATTTCCCAGCTATTGACAAAATATGTCCCCTAGGAATTTTCATATAAAGGCATAGGCTTTTTCAGCAGCAAAATTAAACTTGGGTTTGGTTTACACGTATATTTTCTGAAACAGGACCAAGTTGCCATTAAACTAATATAAGTATCTAGTTTTCTTTATTTCTTTAAGACTGAAGTATTTATTGATTCACAGGCAGACACATTGCAGCTAATAATAGCCTTCTACCTCCCTCTATACATTCCTCCAAATAAAATTATAATAAGGAAAATTATTCAATCTTCTTATAAAAATTGGCAATGACATCTGAATGCATTATTACTTCCACAAAAAAAAAAAAAAAAACCTCACCTTTTTTCACAACATATATTCTTCTGCATAAGAATCTATAATATCTGTTTTACCTAAAAGAATATATTCAGTTCATGCATGACTTATAAAACCTTAGTTGTATTTTGAAAGTATTTATCTTGTTTAGACACCTGGGACAAACAGTGATTGGTGTCAATGTGCTTCTCATTCTTAAATATGTGTAGCAAATATTATAGGACTGTGTAAGCAAGAGCAACTTCGTGAGCAATACAGGAACATCAGAATAAAACTACATCAAGTAAGTTATTTATTCAAATTCTTGATGTGATATTCAAAGATCTAGTCTCATCTGGAATTGCTGCAAGGGGAACTAGTCAAAACTTTATTTATTTTAATTAAAATCAGTTGCAGTCTATCTACATTTGCAACCTTTCCTTAGTCATATATACTTTATTAATCTCAACATTCACAAGAATGTATATTAAGCTTGCATGTTTATTTACTCTTTCAAGTTAATCAGCAATTGGAGATGTGATTTCTCTAACTTCATGAAGCAATTCATCTAAGCACAAAGAAATCCTCCCCAAACAAATTTTTTGTACAATGAATATTATCAGATTAACCTCTCCTGCTAAGTAGACAGATTACAATCTTGAACATGGGCTTGCCTTTGTTCTGTTGCTCAGAGAAGAGAGACAGAACTGCCACTTTTGACCCTTGTCTTTTCTTCTTGGAGAGGGGAGGGGGCAAGGAAAAACCTCCTGTCTAATAATGTTGTCTTTTTCACTGAAATGCAAAAGCTTATCAGAGTGCTGCTTGTCGGTATTAAAACGTTGAACTTAATTTCATAGGTATTATGGATAGAAATGTCAAATGCAAATGTAAAAGTAAGTCAGAGCAAGTAAAGAACAGAACAACAAACAAAGGAGATCAAAATCCTAATGCAGATCCTGTTCGACATAAAACCCAATTCCATATTAACATTGATATTCACAGCAATGGCAGTGATGGAAAATGTCACCAAGACAAAAAATTCTTGGGGCACTCAGCTGTACATACCTTCATCTCCTTAGTAATAACCAAGTGGTTATATAAGGGAAAGGACTTGGGAATTGTTAACATCAGCAACTATCCCTGCCTGGTGTGCAGCCAGTGTGTTGGGTACAGGTGTTTTCAGTTTGGTTTTCTGGAGTTTTTTTTTAGTTTTATAGATAATTAAAAACCAGAAAAAACTATTTTAAAACCAAAATATATTAGGTAGACTTCAGGAGATCTGTTGCTTGAATGTAAGCCCTGTTTTTTCTTTAAAGAGACCCTATCTGAGGTTAGAGCATGAATGATACTTCAGACCAGACCAAACCAAACCAAACCAAACCAAACCAAACCAAACCAAACCAAACCAAACCAAACCAAACCAAACCAAACCAAACCAAACCAAACCAAACCAAACCAAACCAAACCAAACCAATCCAATACATTTAGTATCTGTTCTGGTAGCACACTTTCACTGGGGTGCTGGGGAAGCACAGACCAGAAATCACAGTGAAGATGTGCGCAGGCACAGACACAGCAGCTTTTTAATGAGACATTTTAAGGAAGGGTTATTACAAATAGGTCACTGCCTGGTTCTGAAAGATGGTTAAATATGAATTCTAATACATGGTTTTCTGCCATTGGCCACAGATCTTGAAATGCAGTCACTATACACAGGAACTCTCTGTCAGAATACTTAACAGGAATCTATAAAGATTTTCCCACTGCTCAGTATATATGATCATGTGTATATTTAACATGTGTATATATGTATATTCAAAAACACTTTTGCAAAGGCAGTTTGTGAATGTGCTTCTCATTCATAAATTCAACTAACTCAACTAACCCATTTTCTGAAGAACTGAAGGAGCAGAGGGATTTTAGAGTACTGCAACCACTCTGGATTAAGCCCCAAACAGGGGCTATGCTAACTTCCCAAGCTTGTGAAAGACACAAAGCAAATTTTTAAAATGTAATTTTTTTTCCCAAAGAAGATTACAGAAGTAAGGTTGAGAAACAAGGCTGCTTCAACATTTTTCTTTACAAATTTTCCTCTCTGAGTCACCAGCCCATGAAATAAATATGCTCCTAAAGAGTAAGAGTTCTTTTAGAAGAAAAGAAAGAACTTTCTCTCTCTTGTAATTCTCAAATAATATATGAAATGAATCAGAAGTAAGCAAAGCAACAAATGGAGTCACGCCTCTACCAGCCTGAAATCATAAATGCTGAAAATATTATGTGTTCTGATTCATCACAGTGAACTTCCCCAGGAATCTGAAAAAGGTCATTCAAATATTAAGCAACCCACTATTTCACTCAGCTAAAAGCACACTGTAGCTCTATGCTGTAATCCTAAAATGGCATCTCAGCTGCCAAGTGCCCCTGATGTGAGCAGTTGCAGCTTAACTAATGGTAAGCTGGTGACAGAGTTTCCTTCTCTACTGCCTGAACTGCAGCTAACTGTTATGAGAATGTCAGTGGTAAAAAGTCCTGGCAGGAATACCTTAGACATTTAAATGTGGAGAGTTATTTGCAATTAAGAGCTAGTAACTCTTAGGCTGAGGTGCACTTTCTCCCCCAAGGCCAGGAGAGTAAAACCTCTGATGCAGCAATCTCTTACAGGGTTCACTCCACACAAACTGCGCCCAGTCACCCCTGTATAAAGAGGAATTGAGCATGCTCTGGGCTAAGGGAGTTTGTTCCAAGTTTTGTAGAATTGCCATATTCATAAGTGACAATAGATGTCTGGGGCAGGCGCTGTACCCTGGTGTCCAACCTGAGTCCCACTGCCCTTTCTGCACATGGGTGTGTGAAAGCATCAGCTCCTTTCCAGCTTTCAGCAGGTCTGCTTGAAGGTGCTGGCCACACATCCTGAAGTGCCCTGTTGACCAGGCCGCATTGTCAGTTCCTGTCTTAGATAGAAGATTAATTTCTTATCACATTCACACCATATTAAGCTTTTGGAAGGTTACAGAGATGAGATCAAGTATTTTTAACTTGATGAGATGTTCTTCAGATCATTATGTCCTCATCAAAAAGCCAGAAAAAATTATACCGTCGTTCAGTTATCAACAGGTTGGGATAAAAACAATAGCAAATATCTTGATTTTAACTTCTTTGCTACTTTCAAATTTGCTCCCATATACTACATGGAGATCACATTCATTTAATTGGCTAATTAGTTGCAAGCAACCTCTGATCTTTGCTAAAGATTAAAAATACATTTGTTAATGAAATCTGTCTTGAATACAGCCTTTTGGAGAGATTCAGAATATCTAAAAGAAGAGCATTATGTTTTTATTAAGTTTACTGTGGAGACTGAATTTACGCACTTGTAACACTACTATGACCTATATTAAAGACAAACTGATAACCATTGCCATGGTAACCAAAGAGATTCAGAGATCTTATAAGAGTTTTCATGTGAGAATTTAAAAAATAACAACTCTACTTTCCTTTTTATTCCAAAAAGTCAATCAGCTCTAAGCAAACAATTATTTCATATACCTACATATATTTATAAATAAAGAAAAAAATATGAAAGTGTCTTGCAAAATTAATTATATCCATATGTGTAATACTAAAAAGTAGGTAGCTAGGTAAACTTTCCTTTGCAAGAAATCTATATTTTGCAATAAAATTAGAAAATTTGTTCTCTCAGTCCAATAGGAAGGTATTTATAATTAACTCAAAGCCATCTCCCACCACTGGTCTCATGTAGTTGATAACACATACATTATACATGATTTAAATGGTTGCACTTTTTGTCAGCAATTATATCAGCAGATTGCTTTTGTGGGTTTTTTTTTTTTGTTTTTTGTTTGTTTGTTTGGTTGGTTGGTTTGGTTCTTTGTTTTTGTTTTTTAATCACAAATCATCTAGGCACTCATTACCAAACCAAATTGGATGAAGATGTATCTTTGCTGCAAACACTTGGACTCCAATCACTTTGCTGCTTAATGTGATGCCAGTTGTGAAGAAGAAAATTTCAATAATTTGATGTAAAGTCGGTTAGCTCTATAAATCATGAAATTCATTATTTAACATTTCCTCTTGAAGCAACTTCAGACTGTCAGTTATGATAAATAAAGGAATAGACTGGTTCCAGCCTCTGTTTAACTTCAGACAATGTGTAAGCCATAAATATATTTTCAAAAATTCCTTTCTCCTCTGTACACTGTTCTAATATATATTCTGGAATCCACAAAGGTAATCTTTTTATAAAATCAGCAAAGGAACATATATTATTTATGAACCTGAGTATTTTTGCTAAAACCAACCCTGTATTTGTTATCTATCATACTTACAGCTGTAATAACAAACCTCCTGTAAAGTATCTGGAATGTATTGTATGCATGATATTTATATCTCATATAAAATTATCTATACTTACAAGTAAATGTGAAATATTCAGTTTCAATATTGTAAGCATCAAAGCATAAATATGTTAAAGCCCAAATGGATACATTCAATAAAAATTTCAGTGTCATGCAGTGGTTATAGGTTATCTTGTCAAATGACCATTAAATGCCTTGTTATTATGTTTAGGTAAGCAAGCTGAATTGAAAAAGCCAAGTTCCCTTGCATGACCACCCAATGTTCCAAATACTTGAATAGAATTAGAAAATAATTCTTTATATTTTCAATTTTTCCCCATTGCACTTGTGGTTCACGTAGAGTGAAAAGTTAGGGGGAAATGGTTCATCAAGTATTTCCACAGCTACGATGGAAAAGTGGTGGTTTAGAATAACATCCTATAAGCATTCAACAACCAACAAATATTTTAGATTTCTATTGAATCAGAATGATATCTGAACTCTGCAAAAGCACCATAGTGGTGACTTCTATACACACGATGACTTATGGAATGCAGATGAGTACAGACACTTTACTTTCTTTTTTTCCAAAGTCAATAGTATTAAAAATGTTGATAAAGGGAAAAAACATTCAACAACTCTGTTCCTGTACTTCAAGTTCTTCATACAGGTTAAAAATAAGAGCTGTTTCATTGATGTGGGCTTGATGACTTTTTAGATAGGCATGCTGTAGAATGATATGGTGAAAAGCGCAATGAAATGCTGAAGTATTAAGAAATTATGAGTCATTTAAAGAGTAATAGGCTGAAGTCACATTATCATATTTGGCAATTATACCTAGAGATTTCCTGCATTTTGCTTATAAAAAACTATTGCTGCATAACATCAGGAGTCTATACAATATAAATAGGCTCCTTATGTATTCATTAACTATCATATATGGAAGTAGAAATGAGAAGCTTTTAAAAACCTGACCATCTATAATTTTCTGTTAGAAACCCGAAGAGATTTCTCTCCATAGTAGTCATTGAGGATTAACCAGTTTTTGGTCTCATGGACCCCCAGTAAAAAGTCTCCCAGCTAACCAAATCATGATTGCCAAAGCAACCCTGGTCCACCTCAGAATACAAATTTCCAGGGCCTGTTTTCACTTTTGACAAGATTTATAGAACATTTTTTTCTTCTAAACTTGTCCCATCCATTTGTCTTGTACACATCTGACATTGCAAGAAGGGTCAGTGCTTGGCATGGACACTCAATCATGATGTCAGTGCCTAGGCCTTACTTTTGGGTGTAGGAACACCTGAACCAGCTGTTCAAATCAGCTATAGTCTGAACAGAACTGTCAATGCAAAGCCCAAAGTTAGTAAGATGCCTTCTTCTCAACACCTCTGCTAACAGAAATGAAACCTGTCTCCTAAGAATCCTTCTTTCTCATTCAAATTGTGGGCCCACAGTCCATACAAGCAAACTAACAAAGGTACACATGAAAGATGAAGGTTAACAAAAAGACTTCCCTTTAGTTTGGGGAAGTGTTACAAATACACAAAGAAAAGATAACTTATTTTCAGAAATGGGTGGACTCCAGTAAAAGTACCAAACATTCATTTTAAGAATGGGAGGATTTATCAGAGTATACATTCTGAAGTAGAGATATACTTGTGCTGAAAAGCAAAATATCCCTGAGTGGCTCAACACACTCTCAATGTGTTTGTGTACTATTGCTCTTTGGAAGTACTATACTAATTACCTAATGATTCTGAAGTATTTTAAAGTGCTATAGAAGAGCCAATTACCAGCATAGTTGTATTATTATGTTATGGGACAATTAAAATACACATCTATGCATGTTTTCCTCTGTTTAAAATTGCTTAGTGGGTTTATTTTCTGATTTGCAATAGAAAAATGACAGAAAATTGAAGTCCCTCTGAAAACCAGTGAACCCAGTTCTGTTCACAAATCTAATGATGATTTTCCTAAGATATTTGTTTAATCAGTTTGTTGTAACAGACATATTTGAAGGGGAGTGATATCTAATGTGCTATAAATGATACATAGTGATATACTATGTGCTCTATAAGGCTGAAATTACTACTACATTTGAAATTTTATTTGATAATAATGCTTATAATAAGAGTGAAAATTCATAGTTAGACCTATTTGCAGAATAATACATTCAGTATGTCATATTGTGTCTAAAAGTGATTACAGATGAGATAAAAGAGGACATCCTGATTCTAAATTCATTCCTGCTAGAATCAGATTCCCCACATGCTCCAATCATCATAAAAACATGTGTTATTAATTATTTTTTGCTATAATTCTTAATGCTATCAATGTCAATTCACTGCCATATTTTCTCTTAGCAAAATATCACTGCTATTGCACTCCTGATAGCGTGAAACCATCCTTGACCACATAATTTGTGGTATATAAACTGAGGTAAGACACATGTACTGAAGTATTTGAAAAATCAATGTTTTGCATTTATTGGGATGCTGCTGTCACAGTTGTCTAACCCAGGTGAAGGCACAGGACTGAGTGTGACTGGACAGTGTACAAAGATGTGTCTGTATGCAAGCTTTTGTCCAACCCAAACCAAACAGGATGTTTTTTGACTGTTATCACATGCACCAAACATTTGTAGTCTATAAAAGTCACTGTGGGACTTTCTGTGTAGAGGTCAAGCTACATAAATCTCCCAAATTCCCCCACCAAACCAAAATGTACTTTTACTATATTGATTTTAAATTTTAAACCAATTTTTGAAACTAGTTCTACTCATGAGCATTGCCCTCAGAGTTCAACTGAACAGCATCAGTATTAGAAACCTTAATCCTATTTTTAGACTATCATAAAGGTTATCAATCCACATATACTGCTATGACAAATTAATATTTTGTTTCTTACTGCTTACAGTGACAGGAGCTTGTGTCATGAACCATGTATTGTGTTGGCTAAAAGCCTATAAATTGTCAATTTATGTCTCATAGAGGCAACTGCCTCCCACACCAAATTCTCAATAAATCAGACAAAGTATTTTTAAATTGCAGTATTTGTCTTTGGGAAATTTTGTAAAAAACCAACCCAGTAATTTCTAAATTGTATTTCTAGCTGTCTCGTGCTTTTGCTGCTCCACTTGGATTGGAGCTATTGATTCCAAATGTGAAATTATAGAGTCTGGGGACAGAGGATAGCTCCTTGTGACATTCATCACAAGGCAGGTATTTCAGCAGTACCAGTGTCCCCTTGGCTGTTCGTCAGTGACAGCTGTTCTTTCATAAATATAACTCTGCAAGATCATTAGAAAAGTAACAGGAAAAATCTATGGAGCAGTTTTACGGATGGAAGGAATGATGTCTGCCTGAGAGACAGATATAATGGCAATATTACTTTTATCTGCCATTTGTGTCTGATATTTTTTCTTTTTTTAATTCAAGAACTTGTTGAATGCTGGTTTTTGTTTTGCTTACACCCCTTTAGCAAATACAGTTAATTCCAATATTTGAGTAATTGAAGACAAATAATAATAATTTAAAAAATTGGACTTTACAGTGGACAAATTTATTAATAAAAGTCTCACTAATATTGTTCTGGCCAAGATTATGTTGTTAATTTTACCATTTTACTCACCATGAATCAATGAAGACAAGGGAAATGCAAAGTCAGAAATGTAAGAGACTTTCCCCATCACCACAAAACCTAAGACTGAACCAGCTGCATGACTCTAAAATGAGTGGTGGAAAGATTAAAGATGAACAATAAACAAGTAGAAAACACAGTGAGATTGCAGAAAATGTCTTTGTTTTTGAAGGACTCCTAAAACTGAATGCTCTCTCTGAGACTCATGTAAAGGACATTAATTCATGTCATAGTTTTAAAAATTCAAATAAACCTTACAAATGTGGGCTGGGTTTAGGCATCTGATTTTACTTTATGCATGACCCTATCATACTTGGACTTTATTACAATCTGTATGCAGACCTACAGCATATCTACAGTACAGGAGAGGAACCAGGGAAGATGCAAGTCATGACTTTTTTCAGCTACTATGACACATTTTTTAGAATTTTGCCCACAATGATCCCACTGATTTTTGCACCATCTTACTTTTTTCTTTCTTTTTTTCCTCATCTCTGTGCCAATGAGTAAAAGAATGAGCCTGCCTAGAACAACTTTTATGATAGCTACAGAAAAATCTCCCAAATATGATGGTACATTGGAAAGTCAGCAAGAAGTAATCACTGTGTGTGCATGTCTATATATTTATGCATGTTATGTTGCCCCATGGACTTACATTTCATTTTGCAAACTGAACCTAACTGTAATTTTAATTTCTGAATTCACTGCAGTATAACAAATTATTACAGAAACTATGTAATGGAATTTTATAAATGCTATTAGTTCTCTCCAGCCTTTTTTGCATCTGTAGCTTGCTCTTACAATCCTCTCCTGCTGAAGTCTTGCTGAGGAATGCAGGGGAAAAGAGTGACTAATTTCAAAAGTGGAAGTGATAAACTCAGGACATCATGCTCATACAGCTCTCTTCTCTTGCTGCAGCTAAACAATAAAATTTTATGCTAGTAATTGATGGTGGTAGTATGGCAAAAGTTTATCACATAATGAGCTATTTTCATAGTAAATTTTTAATTGTAGTTTATCTATATTAAAATTATGTTGTAAAGCTCCCCGGCTCGTTTACCATAAAACAACCTTCAGCAAGGGTTGCAGGATATAATCTCTGGAAAATCTTTTCTGGAGAATGCATAAAACCCCCCATCCATTTCAAGTTATATTACTACTTCATTTATAAAATCCCACAGCCATGATGAACCGTAATCCACTTTACTGTGATGTGCTGCTATTAAACAAAGACAGTATTGCCTGCCTTCTTTGCCTCACCCCTGATGTCAACTACACCATCAGGATACTTTAGTGCAGCTCACAGCTCATCACAGCTCTCCAATCAGGTGAAAGGAGCTGCAAGATCTGAGTGTGACCAGAATGGAAAGAAGTGGGAAAAATACCTCATAGTTTAATAGTGTTTTCTTGACTACAGCTAATGAAGTTCTTACCAAGAAGGGTCATATTGCACGCATAACAGGTATATTTTGGTGGGTATCATTCTCTGGGGTGTTTCAAAATAACTTTACTGCAAATTTAAAGAACCCACTACAATACAGAGAGGAGCAGAAGAGGCTGAAAAGAATTGTGGAGAGAGAAAACCAAAGACTGAGAGGTCTCCTGCTAAACCCTATTGGAGTACAGCTGAGGACATAAAAAGAAAAATGTCAGGTGGGGAGACACAGAGATCTTCTACATAGTAAAGAAAATGTACTTAATTTCTAATCAGTGTAATATTTATTTAGCCAGTATTAACTCATTTATAGTTAGAGAAATAATGTTTATGAAGTCCTGGGAACACAGGGAGCGTATGAAAATGTAAAAGAAAGGTTTGTTTTCAAACAAAATTATTTCACAGTGTAAAATTCACCTGCTGGTGACAGATTATGGCAATCATCTGCTGGATCTGCACCTCAGCACAGTTTGTTTAACTGTGAAAAAATAAACTTTAGTGGGAATTTTCTGTTCCAATGGACTGACAGAAATCACAAGAACTCATGTTTTCTGTTTCTGCAGATGATGGAAGTTCAAGGAAATCTCCATCTGTATATTTCCAAAATAATCTAGCTTAAACTACATTTATTTTCAGAATGTAGGCATACACTATGGGACTGACAGCACCAGATGGGTGATTCTCCACTATTTATTAGCTCCTAAAAGGAGGCAAAATTTAAAGCTATGTTAACCCATATTATTCACTGGTACCTAGAGGTGCAGTGGCACTTTGATTACATTCTGTGTTGCAGTTTTGAACTAGAAAAAGCAGAGATTGTGTGCCAAAATCAGCAGTGTGGTGTGTCCTGCAGGGTCCTTCATTAAGTTATTGGTAGAAATATGTTGAGATAATGAGTAGGCAACCCCCACAGCAGCATCAAGGACTACCCACATTCTAGCTTCTGTGTGAATCATCCGTGCAGAAAAATGAATCCAAATAAAATGCTGTATCTTCTCCTTGTAATGACAATAAACTATTAATTTTTTTTTAGATGAGAGATGTATTATACTCGTACAGACTGTCTGATAAAATTGAAATAATCAAACACAGTATCAAGATTTTTATAAACTCCAGTGAAATGAAAAAGCAAAAGCAAACAAAAAGCACTATTTTCCTCTCAGGAATCAAAGACCACAAAATACAGTTTTATATGATGTGTTAATTGGTTTGTTTGGTTTTTTTTTAAAGAACATGAGATGTCCTGAATTCTGCATTTTGCAAGAACTTCAGTTAAAAAAAACCAAACAAAAAAAAAAATCAACAACAACAAAAAAAACCTCAACAAATATTACTTTTTGTAATTTGCAAAGTATCTTAGCATAGTCCATGACATTATGGACAACAGGAATGACTCTCCACTTAGACACCAATCATTCTATGTATGTTTGGGGCTCTGACTCCATAAATAAACAAACATGTAATACAATCACAGAGTATATCCTAAGATACAGCACATGAGGTTGACAGCTCCATCACCTCCTCTTTGTAATGGTAACATGGACTAAATACACAATGAGATGAGTGCATAAACAAATGTCCCAGACTAACTAAATTTATTTTTATCAGAAAATTTCCCAGTTATCCTTTCTGATGGTATCGCTGCTGCCAGAATTTAAACACATCTTCATTCCTTCACATACCTTAGATCTTTTCTCCATTAAATCTAACCCATGTCTTTTCTGATTTTTTAAGTAGAATTCTACTAATAAGTGCTTTATGGCTTTCTCTTTTAGTTCCTGAACAGTTCCATCCATCAAATGAAGGAGATGGGGATGCTGTGCAGCCCAATATTCATATTAGTCATGAAGAAAGTGGGTGTATGAGAAGGATTCCAGGCACTGTGACTGGAACATCTGATGTGGGCTGGAGCATAACAGCATCCCAAACCCTGTCATGTTCATTACTGGACATCAGTTGGAGCAGTGACTGTACATCTGAGAGACAGTGAGACTAATTTTAGTTTAAAGTGAAGGAAGTTCTGTCCCTCCATCCTGGGGAAATTGATATTGACAAATAGTTTAATGTGTACTATAACTCTTGTTTGATAACTATAAAATATAGTATTTTAGGAATACCTAAATGACATTTAATAGCTTAAAACCAATTGGGAGACCATTGGTATTTTCTATTTTTGCTATTTTATTGATTTTATTTTTTAGCAATCAATATTTATACATAAATAAGGAGCTAAGCAAAGATTCTACCAGGCAGAATTTTTCTCACACAGGTTTCTTTTAAATGCTCAGTTTAAAAAGGCCTGAAACCACTGAGAGATTATTTTAAAACAAATTCTGTCTTAATATATTTTTTTTTTCTTTACATATAATGTAAAACTACTGAGTGTATTTGCAATCCATGTGAAATGGAAACAAATGTTATCTCTCCCCTCAGAAGCCATTCATGCATTGAATGGGTTTTTATGAACCATATTGAAATTAGTCAATTATTTTAAAATTACTCAAATATATGTTCAAAATCTCATAATTTATTTGTTTTGGAGACCCATTTCTAGCTGTCAGAACTGATGGATTTATATCTTCTGTCTAAATGTAAACTTATACTTTATTATTCAATAACCATGAATTTTCTGGTGAATGTGAAGAAAACTGCCATGTGGAAGAGCAGTGTACTTCTGCAGTTCTGCAGTATGAAAGTGATGAGGCATCAGTTGTTTCAGTCTGTTTATAACTAATTTCCATTGTAGTACTGCACCTTTCTCACCTGTTTCCTGCTTAAAATATTCATTGAAATGCACACATCAGGGCATGCATCTCAGGATTGACAGAAGTGTGAAAATTGAAACAAAAGCTTCATGTTGACGTTTTAGAAAAGAGCAAATCCTTCCAGGACACTTAATCAATATTAAGAATGGTATGGAAATCATAACAGATGAGAGTAATTGATTGAAGGATAGAGCAGGATAAAAGAATATTTCTCTTTCAGTATGAGCTGCAGGTATGGAATACATTCAGCTGCAGCAAATAATAACATTGATTTACATTTGTTTGGATGAACTAATGGAAATTCTTATAGAGGCAGCGACATTACCGTCTCCTCTTTGACAATACAGCTTTATATGTTTTGAGAAGGCCTGGGAAAAGGCCAATAAAAATGATTGCACATTCAGAGCCAAACATAAATTGTAAAATCTTTGTAGTTATATAATTAAATGGGAATGTTTCCTTTGTTAGACTAATTGATGAAAAAATCATCATGTGTGTTTTAATCTCTAAATTCTAACAAATAAAACTGGCAAACTCCTCTTTTCCTGCAGTATTCACAGCAAATCAATCCCTATAGAAATTGGGAAAAACACTTGCCAGTCAGGTTCTCTGACACAAGGAAAATAAGATATCAAATAAAAGATTAAGTAAGTAAATAAAAAACCCAAAAAAAACCCACAAAAAGACCAACACCCCAAACAAAACAAAACAAAACAAACAAAAAACCCCCAAAACCCCAAAATCCCAATTTTTTGAAGATGATTATGGCTAAAAAATTGAGCAAAAAATATTCATAATTTGGTACAACTAGTTTAGGACCCATCATCTTTTCACCAAAATGCTGTAGTTCACTTAACAGTACATAGAAAAGTTGAACACAAAGACTGGCAATTCAATGTGACAAGAAAGATGAAGAATGAAGCTGACATATTACATATCACCAGTTATGAGGTCCTTTCAACTTTTAAATTTGTGTGTGAACAAATGTCTTGATGCAGCCTACTTAGAAAAAACGAAATTAGAAAGATACTTAATTCTTTATGAAAATTCTGACCCAATCGATTAAGCCAAATCATGACTTTCTGCTTTAATCATGGAGCCGTTTTGTGGACCTGACCAAAGCAAATGCAATGGAACAGACAAAAAGAGAAAGCTGCACAAAGTAAAGATAAAAGAAAAAATAAAATCTATGTACAAAATAAATTATTTTTGCCTTTACTAAAACAATATTTTAATCCTAATATAGGTTTACTGACAAAGGCTTGACTAATTCATTGGACTCACTGTACAAGTGTTTGTTTCATTTCAGTCAGGATGGAAGTGCTTGGAAGCTGTTACGTGCATTTGCACAAAATTTTCTTAAATTAGTCTTAGAAGATAGATTGCTCTGCACTTCAGAAAAGATTATACTGTTATAAATTCACACACACACTCAACTGTCCCTATTACACTGTCGCAATTTTACGATGATTAAGAGGTTAGAGAGCTCATCTGCATATATTTCTGATTTGTTTTTTACAACCAAATATTCCTCTGTGGTGTTGTCCTACACTGCAATACACAAAACAGCATGGAAATAACTAGCAATAAGAAAGCATTGGGACCAACCTATATTTTTCAGAATGTTTCTCTCAGTGTTTACCAGATCTGAGTGATCACCAGACATTACTGGGTTTTGTCCTGTCCTGTATACAATATATGGACATTCTACCACAATTTCATAACCTAGGAGGATATATTTTGCACAGAAAACATGTTGATGTCTTTCAGCTTACAAACACTACTCTCAGAACTCAGTACTACTAAATATTCCTATATTTTATTACACACCTTGTTCCTATAAGATAACCAGGATGAAAATTCTGAGTTACCACAAAAGGTGGAGATTATATTTACACATTTATGACAGCCTGCAAGAAAATTAAAAAGGGATGGCATTTTTTTCCTGTATGAAAAAACCACAAGCCAACCTATAAAGATAAAGAATAATGGAGAGACACAGTCACATGAAACTATAACAAAATTAAAACCATGAAAACAATTCTTCTTTTACCCTCTCAGGTTGAAAGATAATTGCAAGAACAATAGCCAGGATCAACCCAAATAGAACTCAAAATGCAAAAGTAAGTTTTTGAAAAAATAACAGGAAAATCAAGAGTAAGAACAAAATAAAGAATATTTTCTTCATACTTAGAGCCAGATTCAAGTAGGCAGTAGTTTACTAGTATCAAATACCACTTATATGAAATTTGATAGCAAATACATTTTAACAGGGAATATATCATGTTTTCTAAAGAAAGAAGCAATATGAAAATTCTGAGTTTTAAGTAATTAGATTTTTACCAGAATAAAAACATTCTTTACATTGTATTTGAATGCAGCATGTTTATTTCATTTTCTTAATCAAGAACTCAACCTGGAACTATAGAAATAATTATGTGATATTTTAGATTTCTCACATGGAAAAGTTTTTTTCACACATATATTGATGATATATTAGAAATGTGATTTATGATTTTGTTAGACTGGCATTGGAATTAGAAATATATGGGTACCATCCCATACATATAATTTATAGAGCTTATACATCATATTCTCTGATATCCTCATGAACACAATTATAAGACAAAAATACCTCACCTGAATAATACGGGGTGCTCACACCCCCTTACAATGCATCCAGGAAGAACAAATTTCTGCCTTAGCAGAGTAGTTAGACCAGTGTGTGCTACAGGACTCTGCTCATTCATGTGGAGGAGCCAATTTTGCATTTTTTTAGAGCTTTTAATAATTTTTTTTTTTTTTGCAGCTGTGCAGCAAAAAAAAAAAGCTGTATTGCCAAAGAACACTGATAACAAAATAGAAATTTAAAATAGAAATTAAAAAACAAACCAGAAGTGATACATTTTAAGTGGAATTACTACAGCACTCATAAATTCATATTGTCTAAATAACTCTCCTTTAAGAAAAGTTTTGGTTATTTGTTTGTTGGTTTGGGCTTTTTCCTTCCTTTAATTTGATAACTATTGATAAACAGTCTCAAGGTGTTTGTATAATTAGATTGATTTCTCCAGCTTAATAGCTGGATTTTGGAGTCATGTCTTGGAGTTATCTTAATGTATAACTTTTTAAACCTATCTCATTTATTGCACCTGGAGCCATGCAGATTAGACATGCCCTGGATATAAGAATTCTTCAGAGAATTCTCTTGGCACCATTTTTCATGGGCAGAACCCTAAACCACTACATTTAAGCATGTTTTAGTACTCTGCATTTCTGAAGGATCTTGTCTCAGTAGAGACAAGTCTAAGGTGGCATGAAAATAGGATTGTCATTTAGTAACAGCTGGAACATGTCTGCTTCTCTTCCTCAGGACACAAAATTTAAAGGTCCTCATCCCTAAATAATCAGAACAAAATAAATAGAAACAGATGATTTTTTCCAATTTCATGCTTTAGTCTCTGAAAATAAAATTGTTTGTACATAATGCAAAAGTCATGGAAAACAAAACCAAAGTATTTGTCTGACATAAATGTAAAGGAAAGTCATAAATGAAAGACAAGATTTAATACAGGAAAGACAGGAAGAATAGCATGTATCTTAAATGGATTTAATTTCTTCAAGTGTTGCATTTATCAAATATCTGCTGTGCGCAAATACTTAAAATAATATTTTTCAATTTAACTGCAGGATGACAGTCTCTTAAATAATAATTTATTTGAAAACATATTAAAAGGAATGAGGTTTTAATGGGGTTTATACAAAATGTGCCAAACAAAGATTTCTGGCTAATTAAAGATAATAGGAATGTAACTGAAGGATTTTTGCACTATGTAACAGTGAAAATTTGCCAATTCATAAAAATCAGAATTTTTTTTACAAGAACTGCAATTTTTCAAGTTCTGGTTTAATTTATCTCATGATAATTATACATTGCTCTTGGTAAATAACAACCATGAAATTATCCTTTAAAGCAGTAACATTGATACATCCTCAGTGGAATCCCACAATACCTTCAGACTCTTTGATTTTATGGATTTTGCTGAAAAGTTAGTTATATCCCTGTAGACAACCATGGCAACAATGAGTATGTTTATCTAGCTAACAGGTTCAAAGTTAGAAAACTGTCTTCAGAAGAGAAAATTTTACCCTTAAACCACTAGCTTGATGTTTTATAGGAATAAACTCATTAGGAAAATGTTTATATTGAAATGAGCACAACATATGAATGTGCATTCAAAAGATAAAAATACCCAGAAAAGTAATTGTATAGGGTGTTAAAAAATAATTGCAAAGTCTCTAATGGTGTTTTTATAGGAAGTAAAGCTAAAACACAAAACAGAAGAAAATACACAATGTTATATTTACAGTTCAGAGCTTTCAGAAATAAACTTTAAAAGACTGCCAGTGTTTCTGCTCCTCAGTCTCCCAGTTTCCTCTTAGCAAACACAGTGGAATGAATGGCTCGTCTATCCTTCACATTTCTTATCAATTCATTAGCATTAAACGTGAATGGTTGTGACACAGCAGCAGTTAAAGACTAATTTACAAGGATACAAACAGCATTTTATGTAGTAGAAAGACACTAATAGAATAGATGCTGTTTTGCTCAAGTCGTTTCCTTATTACTGCACTTACATAAAACATGACCATACTGTACAAAATTTACATAATTGCTACAATGGGTTCCTAAGTTCAGAAATTATTTTCCCAGGTCTCTTGTCTGTACAATCTAAATTTCATTATATTTTTTTGGCTTTCCTCGGGCAAGTTCCTCGTCTAGGAAACACAACAAAAACAACAAAAATAAATTTAAAAATATAAAACAAACAAAAAACCCCCAAGACATAAATCCCACCAAACTAACCACACAAGATGTACAAGATGTACAAAAATAATTTCCACACTGTAAACTTAACCATACAGGTATTGAAGAAATGAGAGATAGAGGCAAAGAAGAAAAGTATCACCACTTTTCATTACAGAACATTCCTAATCTACAGAATCTGGTACACTGACCAGATAGACCATCACAACTTCCCACTGACATAGACAAAAGAAGACATTGGAACATTTTCTCATCCCTGTGCATACTCGGAGGAAACTGGGAAAGGAATAAGAAAAACTTACAAATTTCACATAGATATGCTGCAGGCTGTTGAAAGAGGGAAGGGTGATGGGGGAAGAGCTGTGGTAGCACTGGCTCATTATTTCCTTCCTGAAGTGTTCTTCTCCCACACATAATTCATTTAAAATGGAGAAAGGTTATCAAAGACTTATTAAGGATAAACAGCAATCACTGTTTTCACATAACCCAAACATCTCTGTTAATACTTTGTAAAAGTTACTCACTGCTCTTTCATTTCTTAAAGGAAAAAAAAACAAACAACCAAAACCCAACAAACCACAAAGGCCTTTTTTCTTTATTTTTCTGATTTTAAGAATATTTCCATTTTGAGTAGGTTCATAACCAGGAGATTAATTCTACTCAGAGGGATATACTGGGTTCTGTTCACATTTTTTCCCCGGTAATTAAAAGCAACAACCAAACAACACAGAATTATTCCATGAAAAGAATGATCTACAAAGGTACCAATCCTCTCCTAAGCATAAAAAATCTACAACCCTAATTAAAAAATAAATCTCAACATTCTATATACGTTCACACACTACAATTGACTGAAAAAATTCAGACCTTGTCCAACCATCCAAAGATCTGTGAAATTTCCATTTGTTTAGCAGAGATTTGTATACATAGATTGAATGGAATGGAATGGAATAATCTTTCCCAGATAATTGACAATGTGAGAATAACAAGAGGTGAATTGAGAGGAAAACAAAATTTCGTATCAGCCCCAAGTCATAAAAAGCAAAAGCAGCTCTTTTTGGTGCTGCATGCCCAGGAAAGGCTCCCAGGGTCCATTCTCCAAGCTCAGAGCAGTGAGAAGTCTGCATTTGTTTATGTTCCCTGACATTATAGAGGACCAAAAGAAGGGCACGAGACATCTGTTAAAGCATATGGGGTTGGCAGGAGGGCAGCAGCACACCAACATGTATGTCTGCAAGGCTGGGAGGAGGGAAATAAACCCATTTGTGGGGCACTCACAGAGCACCCTGAGCTGGGGACAGGTAGGACTGGGATGGCAGGGTGGAGTGGGGTACCCATGGTGGGTCAAAACTACTGTGAGATACTGGGAAATAAATGTTCAAAAGGGATGTAGGCAATCTAAAAAAGGAAAAGGACAAGGCAAAGATAAGTTTAAAAATGAGAGTTCTGGTCTGTAGACAAGATTAGTGCTGCCTGTTTGCACAACCCACAGCTATGGATGGTTAAAGAGAGTGACAGCCCTGGGTAGTCACCAGTATTTTCTCCATGTCGGATCTCAGTGCTGAGCTATCACTACAGCACTTTGAGCCCACCAGAATCAGAAAAGTGATTAATAGCTCATATTTAAAACAGAATCAGATATGTTATCCTGTGACCAGGGAACTTCACAAATCAATATTCCCTTATCTCACACATGAGGTATGAAATTATTGCTCTGTAGGTAAAGTGCAGAAACTTTAATTCATGCACCCAAGGTGATACAGTATGACTTTAGGAACACTGGAAACCAAGATATGCTACATGCCTAGGCTTGTGTCCTAACAAACCTTCAGAACAAATGCACCACAAATTCAGTTAAGTGCTCACTTATATACTTGAGGTTTTCCCTCCATGATGTAGAGATATACACTGTAATTTATTAAAGTCATAATGCCATGTAAAGTATGCATAAATGCAAATCTTAAATGGAAATTTGTTGAGAAAATTTTGAGGTAAGAAAAAGAAAAAAAAATATTATGTTCTCTTATGCTTGCACTTATGCTGACCTTATTGTTTTTATGCCAGAAAAAAATCAGTAACTCGGAATTTTCTGACAACATATTTTATAATGAAGCCCTTGTTGGAAAACACTTTTCCTATCAAATGTCTGGTAATGAGCTCTACAGCCAGAAACAAGCACAAATTTGGCACCAACCAAAGATATCAGACATGCTGTTTGGATGCCCAATAGATTTTGTCAGCAGATAATTTGGGAAAAAAAAGCCAAAAAAAAAATCAAAAAAGACAGCATTACAAAATAACTGAAAAACTTTGATGGTCTCCAGAATTCATTACCATGTCCTTCTGTCACAGACAAGGGCAGAAGAGACCTGTACCTTCCTCCAGCTGCAGGGCTGGTTGCAAGCAGTGCTCTGTACGTGCACAGCTCAGGGACTGCTGCGAAGGAAAGGTGGAATGGGGATACAGAGTGACATCAGCAGGCACAATACCATGACAGAAGGAAAAGGATCTTGCTGTCACATTGAATTAGGGTTAAACTGTGGCATATGGTAACTGCACAAGAGATGTTGTACCCTTTTGGCCTGGACCCTGGATACAGAAGTGGAAAGGGAGACTCTGTTTAGTCATTAGTCCCTGCTCTGTATCAGAGTAAGAGAACTGGGTTGGAAAATAATAACTAGCAGAAGTAGTAATATTGGAATATACTTTTTAATCACTTGTAAGAGAAGCCTAAAGAACTTTTTTTTAAAAAAAAATTCTATTTCTTTTTTGTTTCAACTCAGAAATATTTTACTATTGGATTCTCCCAGATATTCCACCTCATTAGAGCTTGCAAAGAGAAAGGCAAAAAAAAGTAATCTTTTGTTCTGTTTTCCCCAGGGGAGTCTCCATACCAACACAGCTTTTGCAGGCAGAGCATCACTCCACCTGAGACTCTTGAAATGAGGCACAGCTGGGTGGCTGAAACCAGCTTTCAAGAAGTGGCTTGCAGAGTGGATCTCAGGCTAAGGCAGGAAAGAGTGAGTGAGATGACAAGTGAACTGAGCCAAAATGTCACTGGAAATCCTGGTTCCTCCATCTGTCTTCTGCTTATCTGCAGCTCTACTTTCATGTTCACTTCAGCAGTTATGGGCATTCATTTAGGAAGTAATTCCAGTCATTTTAATGGCACTAAATTTCTAGCAAGCCTATTTCCTGTAGCCTGTGTGCTGCCCTGTTTCAGCAAGTATTTAATACAGCATAGACAAGATTCACATTTACAGTCATTTATTAAAAAAAAAAGCGAGAAAAAACATCTTACTAATGTAAAATGTCTGAGGATAAAAGACATAGAGAAATGTAGACAATGAGAATATAATTAGTACTATGTGACATGTGGTGAGATTTCTGCTTTTGATCATTAGCATTCCTACATCTTTGTCTGCCCAAGAATAATGAGGATAATGGGGTGCTTTTCTCTAACTGCAATCATAAGGTATGGAAATTAAAGAAATCTCTACAGAGTCTGAAATCTGAAACTATAAATAATAATGAAGGTTCTCTTGTACCCTGGAATTAACTAATGACGCATTTTCTGAGAGGAAAAAAAAAAGCAGTTCCCAGCACCATGTCAAGTGTCTGGCTGATGGTGAGTAACTCTTCAGCTCCTATTCTTATTCTGATCATACAATGAGCAAAAGCACTTTGATGCACAAGGGCCTAAGATTTAATGTAGCAGCACCATACAGTTCTTATTTTCTGCCCCACAATCATATTTTTCCCATGCAGATTTTGTGCAGGTCATTAGCACTAAGCTTCACAGAAAGACAGACACAAAAGGGTGGGACAGACCCTCAAAGTAGTACTGAACATGCCACAGGTGAGATAAAAGGGTTCTACTGAGCCCTCTCCTTTATTCCCTGAGTTGGGATGACTCAAGGAATTGTTTCAAGATTAGGGTGAAATCAAGGAAAAAACACCTGTGTCTCAGGGGCAGAAAATGGAGGGATGATATAGGGCCTTGGGTTGGAGACCTTGAAAAGAAAAATCTTTCTGATGTGCAGTGTAATTTTTCTATTTCTTTTATAGGAATTACAACAGCTGGTGGTTTTTTTTCCAGATCTGTAATATATAATTTATTTTAAAACATTCTTTTCATTTCTGAAGTGAATTATTTGCTATAGAAGACTTTGCAATGGCATTTTTGGTTCTCACAGTAAGAAATAAGGCAAACATATTATGACATTCAAGATATATGAAATTTAATTCTCACTGGACATGAAAAGTGGCTTAATTTGTGTATTAATAATTTTTTCTTTTGAACAGTAGCCGAAAAGTTAACATTTTCTCACCAAGATACTTATGCAACTCATTTTTAAAAACTCTATCTTAGCAAATAACTGGAGGTTAACAGTGTATTTTGAAAGATAAAAGAAAACAAAACTTTAAAGTGCATTTATGTGAAAACAGTGATAAACTCCTCTTTTGAGACAATAGTAAAAGAAAATAAGTAGATTCTAAACCAGTGACATAAATAGGTTTTCTATTTTTAATTTAACAAGGAGGTAGAATAAAAATATTCTCTTAATTCAATACTAAGGTGGTGCTTTTTATAAAAGACTTTTTTGTGAAAAGATTTTGTTGGATGGAGAAAGTATAGGGATGGAAAGCAGGCATATCACTGAATATACTTTTTACTTTCTCATATCTAGAAAATGCTTTTAAAATCAAATGAACATCATACTTGGTCATCTAAGATTATATTAAAATCTGAATATTGCCTCAGTTCACATCTCTTTCACAAGACTCAGCTCACTTTTGCCACACTAAGCTGTCATATAAAAACGTTATAGGCAGTAATTGGAAGCAACTTTTCAATTAGTAAAACTAGGTTAAATGGATAACTCCTCAAGATTATTTGAGGAAACAACCCCTTGTGCTCATACCTTTTTTACAGCTTTGAGTTTGGGCAATGGCAGAAGGGATTCCCACATTACCCTCAAGGGTCTCAGAGTTCTTGCTGACAGATCATCTCTAAGTATAAGAATATGCTTATGCTTAGAAAAAATCTCCAGTGTAACAGAAGAGAATATGATGAAAAAAAACATAAATGGCGTCAGTAAACTACAGGGTTCTCTCTGGGAACCCTGTGCAAACTGTTGACCTCGTTACCTGCGTTGCTAATTCATCTCTGCCAAGGGTCTCAAACTAATTGGTGTGTGGGCATTTTGATTGCAAATATACTTGTCAGCAACCTGGATTTCAACAGAGGTTCTGTTTAAATAACTCTCAAAAAGAGAGCATGTAATTTGTCCATTTTTAATAACCTTCATCGAAAAAGATCATATCAACACGGAAGAGAGTGCAAAGAGCAAGTGAAATAATGAGGTAATCCAGGAAAACCTTGTAAGAATCACAAGACATAAAACCTCTAAAATAGCTCTAATGAAGGAATATGTTCTTAAATGATGAGTCATATTTTAGAGCAATGCATTATTTCAATTGACAGCTGCGATGTAAAACATTAAATAGAAGCAAATATTTATGTATATATTTACATGTAACTGATAGACAACTATAGCTATACATAATTAAATAAATAACTATAAGCTCAATTTTGACATGCAGAGTCACCCTGATATTTTATTTTTCTGATTTTACTCTCATCATAAATCAACTTATATTATTGGAATCTGAAATACTAAGCATGTACCTCAAATAAATTAATCAAAGGCATTCCATTTAAGATGTCACTGCTTATAAGTTTATGCTTATATGCTCACAACCTTAAAAGAGCTAAACAGATCTCAATATTAAGATTTTTAAAAGTGCAACAAATAATGGCATTTGAGTATAGAAGATAAGAAGAATAAACAGAATTGCTTCAACTGAACATGCTTTACATGAAAATTGCAGAAGGTGTAGATGAAATTGAATTTTCTTTACCACTTTATTTTTAATTAGCACTTATTATTGTTTATTCCTTGCCCTGTCTTCCTTTTTCAACTTCTGGAGTATTCAGATACTAATAATTTATTTCACAAGTCTAGACACTTTGGTAACATTTAGACTGATCTCCTAAATTTATGGGCCAAAAAACACCACCAGCATATTCTGAAAATACTTCATCTAAAAAATGTTTTTATATTGCTGTTGAAATTCACAATATAGTATGAATTATTGGAAAGTATTGTTTGATACTGAATAATAGGGAATGGAAAGCAGAGTTGGCCAAGCATTTATAACAGTGGTAATGGAAGGAAATGTTCCCACTTAATTTCTGGCTTGATAAGGAATGGAAATAATTATAGTGATTTTGAATATGTTATAGATGAATCAAATTTAACAAATAGTTAAAGAATTTGAAGTTTTGTCTTAGTTTGACTTTTCTCTTGTCTGTCTTCATGGAATTATCTTTGTGAGTAGAATAATTCACTGGAGTTCAGGAAGATTACTTTTGTGCAACAAGGATTTAATAATGTAATTTTTCTGAATCATAACTCAGTTAAAAAAGATATATAACACAGAGAAACAGAAGGAAGACAGAATGAAAGAACAAATTAATCTTTTTTGTGAAGGCCATGTAGAACATTGTAATAAATACAAAAAGTAAGGATTTGCTGCACTAATAATTCCTATTACTAGCCTGATAAGCATTTAGAAAGGTCAGGATTTTTCTATATACCATCCAAATTACCCTGTACTGATATAAAACATGAAAATATTATTTGACATGCTGTTTTGTCAACATTTTTAACCATTTTTAATAATTTTGAATACCATATTTTGTCTAAGGGATCCCAGGGGATCTTCATGGAGACTTCACTTTTAAAGTCGAGTGCAGAAGTGACCAAGGAAGAGATACAGCACTATGGATATGAAATTATTACTAAAATTTTAATAGCAAGAAAAACTTCATTTCAAACCTTAAATCCAGATATTTTTGATTAAATGGACAAAACCCTTAACTATAAGCAATTAACAACCACTGAACAGAAAAAAAATATTTTTTGAAGAGAGCTGAGCAGCTCTGCCAGAAGTTGTTTTCTGTAAGTTTTGAAAAGTGCATTGGCCTCATTTAAATTTACAAAATAAGCTCAAAAATGATATAAAATATCATCGCAAGTAATTCAGTTCAACTGTTCACTCCATGTAGGATTTAAAAAAATACTTTAATCAGTTCGTTTTATTATGTTTATGGGTTTTATTTGATTTTTTTAAAATTATTTATATTGTTGATAGTTTTAGCATGACAAAGCATGCCCCAGGTACTTTTGCCTTCTCTCAGCAAAGAAGGGACTAGAAGTGTTTTTCAGAAAGTGGAGGAATTAGTGTGAGGTTGGTGGCTTCAGTGACTGAGCACTCTGAAAATGGCTTTGGAGAACTGAGTAAGGCCATTAAAATTTGCCTTCTAAATTAAGTACAGAAATGCAAAGATTTTTAACTGGGCTGAGAACAGTTCACCTTTGCTTGAACATACAAATGGAAATTCCTGAAGTTTCATGGCTTTGTCTTTAGATGCCTAAATGTGTTAAGAATTAAATTCTGTCAGACTATTTCAGGAAATCTGTCAGAAAGCTTGTGGCAGACCGTGGCATTGTGCCCAAACACCTGACACAGTTTTGTTACCTCTGTCTATCAGACCAAAATTCTTCATGAAATGATGGGATTTATATGTTTTACTGAAAATGTTGAAGAAGGTAACAGTCATCTAGACACGTGGGTCTTCACAGTCATATAAATATAGTTGTCTATGAGCAAATATAGAAAATTCTTCATATTTAGACTCTTGATTGACTACATGAATCAGTGCTAAAAATAGTTAATCACTTTCTACTCTTGTGCAACTGACAGACCAAATGTGACAAAGATTAGCTGCCATAATGTGCTCAACATGCTTTAAAGTTCCCACTGAAATGTATGATTCAGCTACTTTGATATGCACATTTTGCTGAAACAGCACAATTATTTATCTTCAGAAAAGTGTACAATTGAAAGAGCAAAGTCTGCTTTTGATCACCGCTTTGAAATCTTCATTAGCACAATTTTATTCAGAGCTGCAGCTGCTTCTCTTTGCTGGTGGAAACTAATCAATCAAACTGCAAACTTACTTCTGAAAGAGTACAAAGCAGCAGCCAAGTATCAGTGTATTTTTGGTGTGGCTTTAAAGCACACTAATAAGGAACAGAATATGTAATTCTCTTTATACTAAATACACTATTCACAGCAATGACAGTTAATTAGCAAGTAAAATGCAAAAGTAAATATTTGGCAAGATTACAACTTTTAAGCAAAGGAGTGTAAATGAACTACTGGGGCAAGTAACAGATGTTTCCATAACGTGTACCTATCAGGAGGGCTTTTAAAATGAGACCAGCAACAAATTCTTTCAATTAAATTTTTATTTTCATTCCAGTTAGAAAGGATTAGTTAGTAACTCAACCTCTGTGATAACCTGCAATTTATTAACTGGAAGCTTCTCTAAAGTTGTTGGTTTTTATCTCTTGACTGCCTCAGGCTACAGGCATAATTGAGACTGCCAAACACCAGAAATGATTGAAAGGAAGTTTTGAAGAACTTTGTCTGGTTTTCCACCAGCAAATGCACTAGCATGGCCAAAAAATCCAATGTGAATTTTGGCTGGACAATGTTGTCTTTCATCACTTTTAAGGAAGATTATAACCCTTTATATAATTTTGATGAGAATTCATGAATATGTAGCAAGCAGAAAATTCTATCTTGCTTACTCCTTTGCATGAAAACGTTATATAATCTCAACTAGTTCAATGGAACAGAGCAGATGTCGACCCTGACTATATATTTATTGGTTAAAATGCATATGGGACAAGTACAGATGCCTCCCCCTGGCCATGTGGTGCACAGTGAAATGACACTCAATTCTAGAGAGTGTAAGGCTGGAAATAAGGACACATCTGGGGATGTGTCAGGAAAAGACCCACACCACATTCCCAGAACAGGAAATTATAAATTGTTCATGGAGGAAAGTATTGTAATTTTTGAATAATTAAGAGGGGCAGAATTACCTTGCTCAGCCAGGGTTGCTTTAACTATTTTGCCAATAGAAGCACAAACATGGCCACAAAGGCAACTTGTTTTGATGTAGATCCCAAGCTGCACCAGGCTGTGCCCAGACCAAGCTTACATGGGCCTGCCAGGTGTCCCTCCATCACCCAGGGCCCCCCAGGAGAAAAGGCCAGTGGGGTCCACTCTGGCTCCAGGATGTCCTGCTTGGGATGCCACTGCATTCCAGCTGCCCATTTCATCCGGGGGTCTCAGCCCTGTGACTCCATGCAGACACATTTGAAGCAATGAGAAACAGCAATAGGAAGGACATTTTGCAATGCTAACAAAGTATCAAACACAGCAGATAATCAGTGCAAAACCACTGCTGCATGGAAACTTAAATAATGTATTTGGTTCCTTGTTTACTTTCATGCATTCAAAATAGGTATAAGAGGACTGAAGACAGCAGAGATATGACATAGTCTTTTTTTCTAGAGAATCTTTAAAGATGTAAAAGAAGCTGATATATAAATTGATCATTTTTAGCAGGGGGACTGAAGAGTTGCAATGATTTTAGCAAAATCCTTTACATCCTGCAATCACTGAATTAGCTGACAGTGTCATTGCCATGTGAAATAATGCAAAATGACAATAAATTATATTTAGATATTATTATATTTAGATATTCAGGAAAAAACCCTGTGTATCCTTGACTCTGTTCTCTGAAAACAAACTGTAAACTGATGAAATTTTCCTTACGGTAATCTATTTTCTGGTACCAAGCCCACAAACTGGTGAGGTTTTTATGGAATTCTTTTCTCAGACTCAACAAAGAAGCCATAAGAAATCACCTGAACTTAAAAACTCCGGTTGGCACATATTAGGAAGTTACAAGCCACTGAAAAATGCCTTTCAAAAAGGAAACAATCAACACAAAATTCAACAATACTTTCTGAGAAAAACATATGCAAGTGAATAATCCTTGTTCTGATGTGTAGTTTGTTAAGCCTCTAGGAAAAGTAAATGCTATGTGAATGAAGAAAAATTTTTAGTTTCTCAGAGAGTGATTTCTATAAATATAAGTATATGAACAGAGGGAAAGTCCTCCCTTTTATTTCCCTCTACAAGATTGTTTTCAAACAGTTATTTAGTTCTGCCATAGACAATCTAATAAAAGAAGATATATTTTTCTTCAGACACTATTAAAGTAGCCTGTATAATTTTTTAAAAGCAATTTGCAACAGACATTTTATTGCTCCAGAATTTTCATAGATGTCAGCTACTATAAAATAATGGGCACATTACTCACAAACACAGGCTGCAGAAAAACAGCTTTTACAGAAATCCTGATCTCATTCTGTCATTCAGAAAAAATTCCCATTTTTCTAATATGTAGAAATCTTCAAAGTTAGCACAACATGTACACCTGTGATCAGAAGATGTGTTAATTTAAATGAACAGCAAGAGGTCCTGCAGACTTTGACCCTTTCGCTGATACTCCTTTGAGGATAACATAAGTAATGAATGGGTGGTGATTTAATTAAAAATATGAACTCTTCCTGGTTATGCATGAGTAAGTTCACAGACCAATAAAGATTAACACTTAACATTTGCTTGTTTTAACAATGCTCCATGGGCCTGTAGAACTGCATGAGGAGAGCATTTTCTCCTGTAAAAGCTTACAGTATTACAGTGGTAGATCCAGAATGACTCTGAAAATGGCTGGTGTGTAGAGAAGATTTTTAGGTTAAAAGTAATCACAGGCTTTAAAAATCACTCTAAGAGTTTCAAATCAGAAAACCTAAAGCAAAACAAAACTGGTCAGGTTTTTAGTGTCATCCTTCCCCTAATGCCTCTCACCACCAAAGTTACAGCACACAAAACTGTGTTAACAGGGTAGGAGTTTTTAATATTTTCTATTTATTTGTGGTTTCATATGTACCCTATCAAGTCTGGATAAAGAAATTAAACCTCCTTTTTTCCATATATATTCACTATACACATGACTCAGAGAGAAATTAGATTGCCCTAGTGCTGGAAATTAGTAAACAGAAATATTTTATCCTCGTTTAGTTTTTAAACATATATATGAACAGGTAATGATGTTCTCAATACATGCAAGTAAGAAAGAAAGAAAGACATTCTCCAGGTGAAATAAAAGTCTTATTAACCTCATAAACCACAACATTGACACAGAACTCTAAAGCTGCAGCAAAAAGCCCTAAAGTTAATGCAGTATTTGTGTCATTCAGCTTCAGAGATGTAAAAGTTAAGGAAATAACTATTGTAACCAGCTGATTTTCTCCTGGAGCTCCTATCATCTTAGCATCCTATCATCCTAGCACTGGTACAACAGTTAGATGTGATGAAGTCCTTGTAGAGATCCTTATCTGTCTTTCATAAATATTGCAGGACTTAGCCACCAGATTTTTGTTCAATTGACGTCACAAAAAATAGTCTCTGACTCCTCAAGCAAATTAAAACAGGATTGAAAAAAGCCTTTAAGGATCACCTGGTCCAAACTCTCTTGGTCAAACCAGACATACTCATTGATGAAATGGGAGGGGGACAGGAAGGGAAGTGGATAAAGAATAAAGCAAGTTTTGATAGAGACTTTAGAACTTTAAAGATATAGAGATTTCATCAGAGTTCTCACTTCCTCATAAGAAGAAACTCCACAGCAAGAGCAGAATAAAGTTTTGCTGATGTAGCAGGAAATGCTGGAAAACATTTTGCTGAAACAGAACCAATAGTTGTGACAGGAAAGCTGACAAGCCCACTTACACAAACAGCCTCCCTCTATCTTATGTGTTGAGGCAATGAGAGGAATTATTACCTTCCAAGTACTAAAAGTTACAACATTAAGCCACAATATTAAAACAGAAGTTTTACTTCTCCAGCTTTGACTTATTTACAAATAGAAATATGTATAAATTGGTGCAAAGTTGCTTATAAAAGGTTTAGATGTGGACAAGAGTACAAACACTAAGATCTTCTATTTTATTTTCTGTCTGGGATGTAAAATAGCTGCTATAATTTTAATTTACTCTAAAATGTATATTTCAAAGAAATATGTCACTTATTTGATCAAGTCCAAACAAATTGCTGAAAACATAAATTATTCATTACCCATCTGAAATCAATTTTAAAAAGCCCAAACTCCTCCCCATAAAATAACTGAGTTGACTGATGTATATCTGCAGAGGATATCCTTCTGTGGATTAATTTAAGAACTATTCCTATGGTGAAGGAAGATGGTTTGTTCATGTATGTACAGATTTTACATACCCAACAAGGTTATTTTCTCTTGTAGCTTGCCCTTTTCCCTGGGAATATTGAAGCTGATGAGAAAAAAGTTCTGTGGAAAAAGAAATCCCTGCATGAAAATGAAAGTTTCACTAACTGCAACATTTAAGAACTGAAAGCTGAAGGCACAATGCTTAATGCTCCAACCAAAGTAACCCTTTCTATAGGCGGTTTGAATCTTGTATTCCTTTAAATAAGTATCTCCTTACTTAAAAAAAAAAAAGTCTAGTTCAACCCAGAGTTCAGAAATGTGGTCAGACAAACAAGCTGCCATGTCATGTGTGAGATCCCATAGAACTTTATTGACTTAGTATCTTAAAAAATATTACACTTTTGGCTTCCTCTCAGCTTCTAAGGAGGCTGTAGGAGATTAATGACCTCAAAAAAACTTTTTATAAGTCAATCAAGCTGTGACTTCATTGACATTTTTGGAAAGAATAGATGTTTTCTATGACTATGGTTATGGCCTAGGATGGTTATGGCTTCATCGGCCCCCTGACATCTTAAGGATGAGTTGAAGGGTTTCCTTCTTGATTCTGCACTAGTAAAAGCTGCTCAGGTACCAACAGCCCAGGCCTGGTCAAGACTTCACTCCTTCTCATATGAAAGTCTTGAGCAGAACAGGTATTTTGTGCCATGAGACTGGATTACCCCAGCTCAGGTACAAAAGCACTCATCTAGAAGAGCTGTAGGGGGGCAGTAGAATGTAATCTTACCCGTCCATGAATTGCAGCAGGGATTAATTACTAGAGATTAAGAACACCTGTAACTAATGAGAACAAGTGCCATAAAAGGGTGTAGCCAGAAGAGGAGTCAGATGGCTGCTGCAAGGATCCAGAGGGGTCACTGCTCAGAGGAGCTGCTCCATGAGAAGCATTAAGAAGGTATGAAGCTTAGAAGCTAAGGGATCCTTGCAGCTTAATGATAATAGAACTGTTACCATGCACTGTTCTAATGTATAAGGCAACAAAGAACAGCCATAATTAGCACAAAATGCAAAAGGCCATCTGCCAAGCTGCCATGGAACACATTAACCCTCCTTGGGTATGCTTTGGCCCAGATGAGCTGAGAAATCAGCTCAATCCCTCTGCTCTGATCTCTAAAGCCACCTGTAGCAGTTGCCTTCCCCTGGCAGGTATCATCTCTCCCCTGGTAATTTTCTGCTGCATTCTCCCCTAGAATCCAGCTGCTGACCCCCACAGCACCCCCTGAGTGCAGGGGGCAATCTCTGCATTTCGGAGAGAGTGGAGAAAGACATTTCTGCTCCTAAGGTATAAGGACACTGATTAGCACAACTTCCAGAGCTGAAAAGTTGGCATTTCCAAAATGCAACAGTCCTTTCAAGAACCATATATAGAATAAAACCCAGCCTCATCTTCCCTGATATAAATGACCAATCAATGAACTATTACAGGTAATTTTATAGGCTAAAGATATTTCTCATATAAATCCAGACAGCAGAACTTCGCATAATATAATCTGACCTCTTGCACAATACAGGGCAGACAAAAAGCAAAACCTCATTTAAATGGTATTAAAAACAAACAAAAAATATTTTTAACTCTTTTGGGTCAAAAATTCTTACATTTCCAGGAATTCAATCCTTTGATGGAGCTTAGATACACTTTATTCCCCACATAATTTCTCTTACATAAAATATTCTCTGCCAATTAAGAGAAGTATTAAAAATTTTTTACTTCGTAATATCAATTTTGTATATGCTAGACTTCTAATCTACATCCATTCTGAACTGGCAGTTCAGAAATTATGTGGAAACAATACTAAATTAGTGGAAACAGAAGTTTACTTCTTTATCAGACAGAGAACATAAATTTCAATTATATGTGCCTGTACAAATGTAATGATATAGCCATTTATAATGAGGTACAACCAGCAAATTCTAAAACATTTTAATTAAAAAGCCTAATGGTGAGAATTATGTCTGTCTTAACTAAAACATTTAAATTATAAACAAAATGTTGTAGTAAATGTCTAGACCCAAATACATTAAGCTCCCAAAAAACACATCCACTCATTCCTCTCCAGCTCCCCCGTTTTTAGACTCAAAAGTGCTTTGCTTTATTAGATTAACACTAGAAGCTTTAGATTTTTTCAATGAACAACAGAGCTGCAATAGCAGTGGCAGTTTTCATCCTTCTGTGCCTTTCTGCATGGCAGAAAGCTCTGTATTTCCCTACCTTTGTCCAAGGAAATCCCTCCAGTGAGGGGATGTTCTGCTCCCCATGGCCCCAGGCTGTGCTGGGTGCTCCTTCCTCTGCCCAGCCTGCAGCGAGGACCTCAGCAAAACCACCAGCAGCTCTCTAGATTTTCTATACAAAAGTGAAAATACACACCCATGCACTATCACTTACCTGATAAATGAAAAGTCTGAGCTTATATTTCACAGTGGTCTTTTTGCCTGATTTTTAAAAAATGTTATGGTACTGCCAATTGAAAAAATCCTTCATCTTCTCTATTTCTCTGTAGATAAAACTTTTCAGATTTTTATTGTGAGGACTTAAAACTGTGGAAAAATCTGTTCAAGAAAAGAAGCCTTATAACCTTAGTATCTTTATTTATATTGATACTGTGTTCTTGTTGTACAAACACTTTAACCATAAACACAAATGAGCCATGTTTTACTGATTTACTGAAGATGTTTTTTGTTATAATATCCCTGCTTCCATTTTTAAGAGTTTCATGAATCATTAAATCACCCAACAGTGCATATACAATAGAATGTCAAGTAAAAAGAAATAATTTAAAAGACATTTAGTTTTATTAATAATAGCAACAACAACGGAAAACTCACTATAAATGTTGACTTCTCATTAAAAATTGATTTTATCTCTATGCTGAGTTTTATATTTCTCCTGTGCATTGCATATTCACGTACCCATATTGACAGAGGATGCTGTTCTGATTGTTGCTCCATTTACAATCCATGGTATACTAAAATGTACTCAAATCATAAGTAATAAGGATGCAGTTTTTACACAAATTCAGTAATATAGTTCAAATCTTAGAATATTCTTATTTAATTCTGTAGGTAATTAAGCCACACAGTATGATTCAATTTAAGTACTAGCAAATGGGATGTAATAAAGACTGCAAATACAAACTGTTTAGATTAATGCAATACCAAGGGTGTTGGTTAAGCAATTCTTTTTTGCAATCAACTGTCACTTGTTTCATTTGAGGTAAGCAAAACATCTAATAACTTTACATACAAAATACAAAATATTGGGAGCAAAAGAAGCAAGGACAAAGACTTATAGCAAAATACAGAGATAGAACTTGTATGGTGGTGGCTATTTCTTTTATTGTAAACCACGTGTCATTTAAAATATTGATACTGATTTGGTTCCTTAATAAAATATACATTTTAAATATGAAAAGGAAAAATAATTAAATTAGCTATAATATAATCAGAGGGATACACTTCTAAAAAAGTGTGATATTTCTAAAAACCAAGTCTCTGATAAGTACTCTATAGAAGTATTTGAGGGTCCTTGCAAAATTTTCTGGAGGATATGTTAAAAACTCCTTGTGAGTTTTGTAATTAATTTTTCATGTAATTCCTATAAGTCATTCTTTTGTATAAAAATCAAGAATTTGGCAAGCATACCATGATGTAAAAATATGAGAGGTGTCTTAGTAGGAATTTAAACAGAGGCTTCAGTGAAATATAGGCTTGGGGGAAAATTTGCAGTGTAAGAGATAAGACCAGAGAGAGATTCAGCAAAGACTAAAACCATTTTTATATGTAAGGAAGCGCTTGCAATTAATGCAGCCTTGGAGAAATGTGTGTTAAATAGAAGCACACTCATCTAAATTAGCTTAGGAAAAATGTTTTGTATGCAGGGGATGACTTGGGAGAAAGTATGTTGTACTTCCAGACTGATGCTGTGCCTGGAATTCAGAAAAGGGGATAAATGATACTATGAGAGATTACTTAAGTGCCTTTTCAAGTGTTCCTCATGAAAATATCTTCACCAGAAAAAAAAGTAAAATGAAGTTATATATAATAATTACACTTGGAAGACAATTGGTGCTGGAGTGGGTTCATTTATAAAAGATTATTTTAAATGGTAAATGGAGGTGTTTGTGTAAATCATGGCCCAGTTGAAACTTTTTTTTAACAGAAAAATCTGCATTGACCTAGATGGGAATATCTGAGACATAACCAAATACTCCATAACCATTTTCAGTCTACATCAGATTGTCTAAATATTGGTAGATTAATCACATCAAACAAAATCTTAGAGACTATAGATATTTTCATAGAATCACAGAATGGTTTGGGTTGGAAGGAACCTTAAAGATCATCTCCTTCCAGCACTGCTGCTGTGGGCAGGGACACCTCTCACTAGACCATGTTACTCAGAGCCCCATCTTGAGCACTTCTAGGAATGCAGCATCCACAACTTCTCTGGGCAAACAGTGCCAGTGTCTCCTTCACAGTAAAGACTTTGTTCCTGATATCTCATCTAAACCCACTCTGTTTCACCTTGAAGACATTCCCCTTGTCCTGTCACTCCAGGCCCTTGCAAAAGTCTTTCTGCATTTTGCTTGTAGACTCCTTTCAGGTACTGGAAGGCCACAAGTAGGTCATCCCTAAGCCTTCTCTTTTCCAGGCTGAAGAATCCAAATTCTACCAGTTTTTCCTCATGGGAGAGGTGCTCCATACTTTTAATTATCTTGGTGGGTCTCCTCCTACATGTATTTATATGCATTTTTCCTGTTGCATTTACCTTATCATTAAAATAATCAAAGTATAGTTTATATATGAATGCAGCTGAACAAAAATAACAGGAGCAGTAATTACAATTAGCCCTATTCTGATCCCAGAGATCTATCAATGACCATTTACAGCTTTTACAGCTGGTGTGTATTAACATGTGCAATGTAATGTGAGAACTGATGTTTATGGGTTGGAAGACTGCTTAAAATCACAGCTCCTCAAGGTTTATTTTAAGGTTTTTCTCATCAGTGTAGTATTTAAACTAGGTAAGTGGCATTTAGAAGTCATTTTGTTGGTTTCCTTTGGACTAAAATGCTTTGGAAGTTTTTAGCATAATTCTGTGTGGTGTCTCAGACTTCTAGATTACTGCTTGATCAGACACAGTTCAGGAACCTTAGCATAAAAACACTAATGGCAATTTATTTTGTAGTGGAGCAGATCAGGGCCTCTTCTTCTTTACAACTCTACAAACCATAAAGAATTATGAAAACCTTTATGGTACTGTCATCTAAATACAGAAATCTACTGTGAAATTTGTATTTACATGACACATTTAGTTCAGTGCATGCTTAGTGAATTATCAATGTATGATTTTCTATTTTATATTCAGAAAACAAGCAAATATCTTTATTGTTATATAATTTTGCATATTTTAACATTTCATGAAAATAAATAAAATTTGGAAATATAAATATTAAATAACTGTAATTCACCGTGTTCATTGTGTAATTATATTGCAGTGATATGTATGTTTAAAAAATATCAAATTTAAAAGCTAATTTGAGAAAAGAGAGCAGATGATAATAATATACACAAATTGTTACAGAATGAAAGAAGAGAATAAAGAGAAACAGAACCAGTTTTTTATAAATAGCAGCTATTTAAATGTGAGGTGATTGATAGCTGAAACATGTAGAAGAAATATCCCTCATTAATACCTGAAACATAGTTTTAGGGAAAATTTCCCCTGAACCCACTCCTTTAATTATAACATACTTGAATTGCAGAACATGTTAATTAATGTCCACAGTTCATTGCAAACATAATTTTTTGTAAATTAAGAAAAAATGGGAAAAGCTTTAATGTTATTTTGAAAATTTTTCACTACACCTGTATTCATTAAAGCTTTTTGTGCATACTGGATTATATAGGCATGCAACAAAATAATAAGTAATACTGATCTAAAAGCCAGCATATAATACTTGAAACCACTTTCCCTTATTTCCAGAGACACTACTTTACTAGTGTCTAAATCTTCCCTCCATCTCATCTAAACTCCTGAGGTTAATCTAGCAGTTATTTTGAAGCTGATAGTGTATTCTGCTCTGGGTTTAAAGGTCTTGAATAGTCCATTGTGTTGAACAAGAAGAAAAAAGAGAGATTTATCAAGTGTGATATTTTGAGATGGAACTGATTTCTTGTTCAATAAGTACTGCACTAAAGGCATGACTATTATAACTCTCATATAACATCAGCTCCCAAAACCAAATAGTTTTCTGAATACATAAAATAAATTACTGGACTGATGCAGACAAGTTTAAGGCAAGACATATACAAGAAAAAAGGGGAAAAACCTCTAACTTTTAAGAGAAAACATCTCTTGTACATCAGTGTACAATATTCTGCTAACAAGCAGGATTTCTCCCATCTCCAGCTCATTTTCCCAGCAGCCCTCTTTGGCTTTCACCACACTCCTATTCAAAGTGGCAGTGACTGTCCACAGCTCCTATCAGACCTGTATCAGACCGTCAGTGATTTTAGCATTTTAAATTATTCTACTTTAAATTAATTGTAATACTTTTGCTGAACAATGCGTGGATGGGTTCCATGCACTCTAGTGTTCCATTGAAAATATGAGCTGGACACATTAAACAAGAAAAAGGTATTTGAAAACATTATTTCAAAAGAGTGAAATATTTCCAAAAGCTATGGAAAGGTGGTAGTTAACACAAAGTTCTGTCTTCCAATGTGGTTTTAGACTTCAAGTTTTAAAATGCAATTATTTGCCCTGGCTGAATCGCTCCATAGTCTTGTTTTCACTAGCTCTAGGTATTATTAGCTAAATATCACCAAAATATTGTTGTTTCAGAAAGCTTATTTAAAATAAATAAAATCATAATGATTTATCATTTAGGTAATAGTGTGGATTACCTAAATGATTTTTTGCTATATTTGCTATATATAATAAATAATTTATGCCAAAATGCAAATATGTCTTGACCTTGTCTCATTACAAGTTGTATCATTACAGAAGTGACTGCTTACAACTAGTTTCAAGTTCAATATATTCAGCAAATTATCATCTCTGACATCTCAAGAATCACAATGTGTTAGAGGCACACAACAAAAACTTTTCTTGCTGCAACTTCTAAAGATTGTTGCAGCCAGCTACAACTTTAACCTGGATTCTTGACAAGTGCTGTGCATGAGTTCATAGAAAAATCACAAAAGCCATGATAACTGTCTTTTAAAAATAAGTATTTTTTAAAATAATAAATGTTTATACTTAATGTCAAGTTCAGCTATTTAACTGTAATTGTACTCATAAGGTATGAAAAACTATAAACTTAGCTTTGCAAAAATGGAATAAAAATTAAAATGTGCCTTTTAAGATTCACCTTTAAGACTATCAAAACTATCCTTCAAACTATGAACCTGGATAAGTTTTTTTCACAGTTTCCTGACTGAATTAAATAAAGCTCTCAGCCAAGAGCAGATGTGTAATTCTGCAATGGAAGAGGAGGCAGGGGAACTGAGAAGTAACATTATTTAGTTTGTTTTCTCGTTCATAGTCTGAAGAATAAAGTCTTTCATTGACTGCAGTACTCATGACTCTTTCAGAATTTTCAAGGCTCATTATTTAACAAATGATTTAATAAGTAATTCAGACATTAGGCTGTACAATGCATTCAAAATCGAAGGATGGAAGAAAATAAATATTTTATAAGATAGAGAAATTTCTAAGTAACATCAGTTCCATTGTGATTTCATAAAAATTTGCTTTTTTTGTGTACATTTAGAAATAGGTATCCTGAGATACAGCCATCCTCATTAAAAAGTCACAAAAAATCTGCATATATTGCAAATTATATTCTTGATACAGCAGCTTACCAGAACATTGCACAGAAATCATTCTAGAAAAAAAAAAGCCTTCTTGCCTTAAGTATGCCTTAAGAACATTAAAAGTGTAACTTTAAAGCCTCCATTCAGGGTTACAATAGTTCATCCACCAGCAGATGTTTTCCCTTTGACAGGATGCTTATACTCCAAATACGACTGCTAGAGTGAAAGAATACACAGTGCTTTAGCGCTGAAGACTGAAACCCAAATGAAATTTATATGGGTTCATGCCCTATTTAGATTTATTTTTAAAGGGGACTTGGAAATAACTTGGAAGTAACTAAAAGGATTTTGAAAGACAACAACATTCACTGTATGCCACCACTGAATAATGAATTATTCAATGGCAGGATACTCTAAAAGACCACAATATAAATAGCCTGGATGAAGCCTGAGCTGGCAGGGTGCTGTAGGACTGCCCTGTGCAGTGTGGGTGTGTGCATGTGGGAAAGAATCTGGGAGATTCCAGCAAAGGCTCACACCAAAAGCATAATATGTCAAATTATATGAGGCTTTCCAGGAAGAATTCACCTTTCCATTTTGGTGCTTCTGGTGAAAGCCAGAAAAAAAAGACAGAATTACAAAAAATATTGGGAAGACAAGTTGATTTGAGTTTGGTTTTCCTGGGGTGGGGGGAAAAAAGCCCCCAACAAACTACTGTAGTTGAAGCATGAAGGACTTTAAATCCCACATTATATTACTCTATCTGGGTCTGCCAGAGAAAAAATCCTTGCTGTTCCCCACACAGTTCATTGCTGGACTTTGAGGAACACCCATGGTTGTCCTCTCCAGTGCCATATCCTGCATCTGGGACAGGGCAACTCTGAATGTACATACAAATGAGAGGCTGGAGAGTGGTGATGTGGAAAGGGACCTGGAAGTCCTGGTTGATGGAAAGCTGGATGTGAGCCAGCAGGGCCCTGGCAGCCAGGAGGGACATCCCTGTCCTGGGGGCATCAGGGACAGCATGGCCAGCTGGGCAAGGGAGGGGATTGTCCTGCTCTGCTCTGGGGGGGCCTCACCTCGAGTGCTGGGGGCAGTTTTGGGTGCCACAATCAAAAAAGATACTGATGTTTTTTCTCTATGACCAGTGACAGGACCCAAGGGAATGGTCTGAAGCTGTGTCAGGGGAGGTTCAGTCTGGATATTGGAAAAAGGTTCTGCACCCACAGGGTGGCTGGGCACTGGAGCAGGCTCTCCAGGGAAGTGGTCACAGCACCAAGCCTGACAGATCTCAAGAAACATTTCAACAATACTCTTGGGTATAGTGTCATTCTTAGGGTTATGTTGTACAGGGCCAGGAGTTGGATGTGATCCTTGTAGTCCCTTCCAGCTCATGATTTCTATGATTCTATGAGATTTTGGGGATTATGGGGTTTTTCATCGTTTTTAAGAACTTTTTGTATCAATAAGTTTACTGGGCAATGTAAAGAGAGAGTCTTGTTTTGTTAGCTAAGATGCCTCATTAAAAAAGACAAAATATCAGCTGATTGCCTTATTTTGCCAAATATATCTATATTAGCATTTAAGAAGGAATGAGACATACCTATTCCAGAACAGCAAATCCCTTGTGTTTATGTAGGAAGCTGAAGTCCCTGATTTGAATTTCTAACACATCTTTTAGTCATTTTCTTTCAGTAAATCTTGTCCTGTCCTTGGGGTCCACTAGCACAGTAACTTTCCAGGGACTGAACATTTTCAGTCTTCCCCAAGTGTAATTTTCTAATCCTCTCCATATATGTTGGACATGTTCCAAGTTTCCAGTTTATCTTGAAACATAGACTCCTAGAATTCCTCTGTTCTGTTTTCTTCTCCATCTACTTTTAAAAGGACTCAAAGGAAACAGACAGTAATACTTTCATTATCTGTCCATATTCTTGTGCTCCTAGGAAAGTTTTTCTGGTTCCCATTAACCTTTCCTCTCTCTATGTGGAGATTAAGCACTCCATCCCTTTCCCTAGCACATATTTCTTCTTTCTTCCACTGTGACAAAAGGAAATGTAGTAACTTTCCTATTTTTTTAATAATTATTAAGAGCTTAATCAGTAAAAAATGGCCATGGAAAAGACTGTAAAATAGCTCGGTTTAAACAAATTTGTACATACCATTTTTATCTATTGGAGTTGGAAAACCTATAATAAAATATTATGGCAGGATTGGTAAAATGCTGATATTATATACTGTTTATGAGGAAAAATTGTAATACAAAATGCATCTTGCCGTCATCTCTTGCTTACAGCTACCATGCTGATTCACTGGTCTTTTTGTCTAAATTTCATATCAGGAAAATAACATTTCAGTAATCATATGTTCTCTGGGGTGATTTCCAGAATAAATGTGCTCTGTTGAATTAAGAATATGTTGGAAGATCGGTGGACTGGAGTAGAGGAATAGGGAATAAAGCAAGCTTGACTAAATGTGTTTGCTTGCCAGAATCTCATGTCCTTTCTAGAAACTTGACTGGAAAATAAGATAAGTGCACACTTTAATCTCAAATATCTGTACAGTGAAGATAGCTGCATATGTTCTAGACTTAAATGGGCCTCCTATAAATTATTCAAATATGTTCTTTCCACTCAAACTTTTCAAAAATATGTCTTTGTAGAAAGTGAGGACCACAGACTAGATTGCAATACAGCCAGACCAAGACAGGTAGAATTTCTGGGTCCATCAACTGTATCAAATTGCTAATTCTCATCCTTCCAATTTTGATGATCAATTACATAAGGATTTTTTTAGGTGGTTTTAAAATTATTATTATATATTTAAATGAAATCAGAAGGCAATGGAGATAAGCTAATAGCTTGGTGCTTACCATGTCCCTGACAGATCCGTGAGACCAAAGCAGACCAAGGCAGTGCACCCGTGTCAAGGAGCAGCCAAATCATTTCAAGACCACTGTGTGCATACAGCTACACACTGCATCATGTGTGTATCAGCTGCCATCATGTTTGCCAGTCATGTCCATCAGAATCTCTTCTTTCCCATGATTCTGCTAGAATCTCTGAACTTCTTTCCCTTTCTCACTTTTCGTCATTACTTCTGATTCATATTTACTGCACGTTTCTTTGTCCTCAATATGTGTTTCAGTTATCCCCCTATCTGCCACCAGAACCTTAATGAAACTTGATTTTGCCACTAATTTTTCTGTAGCTTGAAAGACCTCACTCTAGGGAAAAAAATCTTCCTTATTTTCATCCCTGCTTCATGGCAAAGGTGGATTTTCCCAAGTCTCAGCTTTGTCTGTCCTTTCTCCTACTCTTACAATATTTTCTCTTTGAAGAATTTGATTCCTTTACATTCAATTCACACACTTTCCTAGTAATGCATTAAATTTTTTCAAGTTTAAATCCATTCTCTTGTACCTTTTAACACCTGCCAAATCCAATTCTGTTCATAAGGTACTATGATTTTTTTGTAGTAGTACCATTATTTTTTCCCTATAAACAGGATCACTCTGTTTTGTAGGTAAAATAAAAGAATACATAACATTAACCCTTTTTTGCTTTCTTCCACTTTACTTCTCATTGACATACAGAATTATCTGTTTATGTCATGGTTGCCTGAATCACTGTTTGTATTTTGATAAAAATAAATTATATTAAATAATAAATAATATTAAGCTTCTTAATGCTGATATTGGGGGAGAAAAGTTTATAGCTGTTTAAGGAACAAAAAATGTTTATATATGAATCATATATGCAGCTAATTCCAACAGCTTACATAGAATGCACTGAACAAGCAGAGCTATAATGGTTAAAAGTTATAGCAACTACTTTTCCTTAAATGTCACAATCTGTGATTGAAATAACTTTAACTTGACAGAGGATAACTCTAATAAACCCAGTGCCACACAATCATGATGAGTATTAGTATTGTAGTGTTGTGGTTTCTGTAAGCACGACCAGATCCTTTAGGATGAGTAGTTTGAGTTTCCTGAGTTCACCTCAACCTTCAAAGGACTGCAAGATCTCTTGGTCAGCCCTGCAAGCCCACAGGTGTCCTGCTGGTGTGCAGAGGCTGCCAGGAGAAGGTGCTCACCTCCCTGGTACCAGTTGATGCTCACAGCCTGGCTCTGCAAGGCTCATTCTCCTCTGCTCTTCCCTTCCCTACCACAGCATTTGGGTGGCCTTGCCAGTTTCCCTCCCTCTCTCTGGGACCTGCAGCTTCATGTCCTTCCCCAGTTTCTCCTGACAGATGGCTCACTGCTCCCAGTGAGACAGTGAGATACCTCTTACTGTGATCCAAGGCAAATTGATCTCCCAGTCCCTGGCTGCAGTTCTTCATCTGAGGGTTGCAGCTCCAGGAGTGATCCATAGATAATGAGTTCTGAGGCTGTTTTAGCTACGATGGTGTCATGCTATTAATGTGTAACCCAATGAATTGGTATCTATGTTCATTCAGTAATTCAACAAACAATGGCTGGATTCTGTCTTGCCACAAGCAATTCTAAGTTTGTGCTGGGTTGACAATTTGTTTCCAGACCCTCCTCACCTCAGCACCTGCCATTCCTCCAGATATGGTCAGAAGCCTTTCCTGACATGAAAAAAGATTTAATTTTTCTACTGCAGCTTATCATGCCAAATCTAAATTACACCCCACATTTCTCTTTTAGATTTCACTCTCCTCAATTGCATTTTACTCTAAGAGCGTAATAAATATCCAACTGTGCTGGAAAATATTGCTTCTAGCTCTGAAATCTGGTTTCATCTAGCTGAGAAACATCAATAGGAAATGTTAGTAAAAGACCTGACACTTTCTGCAAACCATTCTCCCACAGAGTTGATCGTCCTTTGTCCCCTTTCATTTTGTACAAACGTGGTCAAGTCACCTCCATTCTCTAAAAAAAAAGACAGTCAATGTTCTTCTCCAGCAACATTTTTTGTCCTTTCTCTTCAATTACTATGGGCACAGAATATTACAATAGTTATCCCTAGCTGAGTTTCCATATACTTTCCAGAAACCACTAAAACGAAGTCCTTAGTACACTCTGCAGATTACATGAAAATAAATATACCATTTTATTTATTTATTCTTTGATTTAAGAGCTTCCTTAAGCAAAATTTTTCCCTCTGTCTTTGTCTTCTGCTATTTAATCCTTTCTCAGATTTCTTTTTACCTCACCTGAATCACTATTTCAGTCCATTATAAACATAAAAATATGATCTCAAATCCTGCCATAATTTTCTCCATGGTTACCAGGGTCCCCTTGGCCTTGTGCATTTTCCTTTTAAATTATTTATTTAATTAAACCTCTCCACAGAAAACAAATTTACTTTCCATTGTTACATGGCAACACATCCCAGAACTGTACTTTTGCCCAAAAATTTACCTCATGTAACTTATAACTGTAGTAGAAAACTTCATCTGTCCTAGTATTTGTTGCAGAAAAAAAAAAGCCCAAACAAACCTAGTGTTGACATTTATCTGTTTCAGATGACTATTTTAGAAAGAATGGCTGCCTCATTGTGTCTTATTTCAGCTATGAAAGAGTTTGAGTGGTTACCCATTAGAGTAATGTATCCGCATTCAGGATATCAAAGCTAAGATCTCCATTAGAGTTTTGATTAATATTTTACTGGATTCTCAACTGTAAATTTCATTTCAGTTGCCTAAACCACGTTTTTTCACACTATTCTTTTTTGCTGCCTTGCTCTTGTCACCAATAATCTCTATCCATCACCATCCATCCAGACTTTGTTCTTGGATGTCAACTTCAAATCATATTTCTTACTCAAGTCATCGTATCTAGGTTATCTATATCTTGACAAGTTTTATTTTTACAACTGAGACAATGAATGTCTATCATTTTAACCTTTATTAGCTTAGTCCTTTTTTATTCCATCTCAAATGAAAAGCTATTCAAGATGCACAGGACAAATTCATAATTCACTCCTATTACTTTGATGATACAAATTCCCTCTTTTTATTTCTCTGTTGGATTCCCCTCTTTATCATATCATAAATGAAAGTACAGAAAAAAAAAGGCTTCACACTATGTCAATAGTATTTTCATTTATCCTTCAATATCAAGGTTTCACCTTGCAATTGCCACTCACAAAGTGCTCACAAAGTAATCCCCTCTCCATGTCCTCAAGGGCAGTTCCCTATTTATAATTAACAATGAATTATTGTTTCCTTGTGATTGTTTATGTATTAATCATAATACCATTATGGGTTCTTTTTCACACTTGCATTGCAAGCTATTTAAGGAAAGAAGAGCTTTGCTTCATTGTGCAAACCCCTCTCAAGTGGGGACTGGACAAGACCTTCTTCTATTGTGCAAATAGAATTATAAAATGAAAACTATATATATATTTTATGCACAATTTTTGGGTGCATGCTTTGTATAACAGGAAAGTTTCATACCATAATGTCATGACAAGACACAGGGAGAGATTAGTTCTCTTCCTCAATGGATGTTCTGTGACCCACAATTAAATGAATTAATTCAATAAATTTACATCTCTGAATCCTTATTATTGAATTCTCAATTGCTATCTAAAAATTACTCTAATTGAAGTAACACTAGCAAAGTACAGTCCATTGGTATTCTGTGAGCTGTACTGTCATAACAATTACTTTGATATAAATATTAGATATTAATATAGTAATGAAAAGTACAACTATTTTCTATCATGAATGCAGCATTTTTACTTTCTAGGGTTCTTCTCATTCAAATTGAATGAAATAATTCCAATATTCTGACAATGAAGTGAAATGTAAGTTCTTTTTTGTTTTTTTTTCTGCTAATAGTTGTGATCTAGATTTGAACATTAATGCAAATGGTAAAATGAGGAAAAAACACATAATTACTTGATTAATTTAATGAAATCAAAGGAAATAGTCCAGAAGCAGCAAAACGACTTCAGAGTGATGAAAGTTGTTATCATCTATGGGTTTCTAATGTCATCAGAGGGTACCATAAAGGTGGATTCTTATCAATAGGCTGAAATAATGGAAAATTTGAGTGTTTCACAGGAAGATGATCTGAAATATTTGTAACAGGAATCAATCTACCACTCTACCATGGTATGATGCAGTACATGAGATTTCCATGTAAAGCCACAGAAAGGGCAAATGAGTGTACACTTAGCTCACCTCTGACCAAATTCACAACTGCACCTAGTGTCAAGGCACCCAATGCAGCCTCTGAGGAAACATCCACAAGATTATCAGCCTAGGCATAAATATAGCAGAGGAACCCTTCACAAAAAGTTGACATCACACAGCTGGTGCTTGAGGCACATATACAGGAGGCACATCCGTGTTTCACAGCAACAGAGCAGGAGAAGAAATTTTAACTAAGAACCCCAGGTATTATTCTTGAAGGACATCTTCATGGATCTTTCTATTTTCTAAATTCTAGTCAGCTGCTATGAGCTAAGGAAGAGTCCACCTGTGCAAATCAGATCAATTTCTAAACTGAGGTTATGAGGGACATATAATTAGTGAATCGATATTTTCCCCCTACAATTTTTTGAGTAGTTTGCATAGTGTATGCAACCATCTCTGGGGATAGAGCATGGAGGCAGGAGGTATGTGAAACCCAACCTACAAGTCTCTGAGTTTTCAGGAAAAATTAATATAAAACCAATGACCGATTACAGATGTTTCTTTGCAAGTTCCAGGCTGAAACATCTTAGTGTAGTAAAACAATGAGGACATTCCTTAAATCTTACACTTACTATCATTCTAAGGTTGAAATTAAAAAAAACTATTGCTTTCTTTAAAATGTTTTTTGCTGTGCATATAAATTAACTTTTATCTCCATGATGGCTTGTTTTCACAGCTGGTCTTTTAAGTTTTAATCCTCAATTTGGCTCCTGAACAGAATCCACACTTCAGGTTTTTTATTTAATATTCAATCGCCTTCCTAACACCTGTCAGAAACCAACTTTTGAACAGGAAAACATAAAGAAGTGCATTTTAATTGTTCATTAAAAGACTTCTGTGCAATTTTTAAGTGCTAGGAGATCCATAAGAAAACCCTGAACAGTCATACCTCCTTCCACAAGTTCTGGATTTGCACACAAAAATATTTTCACAGTCTTTTCTACCTCAGTTTTCAGAAACATTTGTCAAGGGTAATACTCTATATTTAAGAACACATATAAACAAAAAGGTGTTCTTTTCAAGTGTTTAATTTATATGAAGGGCGTCTATGTCTCTCAAAATGAATTAACATGAGTAGAATAATGAGATTTCATAAAATATGCTCAACAACATTCATAGCCAAAGTTCAAAAAACAAAGAATGATTAATCCCTAGTAATTAATATTCTGCAAAAACCTGTTGTGGCATTGTAAGACGAAGGACTTGAAAATTTAAGATTTCAAAATAAAAATAAAACTAATTTTTAAAAAATATTATGTTTTTTGTTAGCGGCAAGCAGAGAATCATGAGAATTAACAATATGTGAACCTTACCAAATCTCACTTTTACTTATATAGAATATACCAATACATATATAGACACAAGCTACTGCATTCTTACACTAATGAGCTCTTGTAATAATCAATTTTGATGGGATACAAGAACATCAGCTCTGTCTTGTTTCCATTTGTTAGTTCTTCCTTTACATCATCAGTCGTCGAACTAGAGCAATAATAAAAATTCATCATGTTACTTTTCTCTATATGAAATATGTTAAGTATGTAACTTGGCAACTTCTTTCAGATGATGAAGAGAGATCCAGAAGAATCAAATATTGACCTTACTTATTTTAATGTTTTTTTTCTTGAATGAGCTCAAAACATGCTGCTTTAATTTTAATGATTCAGTGTTAATTTGCATTTTGTTTGAGCCACAAACTGGGACTTCAAGAACAATTGCCCATTCTTTTAGCTTCAACATCTGAACAACTTAAAAAATTATATCATGTAGAAGGAAAAAAATTGGTTTTAAGTATATTTTCTTTCATAATTATTTTTCTGTTTGTTTAGGTTGTTGAATTTTGCTTGCTTGCTTCATTTTGGGTGGGTTTTTCAGTTGTTTGGGTTCTTTGTTTTGGTTTGTTGGGGTTTTTTTTAAGTGTAGCTATTGAATAAACATAAATCTACAGCTTTGTGCTTTGCTCCTCCAAAGGAAGTGTAAGACCTGAAACTCATTAATCATGAAGGGGCTGTGCTTTACCTTGTGACATTGATCATGCCACCCCTAATCGATCAAAAGCACTGTAGGGGCATTTAACTCAGTTTGAGGTCTACGAAGAAAACCATACATTATTCAGAGATGTCTGGAACTCAAGGGCCAGGAAGACAGATTGCGTAAAGAACTGCAAAACTAAAGGAGTTTTAGGTTCTGACATGGATGCAATAACTTCAAAGAAGATGAAAAGTGTGGAATAACAGTAATGGAAACTTTATTTACCAAAATTACTGTGGTACAAGTCTCTTATCTCAGCAAGATATCAAATAATAACGATCTTCAGATGCAATTGACCTGTGTGAATTTAAACTCATGACCTGAACATGACAGATCATATATCCCCCTATGACTTCTTGAAGATAGCAATTTGGCATTTGGAATTACTTTTTTGAAATAGATAAAAGCATAGTGATCTTTGCATGGCATAAACATGGATCAGATAATAAATCCTAAAACCTTTATGAAAATACATTTATTTTCTGCAACTCTTGATAAAAAGATTAAGAAATTGATAAATGGCCATCATGTCATGGAGCTATTAGATATCTGGCTTTGTAAGCTATGAAGAGGATCCAAGTTGACAAGCATTCATAAATGCAACAGCTAAATTCCAATTCCAATTCTATCACTGAGGTATGCAGAAATATCTTAGAAAATTAAAGAAAATAATTAAAAAAATTAATACAATGCAGACATTTTGAAGGAGATACATTTTGATCTACCATCATTCCAGACTAATAATATAGACTTCTGGTAGTTTTAAAATAGATTCATGGAAGATTGCTGGCTCCTCTCTTTTTTTATCTCTGTTTTTATCTTTTTTGTAAATGTACAGAATTGCTAAGTTTGGAAAAGGCTACGAAGACTATTGAGTCCAGCTGTTAACCCAGCAACACTGTTTTCACCATTGAACCTATGTGCCACACCTACAAATCTTTTAAATGTCTCCAGGGATGGTAATTCCACCAGTTTTTTGGGAACCTGTCCCAGTGTTTGATGCTCCCTTTTCCATGAAGAAATTTTTTTCCTAATATCCAATAAAAACTTTCCCTGGTGCAACCTGAGACCTTTTCTTCTTGTCCTATTACTTTCAGCTTGGGAGAAGAGACCAGCTCTTGCCTTGCTACAATCATCTTTCAGGTGCTTTTAGAGTGATAAGGTCTCCCCTGAACCGCCTTTTCCCCGTACCAAACAAGCCCAGCTCCCTCACGTGACCTTCCTAGTATTTGTGCTTCTAACCCTTCCTCAGCTCTGGACCCTCTACAGCCCCTCAACGTCTTTCCTGCAGTGAGAGGCCCAAAACTGGACGCAGGATTTGAGGTGTGACCTCAACAGTGCCAAGTATAGGGGGACAATCCCTGCCCTGGTCCTGCTGCCATACTGTTGCTGATCCAGGCCAGGTGTCTTTGACCTTCTTGGGCTCCTGGGCACACCTGGCTCATGTTCAGCTGCTGTTGACCAAGGTCCCTTCCCTCTGGGCAGCTTTCCAGCCACTCCACCTCCAAACCTGGAATATTGTCTGGGATTGTTGAGATCCAAGTGCAGGATCCAGCATTTGATCTTGTTAAAACTTATGAAATTTGCTTCATCAATCCAGACTGTTCAGATCCCTCTGCAGAGCCTTCCCACACTCCTGCCCAGCTTGTGGTCATCTGCAAACTGACTGTGGGTGCCCTGTGGATCTCCTCATCCAGATCATCAAAAGAGGTTCAACAGGACTGGCCGCAGTGCTGAGTCCTGGGGAACCCCCTGGTGTCCATCTCCAGCTGGATGTAACTCCATCTCCCACCAGTTTCTGGGCTCAGTCATCCAGTCAGTTTATCTAGGAAACTGAGCACCTGTGCAAGCTATGAGCAGCCAATTTCTCCAGCAGACACTGTTGGAAATGATGTCAAATGCTTTTCTGAAGCCAGGGAAGCAATATCCACAGCCTCTCCTTTACCTACTAAGTGGGTCATGTCATAGAAAGAGATCAGGTGAGTCAAGTGGGACTTGCATTAAATACCTCAGCCTTTTCCTACTACTTTTTCATTATGTTTCTTTCCACACATAAAGGATGAATAGTCTCCTTAGCCCTCTTTGGTTGTTAATGTATTTATAGAAATATTTTTACTGCCTTTTACGACAAAAGGCAAATTAACTTCTAGATGGCCTCAGCCTGATTTTATGCCTCCATAACCTCTTGACATCCTTATAATACTCCTGAGTGACCTCCCCCTTCTTTCAATGGTGGTACACTTTGCATCCTGAATTCCAGCTGGTTCCCAGCCAAATCTTTCTGTTCAGCCAAACCAGTCTTCTTCCCTGTCGGCTCACCTTCCAGCACATAGACACTCCTGCCCCTTGAAATTTCCATCTTGAGGAATGTCCAGCCTTCCTGGACTCCTCTATCCTTCAGTACTACCTCCAAAGGGACTTTGTCAAACAGTCTTTTACACAGACTCCAGAAGTCAAAATACCAGTTCTGCTGACCCCCCTCCTTTTTTTCACCAATCATTTGTCTGATTATATTGAATTGTTTTACTTCAGCATGAACAACCATTCTGTAATGCCAGTTATTATGTTCCTACATCCAATTTATTTAATTGACTAAAATGGGCAGAAATTGGCTTTTTCATCCTCCAGAGAACATTCAACTTCCAAATGACTTGGTCTGGTTTCTGAGTGAAAAATTGATGTTGCCAGCTGACCAGTCATCTCTGATAAGGTAGCTCACATCTAAACAAACAACCAAATAAGCATTCCTCAGGAATATTTACACAAACAACAAATAACAATTCTCTTTATGATTACTGTCACGTTAATGTGTTTTACAAACCACCAATGTAAGCTGGCATACAGAGAGGGGAAGACATGTTCCTTTATTCATTACTACAGAAAGCTTAAATGAAATGCATGACCAAGTCCTTGTTTGCATGGGACTGAAGAATATGAGATGCATTTCTCCATTTCTTATAGTGGGTGCCTTATAATGCCTTTGTTTAAAAGATTTATTCCTTCTTTGTTCAAAAAACCAAATTCTTCTTTAAAAAGACATTATATGATATTTTATTATTTAAAGAGTTCTAGTTCAGAGAACATGAATGGCACTAAATTCATCAGTGCCTCCCTATCATCTTTAAGCAGAAGGATTATAGCAAAGAAATATTTTTTTCTGTGCCTTATCTTCAGTCTCAGAGGGAGAAGACTATGGCAGACCTAATTATATTCACAATGAACTCAGAGGAAAGTGGTTCTGAGGTAAAATTTTCATTAAAACAATTACTCATATCTCCATATGTCAATTCATAAACAGATGCTGAACTGTAGGATGAGGAGTTTCTCCTACGTATCAACTATATTAAGTGGTAATGAGCTTTTTAAATAGTTGTCATGAGAAGTCATGTACCCAGAAATTTGATAAATTTCAGTGACAGAGAGGAATAGACCCATTCAGACAGTGAGCCTTCAAACTATATCAAAAGCATGACATTTTCCTCCATGCTGTATCTGAATTGCCCATTAACCAAGATAAGTGGAAACAATCTGACACCAAATGTCATCAGCAAGATACATAAAGGTCATTAGCTTATTACTGCTACACTCAGCACTTGTGCAACATTGGATGGCGTCACTTTCTTTACATGACACAAGAAGGGCAATGATACAGAACAATAAAACATCACTTGGGAGGACTTGCAGGTGAGAATTCAATAGGAGAAAATAGAATGACAACAATTGTCTTATGTTCAGAAGTCAAAACTTAGGGCATAATTTTAAACATGAATCTAAAGTTAAAACATTTTTAGCAGCTTCTTCATGGTTATCTTGGACAGTATGCAGTAATACCTAATACTGCATGGCAACTTGTATATTTTTTATTACCTTTGAAGCTCAGCTCTAAAAGTTATTTCACATTGACATGACTAGGACACTGCAAACTTTAACATCTCTCTTCAAATCAAGTAATCCCTTCAGCCTAGTTGATATTGCAAAATGTGCTCCAGGCATTTTCTTTTTAGCACCATAAATGAGATAGCGTTCAGCTCTCTTGCATACTTATGCTGCATACGAAAGTAGGAACATTTATAACTATTGCTGAAATAGAGTGATGCTAAAAATCTAAATTTAACCTTCAGAAATGTGAAAAATGATGCGTCTATTTCTATATTTTCACTCAGATTAAAAATGCTTACAAAATACAGAAGATCTGCAAATGTCTGAGTTCACGAAGAATTAAAATGTTCTGATGTCCTTAGCTGTACATCTATGAGAAAAATCATGAATGAGATTAGGTTACTAAGGAGGCAGAAAATAATTTGCCCCTACTTTTGTTTATTGTCAAATGCATATTAGATTACTGGAAAATATGCCATTTATTTTAAAATAAAATAATGATTTCTAAGGTTTTTTCCACAACCATTTATGCTCACATACTCAAATGTAATAGGTATCTAATATTAAACTCAGTCTAAGCAACTGTCTCAGTAAATATAGATTGAATTGAAAGTCAGGCATCTCAATATCATTTGGGATTTGACTCATGGTAAACAATGAAAAAGCAAACTAAATGAGGTTCCTGATGTCAATGTTATTTCAGAGGAATAGGAAAAAACAACACAAGACTGTGAATTTTGACATATTCAGTTAGTTTTTTTCCAGTAAAATCAGTATTCTTACTTTAGAGACTCTATTGTGAGTGCTTAATGAGAAGCTCAAGCCAAGACGTGGTTTCAGTGAGTGAATTATATCTTTGGGAGGAAGAACAGAGGCAAATTTCAGAACAGACCTGCAGGTTCAAGCTGTACAGTAAATTTTCTTTGCATTCATCTGTGTTGGAGGCTTCAATCTCATTGAAAATGACAAATTACTTTTCCGCACCAGTCTCCCCTACATTTACCCCTGCAAATCAGTCGCTGATATGTATGTCCTCTCTGCTATTTTGACTTAATTTTATCTTGTATTAAAATTATAATCTGTACATCTATAGATGTACATAGGTTTTCTAGATTACTGCAGTATTGCCAGGTAGTGCCCTTTAAATATCAGTTTCATCAGCAGAGGCTTAAAAGACTTTGAAGTGGCTGGTGAGATTAGAGAGGTGACGAAACACACAATTTGCATTTTCCACAAAAAATGCTGTAACTGTGGCACAGCTATGGTGTACTTCTACCACTGAATGCAGAGGAAAAATTCCATGCCTTCCTGCGCTGCAGAGCTGAGACATCAGCTATTCTACTTTCTGCTCTTTCATTCTCTTTGAAATACTTAGGAAAGCAGCAAATCTGAAAATTATTAAACTACATATAATAAATATCTGGCAAGCTATATTGCAATTTTTATTTAGCAGGAGCTTGTAATAAGAGGAACCAATTGTGTTAATAAATACACACACATATATGCAGAGAGGAGGAGGGAAAGGGAGGAAGAGGGGGAAGAATAATTTCATTTTCTACTGAAATACAGCATTCTCTGGTATAAAATGAAGCAATTAACAACAGTTCACAGAACTGCATAAAACCGGAAGTGATTATTGCAGCCAATTAAAAGTGCAGAGGATAATTACATTTGGCAGACTGCAAACCCTTGCTGGAATCTGTCCAGAACACAGGTCCAGACCAGCAGCTCAGTTAGTCTGGAAGCTGGTTCCAAAGAGCAGCGCCCAGGGTGAGTGTGCTGAACATTGGCTTTCACACAAGCAGCTGCTTACTCATGAGCTGGCCAACGAAGCTGTCACAAGAATGGTGCAGCAAAAAGAGACTGTCAGCATCTACCAGGCCATAATTAAACCTCATCTCTGTACTTTTTTCCAGGCATGTACTTCCTTTCTGTGTATCAGCTGACTAAATAATTGTCACAATTAAAGGTGCTTCAGTCAATAGACATTTCAGCTGATTGGTAATTTCAATGAAGCTCCAAAAAGCCACCACTGACATAACTTTACCTTTTTCCAACTGGCATCACCAAAATTCCAGAAGCTATTATATTGACAGTCAAGTTAGCTTGACATTTTCTGAATGAGCCTGTCAGACATCTTTTTTTTATGACATTGATAACCTATTTGTCCTATATATGGCTACTAATGCTGGTAAAGAATTCACCAAGTAAAAAAGGAATATAAAACTTTAAGGTGTAACCTAAACTCAGAACTCTTGTGCTTTTTCTACCTCCTTTTGTATTTGCTTGCAATGACCCCAGCAGCCTCAGTAAATAAATGAACTGGATGAGGCAAGAAGCATGGGACACAGCAATGTTCAACAAAAGCATTCATTCTTATCCACATCTATTCATGTTACCATGTTTGGTTCACTGATATATTCTCAAAGATTCAGAGCCTGGCAGGCATCTCTGGAGATTGCCTGGTCCAAGCCTCTGATTAGAGCAGAGTCCATGACAGCAGGTTGCTCAAGTTGAATTTTGAAGATGGAGACTCCACAACATCTCTGCTCAACCCATTCTTGTGTGTGACCACCCTCGTAGTGAAGTGGAATTTCCTGTGTTTCCATTTGTGTCTCTTGCCTCTCATCTGCCTCTGGGCACCACTGAGAAGAATCTGTCTATGCTGTCTTTACTGCTCAATCACATATTTATGGGCATGTGTAAGTCCCCCCTGAGCCTTCTCTTCTCCAGGCTGAGCGGTCCCAGCTCTCTCAGCCTCTTCTCATTTGTCAGATGCTAAAGATCCTTAATTTAGATCCTTAATTTAAGGATCCTGATTTAATAGTTAGGATTCCTAATTTGGATCCTTAATTTAAATCCCTTCCCTGGGCTTGCTCTACTGAGTAATGTCTCACTAACTGGTAAGCCCATTTTTTTGGCTAATTTTCTGAGATTTATTTTCTAAGAAAAGAAGTACAGCTGTGCTGTCACATCCATTTGAGAAGTAGCTACAATTTAATTTTATGGCCCAAAAACAGCAGCAACACACCTAAAATACGGATCCTGAAATTTATTATCATTGTCAGTAAAAACACCACAACATTTACTAAGGAGTTTTCTAAATAAATGTATGAACCTATTTTGTACATAACTAAGTTCTTTAATTCAGTTTCTATTTTTGCTATCCATAATTACTCATTTTACTGTGAATCTCCCATAATTTTGTAGCTTAATTTCAGTTTGCTTCTCAATGGAAGAAGTTCTTTTGATACTGCTGATTTCTATCTGCTATTATATACATAATAAGTTATTCAAACATATCTAATTCATTTTTTGCAAGTAAAAAAACTTTACAAAATAAAAGGCTTAAAGGGTATTGAATCTCAGGATATATTAAACTGCTTATGTGTTTTTCTCCAGCTTGTTGCTGAGGTAAAAGAATATTTGTAATGAATGATGAATGGGTTGGTCCCACTGTATTTAATGCTTGTATTTACTAGTTAATACATAAAATTGTGGAAATACTTATATCATTTTCTCATCTAAGTCCAAAGTCTGTTTGCATTTAATCCCAGAAGTTTCAGCATTTCCAGAAAAAAATAAATAGATTTGAAGATTAATGACAAAGGGATGAAAATGCTTCTTATAAAGTAATAGTACTGATGTATTCTAAAGTGTCTAAGAACAATATTATAGTCATGCCTCTTTCATCATGTTTATCCAAAAAATATTGTCAGGATTAATTACCATAAAACCATTAAGAAGTATTGTAAATGCATTTAGGAAATTAAGTGGTTAATTGAATCAACTATGTGAAGTTTTCGTTGTGGTTCAGGGTGGATCCAGCAGAGACTATTTTGGAAGACACAGTAGGTGAAAGGGTGCTGCCTATCTGAACCCCTTTGACCACAGTGGGAACGTATTGATGTGAAGATGTAGAATCACAGAAGTAGAGTAACAATGTCCAGTGTCCATTTCATGACCTTCTGAGTATTATCATCAGTATGAAAAAACATAAAGAAAGAAAGTTCCACTGAAGGATTTGGAGCAGTCATCAGCCTCAGGTGCTGCAGACTGGACTCTGTGTGTGGGAGTTAAGTGAGAAAGAGGAAGAAGAAATTAAGAGTAAGGAAAATGAACACACAATGGAAAAATTGATGAACCATTTGAAAACCATCAGTAGAAAGTTTGCTGCTAAACATTTCTATAATGTTTATGGAAAATTTATTCTCTTCAGTAAAAATTATTTCACTTGGCAAATTCAAGCACAACTACTGATGACTTAATGAAATGTTTCAGGAGGGCATGGAAACAGTTTAGAAATAAGCAGGAGAGCTGAGTGTTTTATGACTCTCTGGGACCTATTGCTGTTATTTCCCAAGCCATCACACCAATTACAGACCCTTACTGGAGACTGCATGCTCAGAGAGAACAGGAATAGATATATTGGCCTCTATAAAAAAAACAACTAATTTTCTGTAGATAGTGTCATCAAAAAAGAGTCACAACTCCCATCTCCAAATGATAATACAGCTTATGTTGGATGGATCCAACAATGGATCCATATAAATTTGTTGTTACATAATATATTGGATTCACTGAATATCTCCAAAATTCACCTACAGTTCCGTTTGGCACTACTAATTTGATCCTATTTTCAGTCACCTGAAAATTTCAGCTTTCTTGTAGAGCTTAAAAAGGACATCAACTCTTAGGAAAAATATTTAAATTATATTTAAGATAGCACTATTATAATGGAAATACTTTGTAATTCATTTGACTCCTACTTAAAATAATATCAACATTTTATTTGAATAATCAATGACAATTATAGCATAGGAGCTTAAGAATATTAAATATATTGTACACTGAACAGAACAATAGAATCCCTCACATCTCATTTTATTGTATTTTATATTGGGGAATGACTTGCAACCCCAAACTACTTCGGCACTTCTGTAAAATTATGTGAGAAAGAGGGCCATCTTGGCATTATTCAAATCCCAAACAGGCCTTACATTCTGATAACTTACTCTTTGCTGAGTAATTTACAGCTCAGCCAGAAGATGCTCCTCCTACCAATTAAACAGTAAAATCACTGGTAAGAGATCTTTTCTATTCCTTTAATGTGGAGCTGGATCCTCAAGAAATCCTATTAATCTCACATCAGGACCTATACAAACAGAGAGGAGAGTTTGGAAATCTGGGCTACTTATGCTGGAGTGCAAGGAGCTGAAGGCTGCTGCATGATAATGGGCACAGTGAGTTTCAAAAGATGCTGCACAGAAACCCAGAAGGAATCCTGTGGGGGGAACCAGTGAGGAGTTACCTGGGATTCTGCTGCTGGTGTGTTATTGCTTTACAAGTTAGGAGCACTTAAGCTAAATATTTTGTGTCAGGGAGACCAGCTGATGATACCCACTTTGTTTAGAAAGAGAGACAATGGAGGCACCAAAGGAGACACCTCAAAATCTTTTTTTCCTGGCAATGTTTTATGCTTCATTGGGTGAAAGGAAAATATGTACATGGGTTAACCGATCTCATTACATAAGAGTTCAATAGAATTCAGCAACTGATTAACTGTTTGCTAAAAACCTGTAAAACAGTATTTTCCTTATCAGGATGACACTCTTAAACACTCCTCCTGGTATCTGAACTCAGTCTTTTGCAATTTTATTGAACCCACTAAAAGACTTCCACAGTTTAGTGTTTCAGGGCCTAGATTTACAGAAGAGAGCAGATGGAAATAGGAAGTAGGAGTTCAGTGGTTAACCACAGAAACCAAATATAAATTGATAAACTTAAGTTTTTGTGCTCATAACATTATCTCCAGATGACTATTAAGGAGTAATAACTAAAATTCACACCCTGTCAACTATCTTTAGTTTACTAAATTATTTTCTTTCATTCTACTGAAAAATCAAAGTTTTAACAAATCAACCAGTTGTTGCAAAAGAGGATGAACTAGATTTAAATAAAAGATAGCACAAAGCAGTAAACTCTAAACATCTTTAAGACTGATAATGGCAAATGTAAAGGTTCACAGGGAAGATACTTTGAAACCTTCATATATACTTGATTTTCTGCTCCTATCAAGTCTTCAAAACTGCTCCTCCATCACCTTCTTTATGGATCAAATATTCCATCCCATGCAAATAAGCACAGCACAGGAAAATAGTGAAGAGAGACGTGAATTTGAGCACCATTCTTAACACTATCTTTGATTTTTAAACTTTCTGAGCTTCTGAAAACTCTGCATGTTTTGGTACTGTTTACAATTTTGTAGCCAGAAAACACTGAGAGATATGGTGCAACAGTAGAAAAATATGGTCAATTCAAACTGGGTGAGAAAATATGAATTCTCTCATTGCAGCCATAGTAATTCAGCAGCAAAACTAATAAAAGAAATTTATAAGTAGTGTCAAAAGTAAAATATGTCAGATTTTTAATCCTTGAAACTCTTTCTATTGCTTCAAAAATTTATTTAGAACAGATTTAATGTTTCCATTACAGAAATTCTCCAATATTAATTGCATCAAGTAGCATATTTTACAGGCATCAGTGTTTAATTTTCAGACATAAGCCCAACTCTATTCACTGAGTGTTTAATGAGGTTAAAATACATATTACCAGATGGGAGTATTTCTTTTTAGCATTCTCCTCATCCTAATTGTGCTGTACAACAGAGGCGCAGGAAATTGTTGATCAGTTTCAAATCCTGGCCTAACACATTCTTTCTGAGTAGTCATTTATATGACAAGATCTTTGTAATTATGTGATCAGGTTTTAATTCTTGTGTGCTGTGCTACCTCTACATGAGAAGTGCATGGCCTACATCTCTCCAGGGTGACACTACAATTATTTTACACTGGTATAGATTCAAGTATGACAGGAAGGGTAGAGTGGAAGAATCTGATCATCTGATCAAATAGAAAAGCTTGTTCTAGTTTTACCAGATGCTGAACCTCTTTTGCCTTGCTTAATGACAACCATGAATTGGTCATTTTTATTAAATTAAAAAAAAAAAAGTGCTTTATTTTTCTTCATTTGATGATGAATAATGTGAAATCCTTACATGCCAGCAATTGAAAGCTTATTTTGTGGATTTGGATATTTAGGTATCTGTAATTTGCTATGAGTAACTAGGTATTTAGTTTTCTGTCCTACTAATTTCTGGATTGGGAGTGACAAGGACAAAGGGTTAGATGAAAAAGTGATGATTTTTGAAAAAGATTATGTGTCTTAAATCTGGCATATCTGATAGGGAATATTGTCACTTGCAAGAGACTTCAACACACAGTAAAAAAGAAAAGAACAATCTAAAGAGATATATTGTTCAAAAAGCAAGAAAAGGAAAGTACAATTGTGTCCTCTTTTCAAAGGAAAACAAAGGTACACATAAGGTAAATGTCAGAATGAAAAACAGTGGTGAAAAGCTAAGAGCACCTGAGCACATCAGCCACGAGTCTGCTCTTTGTCTCATCTGCAACTGTTCAGCTGCCTTCAGTTCTGAGACTGGTGGTCTCTGCTGACCCTGAATGGATATAATTTCACCAATACACTCTGCTCTAATGAAGTAAGCAAGAAACAGACACATCTTTGTGAATCCGCCTGTTCCTGATAGTGGCAAGAGCCCAGATGAGCAGCTCAGATCAATCACTGATGGTTTTCTGGCCCAATGGCTATAAACAGGTGAGATAAAGCTATGTACTGACCACCACCACATACATTATGAGTGTTTGTCTGTGCTTTTGTGAAATTTATTTCTTCTGAGGGTCTTCAAGACAGCTTCACACTTTGGGAGTATATCTAGGTGAGTGCCTTACACAATTGGTATTTCAAATTGATCATTATTTTACCTGTATGCTTAAACTTCTGGAGCTGTAAAATAAAAAAACAGTCTAAGTTAAGCTGGGAATAAATACTGACAGGTTGAAGAACTCCAAAGCAGCCAAAGTCTGACTTTACATCCTTCTTGAGCAACTTAAAATCCTAGGGTGCAGAATTTTTGAGACCTACTGGTAACTCTGAGAATTACAAAGTATTGTCATTGATTTGAGTTACCAATGCATTACCTTTGCATTGCCATTTAGTTGGAAAATTTGAAATAATATGCTTTCATATTTGAGAACCAGAATATTCAACAGCATAACAACTGCATCTCTTTTTCAACCCTCTCTGTTAAAACTTTTAAAGCAGCTTTGTTCTTGGTTTTCAGCAATGTAATTTAGAATAGAATCAGTCACTAACTACTGATAGAAAAAAGATTCAAACCAAGCAAAAAATACCATTTTTCACACAATGCTTGATTGCAAGAGTTGAATTCCTTCCTGCAAGATCTTGTAGAGGCTTTAAAGGTAAATAGAACTGTAAAAAATTGTGAAATGGAGTTTGGAAAAAGACTATTATTGCAGACAGCAGTGGAAAAATTCCCTGAACTCCAAGTAAGAGAAGACTGAAAGTTATTCTTGGGAAATGTAATGGTCATGACATTCAGTTCTTTCATTTCTCCTTATGTAACTACTATAGACCAAATGTGGATGGACCCTTTCAGGGTAGAATTAGTACCTTTAACAAGAGCTTCTGAAAAGTTCTGTAATTAAATCCCAGAATCCTCTAACTGAAAACCATTTCCCAAGACTAAAAATAAGAGGAAAGCTTATTTCCATGAGCTTCAGTACAGGATAAAAGGGCTTTTAAATATTAAATGATGTATGCAACCAATAATAAACATATTCTGTATGAATATATGTCCTATTTAAATTTCTCAGTATTTGCCTTCTGTGCAGAATTCAGTAGCTACTTCATTTGTCTAAGAGAAAACATAAATACATACAGTAACTACTCTCTTATTACTTCAATGAAAAATTAATGTCTTAGGCTACAAATCTATGTTTTGTTCACTAGGTTTGCTATCTATTGGGAAATCAGTGTTGCAATTCTGCTTTTTGAAATTATTTGGGTGTTCAGGGAGCGAGAGAGAGAACATGAAGGAAAGCTGATTATTCATCTTGTTTTACATACATTTAATCCAAAACTACTTGTATATGCTATTTGTTTATAGCTCTAAGAGCACTACCCTGGTCAATAGTATCAGTTATAAGATGAAATCACTCCTTATTTAGTTACTACTGCAACACAAGTCTTCTTTTTCTTTTTTCTTTTTGCATTTTAATTCAAAGTATTCAGAATTCCTCAAATACTCTTATCTATGCTAAAAACAGTGAAAGCAGGATATCTGTCTATTAAGAAAGTGATAAATGTGCTCATAAAAGGTTAAAAAATAAATTCTATTCATTGAAAGACTCTTAAATTAGAGTGATGAATATGCCAGGAAAACTTTACAAAGATAAAACAAAATCTTCAAGAAGTTTTGGGCATTACTAAATTAGTATCTCAGTAATAATTATATATTTGGGTTTGTAAAAGAATATATTGGGTCTGTAAGTCATGTCACACCTACTCTTCTGGAAACTACTAATTTAATAAAGATATTCAGTATTAAGATATATCCATTTTTATCCTATAAAATAATTATTTAAAAGAAGAGCTTGGCTAGTTTTGTTGTATTTCTTCTTTCACTATTTAATGCACTCCTACCATTTCAAAAGCAGAACAAATATCCATGTTTTCAATACAATAAATCTAAATGTACCCTTTGGTTTTGATTTAACTAAAAGACAAGACTGGATGACGACAGGAAAAATGAGGAATGTAAAAAAAGATTAATATAGAAAGCACACAATAAATGGAAATATCATGCCCCATTAAAAGTTACTCAAGAATTAAAATTCAGTAACAGCCCAAAGTGATGTCAGCTATTGGCAGAAGACTGTGATAACAGGAACTTCCAGGCAACTGGATCACTGGATCATGGATGTATTTCCCTGGAGAGGATCAAATGTGCTGTAAGTCCCTGATAGATGCAAACATAAGGCAGTTCCAGTGCCAACTAAAAGAGTCTCACATCAATATAAACCTTTAAATACTCTTTTGCATGAATAATATCTTTTTCTTAGGAAAGTTTATTGGAGAGTGGCGTTTCTGATGGACAGAAATGCCTCATGAAGGAAGCTGGAAATTGTAGCATGGATATGAAAATAAAAAAGCAATTTATGAGATTTTTTTTCTCCCTTCTTACAGCTAAAACTGGCCTAAAATCACAATTAGGCCTAGGGCTCATTATGCTTTGGACCATAATTCTGACACATACTAGGCAATAATGTCAGTGCTTATAAGAAGACAATTAATTGTGTCAGTGAGGTTTGACTTGCCAAACCACAGCCCTACTGCCCAAAATTGGCTTTTCTTCCATAAACTATGATACTAACACCAATGTACATTCATCTGAGAGGCAGCATCTTTCAATTCTTTTCAGAGAGGAAACACTCTACTGACCTCCATCTCTCACTATGAAGAAAGAACCATCATTTCTCATGTCCTGTGAAACAGTAATACAGAAGAAGCTGCTGTCAAAGGGGCCTGTAATGCCATCCTATATTTGTCAGTGTACATTTCTCTTCTTTGAGAATACAGCTAAGATTATACACAAATTCATGCTCCTCTTATTCCCCTTTCTTGGTCCCTGTCATTATTACTTAATCTATATCAAAGAATCTATATCAAAGATATCTCAAAAGAAAGAAATTAGAAAAGAGCCTGCTTGGAAAACATGCTGCATAGTTTTCCAATAAAAGTATTAGCTCAAATTCAAATAGATTTTTTGTAAAAAATAACAAGCCAACACAAACAAACAAACTTTCTTGGAATTTCTATCATAATGATTATTTTTAGAAACAATTTCAGCAATAGATAATATCTATATATTAGCTGCAGCCTATCAGACTAAAAAAGCTTTTGCCAATCTGAGAACTGTTTTAGATGCCAAATGCAGAGGAAGTATCCCTCCTACCTCCAAACAGTTGCTTCTGCTTCATATTTCCACAGTTAATGATGTTTATTACAATGTTTGCATAGGGACTAGAAATAGAAATATTTTTACTTTAAGGAACAGAAATGTTGAAGAAAATGTATTTACTCTAATTTCATATTTTTTTTCTCTTTCATTCCATTTATTTCTTTTTAAAAAATTTATTTTGGCAAAGAATGGGAAGCTTGCAAATGGCTAAAAAGATGAGCTTTTCATTCTAAGGCTATTTTGCTGCATAGTCTCTTTCCAAAGTAATTTTTTTTTCGTTAATTAATCAGCTCATATAATGTTTTAAAAAGCTTATTTATTTAAGTAGGTATTGAGAAGCAAATTTAAAAAGATCAGTCCCTTTTTCAAGGCAATGGAGTGCTACTCCAATTTGATTATATTCTGATCCTTCAGGTGAACACAGCTCTAATCTGATTCATGCAAATTTATTTCAGCAAAATCATAAGAGAACAGAGCAAAACAATTTTACTTTCGTAATTCTTATTTTTCTGGGAGCTCACTCCAAACAAGGCAGCAGTGCTGTAGTGAAGGGAATTACTGGAACTAACTGAATATTTATAGTCTGTATGCTGAAGATGAGAATTGATGACAATTAAAAATTGTAATCAAGAGCCTGATGCACCATAACTAGCACCAGAGATGGCCAGGAAAGACATAGTCTTCAGTTTTGGTCAAAATTAGGGGAAAAATTGGGTTCATAGGAATTCTGTTTCAGGTCTGAAGAATCTATTATTATTCTTACTTCCTCCCATCATGTGTAAACCTACATATACACACATGGTTCTAAGAATGTCATGCCTATTTTTCACTTCATAAGGTATCTAGCTCCTTGAAAAGCAAGAGTCAGACTAGAAAAGTTTACATGGGGAAAAGTCAGAGTTTCAAGACAGCTGAGTCCTGCTCTGTGGGTACTTTTTTTATTATGAAGCAGCACTAATGGCAGATAGAGACATCTTCTAACACTGAGCCTTAACCTCCTGGGGAAGCAGAATGACAGTCCCATTTGACCCAACTTTTCACTGCCATGTGAGGGGAAGGGAATGTAATTCTTAAAATGGTCTGAGGGTCAGTGAGGGGCTAATGAAAGTTTTCCATGAAAGATGATAATCAAGGAAGGAACTTTAGCCTGCTTTATTATCCAGACAATACCTATTGGGTAAATAAAGTTGCACCTACCTGCTGTGTAGCTCTACATGTTTCACAGGTATGCTCTTCTATGTCTGCAATTATGAAACTCAGAGCAGTATTAATTCAAAACATTTTATTTTTTTAAATAGCTAGTTAAAAACAAAAAAACAACAAAAAACAGTCTTTCTATAAAACATTCAGGGTGACTGATGCATTCCTCTGATGTCCAAATGCTGTTTGGCACATAATAAAATCATGAACCAAGATGGAATTACAGAATCTGAAGGGAATATCTGAAGACTTTTCTGTCTCTCAGAATGTGATCAGAAGAGTTTGTGACCAGGAAGGCAAGAACACTAAGCGTGGCATGCCTCTATTTGCAATAAAGAAATTGGAAAATGTGTTTGAGAACATTTTCTGCATTTTACTGACTACAAATCTAAAGATTGGTTGCAGAAGTGCCACATCCAACCTGTCTTCAGCTTACTAGAAAAATCTAGATTAGCTGGAAATTAGCAGCTCTTACCTGCCAACACCACTCCGGGAGGTTTGACAGTCACAGGCAACCACGTATTGTGCAGTTTTCACTGCCAGTTTGATGTGGTGCCTGGTTTAGAAGCACTGGAAACTTTAGACAGAACAACAATTACCAAGTGGGTGCTGCTGCAAAGCATTTTGCACAGCTCCCCTTCAAGGAGCAGGGCGGTGGGCAGCCTGAGATCCTGCAGGGAGGGAGACTGGTAGCAACACAGGGAAATTTCAGCTGACCATTATGGAAAATTCCAGTGTCTGCCTTGGCTCCCAGAGCAAAGTTCAGTGTTTAATTTTGCAGCAGGTTTGATGAGATAGGAGCTTTAGAAGTGCAATGTTGCCATGAACTTAAAAGCAATGGCTTGAAATTTGGGCAGGATACTGACAGCAGAGTGCAAGTGTTCTGTTTTCCTTTCACATTTTGGGATAGGCAGAACAGGCTATAACTAACTTCTGCTGTTAGCTGGTGGGGTTCTGGTTCTTTGTTTTGAAGTAAACTGCCTTTGTGAGTGCAAATACTGATTTTTACCCTATCAATTGATGTCTGAAAACAATCATCCATGATTGAAGCAAAAAGTACTTGGTTTCATGACAACTGCCTCCAACTTAATTTTAAATGTCCAAAATATTCTTTGAAGTTACAAAAATATTCAGAGAATACTAAGTCTGGGATCCTGATAGAGCAATGTTGAACTTCAAATGCAAAGAGCAAAGAATCGCCTTCTATTCAGGACATTGTCAAGAGTTAGTGCACACACTAATGCTGATACCTACTGTCAGCTGCTGAACTATGTGGCTGCAAAATATGGCTGGGCTGAGGGGATCTTGTAGTGACATAAGAGAATACCACAGCTTTTTTCATAGAATCATAGTATCACAGAATTGTTTAGGTTGAAAAAGATGCTTAAGTTCATCAAGTCCAACAGCTAAAAATGCTGTTAAACAAATATTAAAGCTGGCACAGGGCACAAGCTGAGCAGAATACATCACAGTCCTTCAACATAAAAGTTTGCAGTTTAGCCTAACTCTGGCTGATCCCCAGGCAGATCACCATCTAGGAGTAATTTGGATATCTCCTTAAGTAGGAATCAATACATTTAAATTAAATTCTAATTCAGGTAATCCAATTTTCTTCTTTTCTGTGTGAAAAACAAACAAACAAACCAACCCAATTTGAATCTCGGCAACACTTCAGTAAACATCTTGATTTGCCATTCAAGAGTTATTTTTTTCCATTTCTATATCAGCCGTAGGCAAACTACTGAAAGATGTCTAGAAATCAGACAGAGACCATTTAATTTCAAATGAAGTTATTTATCCTGAGTAGCAAAGAATCATGCTGTCATGAACCAAATTCTTTATCTACGAACCAGAGCAGAGAGGTTTCTTCATCCTCCTGTACTCTAATGTACTTTTGGGACTCTGCCCAATAGTGTGGCTGGTAGTTCAACCTCCAAAACCATTCCAGTCTCATCTTCTCTGAGATGACCCAAGATGGTGCCAATTATTGGTGACTGTAATGGCATTTTCTGTGATGTAGACATCGTCAGACAGGAATCACAATGACATATATCTGTTAATTTATTAACAGGAATTTTGTGTGGTTTTGTCCCTCTTCTCATGAATCTAGTACAGATGACTGAGAGACTAGGAGAGATTTTGAGTTCTGAGACTTTGAATTCATCAGCAGTGAAACTTTTGTTTTGTTTTTTTAAATAGCTCCAAACCTGGAGCTGTCTGAATACACCCAGAAAGCTCCTGCCTATGACTGCTCTTGTAATGCAGTATTGCAATATCTGTTTAGAATGTGGTTTTATTTATTTTGTTGGTAAGCCTGTTTTTCAACAATGACTGCCAGACAGGGATGACATTTCACCAACTCCAGCAGTGTCACAAAAAAATCATAATTTGATGGAACTACGCTGCAAGTAACAAAATTATGTCATTCAGAAAGAAGACTTTGTGATCATTGTGATCTTTCAGGCAGCACATCCTAATAGTTAATTCCCACAAGTACTACTAGGAGTTTTTGAGCCTCATTTGCTGCAATATCTGCCTTCTCTAACATTTCCTCCTCCCACATTTCTTCACTTCCACACAGTCTAAGTTCTTAATTTTATTTTTTTTTATTTACTTAGGCATTCATATTTCATTGACCATTAAGATTTTGCTCATGACTCTAAAAAAAAATTATAAATAATTTAATTTAATTTTTCCTGATGTATTAAGCAGAGATAAATTTTCCATAAAGAAAACAAGGGGATAGTAAGCAACTGTTATAGGCTTGATTTCTAGTGTAACCATTCACTTCCTTATAAATGACATATGAAAAAAAGATTATAAGAATTCTAAATGCTTGTCTAGTTGTCAGACTCACAACTTCAATATTTACAGCCTGCACTCTAACCTGTTTAACAATGCTTGGTGAAGTTCCAGGCATGTGGATCAAGTCTCAAAGGACAATCAAGGTTATTTAAAAACAATTTGGTATGTGGATGCAAAGGTCCCACTTTAAATTTAGCAGAAAAAATTGAAGGTATTTCTGATTTTTCCTTGGTAATGTGTTCTGCTTTTACGCAGTGCAGCAGGAGGAGGAGAGTTTACAGGCTGTGACAGATTATTTGTATAATAAAGACTTATTAAACATTAATTTAGTTTCTTACAAACCTATTCCAGTATTCTTCATGCATTTATATTTCAATATTGTTTACCATTTGTGATAAGATGCAAAGATATCTCTCAAATGTCTGTATAGGTAGCTAACATAACCTTAGGGAGGGAGAAAAATAGGTTTATATATTTGACAGTGTTGTTTACTTTGCTATAATGCCATTTCTAGAATAAAAGCAACAAAGCAAGTAAAGGAACATCATGCAGTGGATTGTGTAGTAATAGCTTCAAAGGCAATTTGGAGCCTCTCACTTTCTACATTCCTTAGAATGAGCACAACAGTTTTAAAGGTTTTCAAACAGGAAAAGGCTGCATGCTGCAGTTGAAGTATTTCATGATGACAGGTAAAGGCAAAGCTGACAGGTAAAGGCAAAGCTCTTCAACGTATTTCATATAAATTCTAAAATGATTTTGAGAGCTACCCTTTGGAGGGAGAGAGGGAAATCATGATTTTTTTAAACACATAAAGGATGTCTAGATTTTTTTTGGGCTGATGTTTTCACTGTATCATTCTATACAAACTTGGGCAGCAAACTTTCATGAAAGCATTTTTTCAACGAGATTCAGGTACAGTACATTCACCACCAGCTAATTTAAACAGAAATATATAATGCAAAAATTTAACTAAAAATCTATCACCTTTGAACTTCTCAGCAGTTAGAATCTAACCGCTTATAACTCAAAATGAATAAATCTTGTATAACAGCCATACAGCCCTCTGGTATATAAATGATAAATTAAATACCTTACATAAGCTTATTTTTTAATAGAAATTAGAAAGAAAATTCAGTGCGATAGCCATGACAATAGTCAATTTTAATGCTATGACAATATTCAATTTTAAAAAATCCACTTAATAATTTAAATAATGACAAATATTCTCTATCATAGCTGTAGCTGTATTTAACTCTTCCCAATTATTCATATCTTTAATTACTTTTCACAGTGGTTTGTCTTGTTTTTCTCTCCCTCTGCTATTTCTTTTTATAAATCAGTTGTACAGAGCAAAAAGAAATCTAAGCATATTCATTGCACTTCTATTGTTTTCTTTAATGAAATGTCAACAACTATTCCAGTTCTGAAGAGCTCCATTGTACCATGGACTGTTGAAGCCAACAGTGGGTTTTAAAAGCTGTGATTATAGCAGCCATTCATGATGACAGATACAACTGTATTCATTTAAATATATTCAGAACTTCTGACTACCTCGCCAGTCTTTAGTGTCAATACTATCTTGTGAAAATCCCACAGTAGGGAAAATCATAGTTGCATTTACATTGGGCATCCTGTAGAAAAAAATAAACCACTGTCTTTTCTACATGTATTTTTCCTATCTCTACTGGTGGAAGCCTCTTACTCCTTCTATATTTGCATATTCATTTTCTCCTGTACACCACAAATGTGTTGCAGTCTTCCCAGGCTCCCATTGCACAGAGGAAAGAAATATATGCTTGTCTTAAATAAAAGCTCTATCCACAGCTATTCTGCTGCCTTGGTTTGAATTCACAGCTACTCTTCTCCTGCACCCAGGAAAATTATCATCTTATTTAAGAAAAAGAGTTGGTGTATTAATTACTATAGGAATTAATAGTCTGCCTCTTATTTCATAGAAGAACTTCCTAAAAACACAGCAGGATTTTAAGTCATCTTTCTTTTGTTAAAAATGTGTTTTCCTTCCAGGGCGGAAAGTTCCATATATTTCTTAAATGATGTGTTACTCTAAATTTGGTAAAGGTCACATGCAGCTAAGCAGTTTTAAAAGTCTTTTTTTTTTCCTCACAAAACAAACAAACAAAATACCACAAAAGCAACCTGTGTATTTCTCCCCTCTCTTCTCAAGATTTCTATCTGTTGACTGGTAGTCTGCAAACTCCATTCAAATATAATGAATGGGTGTATGCATGTGTTTAATTAAAACACTTGAATATTTATAATTAAAAGTAGAAGAGGTAAAACTGATTTTAATATAATGTGACTATTGTTTTTATTAGAGGTAAAACAGGTAAAAAATCACCAAATGTCTCTTAGCTGTAGATGAGTACACTTTTCACCCTCTTTCAAATTTTTAACATAACAGCCCACCAATCCAGTACAAACAATTTTTTTCTTTTCTCAAAATCTCTTAGAGACTACAGGTTTAGCACTGGGTTAGCTTCTCTTTTAATGGCTGAAATGGCAGAAAACAATTTTTTTCTGTCCTAACTCATCAACAATGCTAAAAGACCTAAAAGAATAAATACCTTTTTCTACGCATGTTGAAGGTTCAATTCACATCCTGAAAATTTAACAGTAGTTCAGTTAATTTAACTAGATGTTATCAATTGCCATAAACAAACAAGAATTAGGACCACCTCCAACTGAGTTTTTGAATCAGAATTGCATTTCTTACTCTACTAATTTTATTTCCTCTTCCATAATATACATGAGCAGGAGCTACAAGGACCTTCCACACATGTCGTTATTCATTCTGCAACAATTAACTTATTAAAAAAACCCTCATTTCGGCCCACAAAATCCTTTTAAAATTACAGAAGTAAATTTGTCGTTTTTCTGTTGACTCTGTATAGTATTTTTAATCAAGTTAATGCAAGTTTTCTGCCCTTTGATACTCTGAAGCACTCAGTTTAATAAGGAAACCATATCAGGGTATGTTTTCTTAGAAGAATGACTTTGCCATACATTCAAAAGAGGAAAGAAAACTTTCAAGTTGTGAAAGTCTTTTAATTTGGTCTGTAAGGCCCAACCCTCCCATAATTTATCTTGTTTGGATTAGTTTTCTTTTTTAATACAGTAACATTTTTAAGAACTGCTGTTTTCAAAGTACAGATTATAAAAAACAATACTGACAGTTATCACATGTGCAATGGAACCATTAAGTAAAAACAAGACCCTGAACTTGTATTTATAATATTTTATTCCAATTTATTTATACTATAGCCTAAAGTAAGACACCTTCAGTGCTTTATGCTTTTTGCCCACCCCCTAGCAGGCACTTCTACCTGTATGTCTTTCGAGTGGAGTTTATAAATCCTTGTTCTCTCAGCTTTATGTGCATATCAAAACAACTCTGACAGATCACAAAGATGTTTTTGAACCACATAGACAAGACATCTAGAGCAGAACAGTACAGACATTAGCTTTTGAAAATACGAGATGTAATCTGCCAACTACCATTTATAATATATTAGTATAAGACATTACAGAATACGTGCAAAAGCATTTTGAAATGTCCTTGACTTTTCAAAAGCCAGACTAGATCTTTCAAACATTTTTCTTCAGTCTTCGGAGCTTCTCTTAGTAAGAGAAATAGCTGCATGGGGCTATTTCCTATTAAGTGTACAGCTTTTTATTTGTGGATGAGAATAGGAAAAACAATAAATGCTTTTCCTCTTGTGATCACATAATCTCCACTAAATGTCACATTATCCACATTTTTCAAGTGTCTTTTCTTCCTAAATCTCTATTCCTGACCTCCCATTCATCCTAATAAACTGTCACTACTCAAGTGTAAGCAAAGTCTAGACAGGGCTAGCTGTATGAAAATGACAAACAGCTCACCTAGCCTTAATTTTTCGTTTTTCCTGGTGGTGTCAGAGTAGCTCCTCAGAAAACTGAGTATATTTATAAAAATATAGATATTAAATTAAAAGAATAAAAAAGCATATGCAACCCACACAAAGGAATGAGCCTATTTCTATTTAAATGAGCTTATCACAATGCATTTTTTGCCCTTTGCCTCTTTATTCATGAGTGACTTTTTGAATTCTGAATGCTAGCTCAAAAACTCCGAAAAACCAATGGAATTGTTTTGAAGGAACAAAACACCTGAAAATTCAAAACAGGATGTCAGCAAGGCTCTGCTGCTGCATGGAGGGGCGGCTGCTGGCCTGGAGGCTGTGGCCAAGTGGGAAGGTGCTCACTTTGGCCCCACAAGAGCAGTGGCCCCTGCTCCCTCCATCTCAGGAGATTATTTTTGCGCTGCCTTTCTTCCCAAGATTTGGCTCTTCTGCTGCCACTACCTGCATTTTGCCCAGGGCAGGATGGGCAGATGGGAGGTTTGCTGGAGGGCAGGAACAGCCAGAGCAGTGTTCGTGGGGAGGCAGTGTGGCCCCTCAAAGGTACCTCCTGCTGCTGCACCTCTTATATGTGGCACCAAGACACAAAATGCGTCGCTGGTTTGTGCATTCACGGGGCAGGCTGGGCAAAGAGGCCTTGAGAGAGAATGGCTTGGGCCCCTGAAATCACAAACTGAGAGTCAATTACCAACTGCAACATGGAACCAGATGTTCATGGCAAGTTGCACTTCTCACTTGGATGTGCATGGAAGACACAAGGTTTCCTGGCAGAGCTATATGACAACAAAACAAAATTCACCTCTCTCCTCAGTTCTTTGCTCAGCTGGGCATTAGAGACTATTGACAACAACATTAAAAATGCCATGTTAGAAGATGTATGTAAGCACTGAAGAGAAATAGAAGCTTAAAATAAATTTATCATCTCTACACTGAAGTGTTGTAAGCCACCTACTTTATAATAAAACATTTATTCTGTTTACTGCACCTCTCAAACCAAAACCTTTGTTTTCAAAGAGGACTCATTTTTCTTTCTATTTAGTTTGTGTTGAACTGAAAATAGTGAAGTATAAAAGGAAAGCTTCCAGTTGTCTTGTAGTCACAATCATCACTTTCAAATAAAGCACAAAATGAAAAAGGGAACCTCGGTGTTACACAAGTAACACCGCGCAGCACGGTTTATTCTAACTGCCAAAATTAATCAAAACAGAAATATTTTAATAAAAACCCCTATACTTATTTTGCACACTGCAGCTAGCTTAAAGAAATGCATGCTGTGATTCCATCCTAAGGAAATTTAAACACCATGAAAAATAATAACATTAACGTTGCTTTAGGCGTATCAAGGTAAAAGCAATATATTTTATTAGACCAACTGGTATATTAAACCCCTGAGATTTAAAGACAGCCTTGTACATCCAAAAGCTTGTGCTTTTTTTTCCCCCAGCTGTACATCTTGTTTAAAAAACAAATAATATTTCTACTACAGATTTGTACTTCTCTGCTTTGAAAAGCTGACATGAAATTTTACACTTATTTTATAACAAGAAAATATAATGTAGAGCCAGCTTGCTATTTCCAAAGGTGAAACCATAGAGTAGGATTCATGTGATTTAGATGCCTGTATTATAAATCTACATTTAAGTTTGTCAGCTAAAGCCCTTGGATAGTCAAGAGATGGAAATGGAATTCTGTACAACTCAGCTCATCTGATGTTCCACGCATTGGCATGAAGAGGATATCAGTCACATCACAGAATTGCCAGGAGGAGCAGCCAGCTCATATGCCAGTGGGTATAAATATTAAACTTAGGTGAGAGGAGTCTTTACCTCTAGGGGAAAAAAGCACACAACAGGTGTGCACCATAAATAAACCTTCCACAACTTGAGTAAAATTCTGCTGTGGGACTAGTAGCTCCACAAAGGGCTTGTTAAGGGCTGGAAATGTTCGTTGTCATATCAAGTGTCTGGAGAAATATAATCCTCTTGTTGAACATGGGAAGAATGCAGTGAGGTGAAACAGAATTATTTAGAAAGGGGGAAAACTCACAGGCATCTTTCTACTCTAGTTCTTCCATCTTCACTTTGTTTAAAGAATGTGGAGGAAATTCACTGAGTTATATCAAACCTCAGTCATATTTCTATACAGTTATATCCAATATTTTTAAATTAATCCCGTTCTGGGTGTGAATATAATACTCCGAAGCAAAAGGAAAAACTATATTATAGAAATGGAAAAATGTCATTGCTGGTTCCAATTTCTTTTTCATATTCAAGCAATTATTATGTGTTATCACATTCACACAGAGAAAAAAAAAGCTGGTGAAATTGTTTTCCTACATTAAGCTCTCACATAGATAAGTAAAGCATCAGAAGTTAAATTCTTGCACAATTTTGATGTAGTAATTTCTCTTCCCTTTAACATATCTTTAAGTTTTAAAGTTTTCAGATAAAGTACCCTAGAGTTATTTCTCTTGACTGCTGAATTTTAGTTCTATTTTTACAATAAGTCAATAGGTGTTTTACCCAAATTTATTCCAGTAAGGACTGAAGCAAACTGTTTACCAAAGTGAGTACACCAGGAGAAACTATAGTTTCAGACATTCAGAATCAAAATTTGTAGTCATGTAGAAATAGATGGGTAGGTTTTTCCTTTTTATTACTGTTAAAAAAAAAATCTCTTCTTCATCCTTTTTTGGAGGATCACTATGCATGTTCCTAAAGCATGAAGAAAGAGTATTTAAATTATCTTTATAAAATTGTTTCATTCATTAATTGAAAAAAAATTGCATGACAGAATAACCAATAAAACATTTAGGGTGATTTGCAGAGCTGGATTTTTTAAAAATTTATTTCAATTTTTAAAATTAACATCTGTTCTGATCTTTCATAACCAGAAAGTTGAAAGATGAAATATTGACTCTTCAAGTCAATGGGCAAATGGACACCAATCTCAGAGAAACTAAGATTTCGGTCTTGATTCACACTTGCAATAATAGAATTCTGTCACATTCACATTTTCTGGAAAAGCTCTTCGCCCAGAATTTTTCTCCTGGGAAGCTGAGAATCCTCAGAGAACAATGAAAACAATAATTATCTCATTTGCTTTTCCTCTGTTTTGCTCATGGGGAATGTGTTTGGAGATTGTTTGTCCAACAGGTGATTGTTTCATTGGATTCTGGTGTGAGTTGTTTTCACTCATTGGCCAATTAGTGTCAGGCTGCGTCAGGACTCTAGAAGGAGTCACAAGTTTTCATTATTATCTTTTTAGCCTTCATTGAGTATCCTTTCTGTATTTTTTAGTATAGTTTAGTATAGCATTCTTTAATATAATATAGTATCATAAAATAATAAATTAGCCTTCTGAGAACATGGAGACAGATTCATCATTCCTTCCTTCCTGCCACGGGGGTCCATGTAAATACAATAGAATTCCAAGTAAAACTTGTTTCTTAAATTTGGTATGCACTGTTTTTCTATTGTTTATATACTATGATGTTTTGGGTAATTTATTAACACTTTGAGACAACAGCATGAAAAAAAGCCTCTTTTTCCCTTGGGGGGTTGGTGAATGGGAGATGACAATATTTCAGAGGATGTCAATGCCCTTTAAGAGAAGTTACTCTTTTAATATAGTGGAACATATATTAGATACCTTCTAGATGATTTTGAAGCTACTATTCTATTAACACACATCTCCAGGTGATATTGCTGCAGTCAAAATGAGGACTTTCCTTTTCTTCTGTAAACAAATATTTCTGCTCCTAAAATCAATTGCAAAGATTTCGGGTACATGTATTGCCTGGAATTTCTCTTTGAACATATGTATTACCAATATGATGTTGCTTAGCAGCTCTGAGTTTAGAACTTGCCTAAGCCATTTGAAAGACACTGAAAGCATTGGAAAAATCATCTCCACTTTAAACCTAAATATTCAGTCAGTCTAATTGTGTATAGACTGTTTTTAAGAATGTGTACAGATTGTTTTTAGGATGGGGGAAACACAAGGTCCTTATGTTATTGTACTGGTACATTTTATACTCTGGTTTATTAAAGTACTATCCTGGAAGACTCCACTGTACATATAAATTATCTAAAGCAGTATAAGAAAAGCTTTGGAAATGACAAATGCTCAGTTAGGACAGTATAGGTGGATTTAACATACTCTAGGGGAATGTAAAAGTAAAACGAAGTCTTCTGATTCCATAGCAATATGTAAAACATTAATGTTCAGTGCAATTTATCTACTTTTTCAAAGGTTGTTTAACAAGCATCTTGGGTGCCTTAACAATAGATTTATTTAATTTTGTGAGATATTATTGAAGTACAAGTTTATAAGTCTTTTATATCTTTAGTAGTCACTAGCACTTTTTTGTGATAAACTTTTGTCTGCAAATTCTTTCTCTCTGTAGAATTAATCTTAACAACTTCACTACAGTAAACTGAAACAATGATCCTGGTAGCAACATCCATTCACATTGTTTTTATTTCAGTATTCTCCTATGACTCATGAAGAAGGGGAAATTGACTCACACAAACAAACTTCTATTTTGGAAATTCATTTCCCTATTTTTTCCCCCTCACCTGATGTAGAAAACCAATTTTTTTGGACTTATTATTTTACATTAGTCTTTAACCTTACACACAAAGCCAAAATTGAAGAAAAAAAATCTTCAGGAAAAAGTAGTATAAATTAAAAAGATATCAGGTTTATAATAACACTTAGAAATAAGCAAAATTGTTGGAAATTTAACAACAGTATGCATGGTAATGCACTGCACCACTTGCATAATACCTAATTTGTTAATTTAAGTGGAATTCTTCATTGTGATTATGGACTAAGATTTCTTCTATTTCTTACCAATTATTGAAACATCCCCCTCACTTTTGGTCTACTGTATTGTCCACAGGGAGTACAGGGCTCTAGCAGAAATCATGACTGCATCATCAACTACTAGTGGCCACATCCTGGAGGACTTTTGATAAATAAGAGAAAGAGAGCAGTATCCTGTGCATGAAATAGGACATTGTCCAGAATGATGAGCACACAAACACATCACCCAAAGGGAACAAATTATTCATCAGGTCTTTATTCATATGACCACCCTGCTTTGCCTACTTATTTGAATTACTTTCTACAGGATCTTCTCTCTACCCTAATTATGATAGGAATAATCTCTAATAATTAAAACTGGTCTTTGTGAGCAGCATATGACAAAGGAAGAAATGTCAAAAGGTCACCAGCAGCAAGGTTGAAAATCTGGAATTTTTCTCACTTTTACTTTTGCATCTCTTTGCCAAAGTGCTGAAGTTGGTTTTCTAATTCATTGTTGCAATTTATAACATAGAGTACATGACATCATCTTCACTTCCTTTGAAGTAAAACACATAAAGCTTTGCTCATTGCTGTTTTCATATAAGCCTGCTTTTGAATGACCCTCTAAACCCATTTACAATAAATATGTAAAATGAACATTTATAGAGAATATTTTATCCAACATCAACATAATGTTTTGATTATTATTATTATTACTCAAATACATGCAGGAAATTAATTTAGATCCTTGTTTTCAGGTGCATTAAAATGATTGCACATAAAATGATTGCAAATCACTTTTTTCTAATTTACGAAAAAAAATCATCCTACTCTTCAGCCATAACTGTGTTAAACCTACAGGATTTTATGCATTTTAAAATGCTAGGTTAGTATTTTGAACATGCTGCTTTCATAATGAGTCTATTGTTTGCTTTATGTTTTATTAGTCTTTGCACAGAATAATGGTAAATAGAAGTTCTATCTGAGTATGTTCTGGAATTGAATTAAATTAATGATGAGCGAAAGGAATGAATATCAGCTCTGATAATTATTGGGATCAGCTAAATCAAGTAGTCACTGGGTACATTCAATATGGTTCATACCAGTCATTAACTTCAGAAACCAAGCAGAGTTTGTGCTAAATCTCTAAATGCTTGGAAAACAACTCCGTTTATTCTTTAATACTTTTCGCACCTAGCACCTGCTAAAAATAAAGAGGAACATCCTTATGGCAGCACCTCTCTGCATTCTGATGTATTGAATGTGAAAGAGAAGCACACCTGGAAGAAATTGAAGCCAACTTTTTCTGGGAAAAAACCGGTGAATATTTTGTCTTACACAGTTAAAATACAGACCACTAAAAGCAGGCTATAAAGCATACCTTCAAAGTATGTGTGCATGTGTGTCCTCTTTCAGGATTTTTTTTTGTTTTGTTTTTTATTCACAATATGTGGTCGTTAGCTGTATATAAAAGATTTGAGCTGTTAGGCTAGTTATAATTTAATTATAATTATTTCTTCATACTATTTATTTTTACAGTGATCTTTTCAGCTCTAAAAATACATACAAACATGTAGTCATTTAAAATTTCCCATTGTGCTAATGAGGACTAAATCTGTCAGAAAGCAAAAGAGACAAAGCTTATTCGATATGACCCAAACTTTTAACAGGACTAAGAGCTGACTACAGCATAACTGAACGAGAAAAAATACATTCCTTTTTTATTGCCTAAAAAACCTAAATATGAAAAAAGTAAGTCATGGGTTGAAGACAAAAAAGAGTAAACTGGCACTTTTAAGATTATTGCAGAAATTTGTTAAACCAAACAGGCTGAATTTAAATAATAAAAAAATTACTCTGACAATTTATTATTCCTATAGATTGATTGTAAACATGCTGGAATCTGTAAATCTAAAATTGTGCTCATTCCAGCAGGACTTGTTTCCAAGGGAACTTCTCAGGGTCTAATCACTGAATAAAGAAAACAGAGGGTATCTCTGAGGAAAGGCTTCAGGATTAACCTACTGATTAGCTCTGATTCCGCCTGCAAGGTATAAGTTTTTCTTACTTCTGACAGAATGGAAAAAAGTATTCTGATATTTAAAACTAAAACAGAATAAGTAAAGTTCCAACTGCAAGGGTGATGGGGTCTGTTTGCTTTATGATGTTCATGATGGAGAACTACGTTACTGCAATAGGAATGGGTACATTCCCTCTGACACAGGCTGGATTTCATTTGACCTGAAGGAAACCCTTCAAAAACAGAAAGAGTTTGCAAATTACTTAGTACTATAGCTAAAAAAAAAAAAAATTGTTAAACCTAATATTTAAATAAAATAAATCACTGAAGGAAAGTAATTTTGACCCATGTTGTGCACTATGACTAAATTAACACTGTACTTTTCTAATAGGATTCTTTCCCAATACTAAAACATTCTTAATTAATCATGTCAGAGACAGCAGGAATGCCTTAATTAAAATTCCACATATAAAAGAAAACGTGCTAATCTGAACTATAAAAGCCTACAAATGACTTTGTACATTGCAGGACATTGTAGAATGTGTAATTGCATAACCAAAACCCAAAAAGTCTACCAATTATGCTTTTTATGTGAATATTTTGATTAATTACAAGCTAAAATAATCAATATATATCTTTTTGTTTTTCAAAACAGAGAATTTCTAGGTCCCATCTCATAACAATAAAGAAATTGATTCAAATCACATCTTTTTTCAGCATGAGATACACATCTGCAAAAAAATTGAAAGAGTTTCCATTAAGATCAAAGAAAGAAAAACAAAGAAAAAACCCCAAAACAACAAACAAAAAAGAAAAAGTAAGCCATGAAATAGTTATTACTCTAAAGGTGTATTATAAAGGTGTACCCAAGGTGACACTGAGTGCTTATAATTTAAGTTAAGAAGGGGCAATTTCTTTTCTCATTTTTCAAACAGAAAGAAAATTATCTTTTTCCATGGCTTAGAGGTTTTCAACTGCTATACTTAGATGAGATGGATACTGCCTATTAAGTGAGTTTGATCTTTTTCTAAATGTGTGGATTCCCTTCTTGTTTTTCAACTTTAATGATAAATCAAAATACGAGCCCTTCCATGTTTCACTATGAGGCACACAGATATTTAAGGTCTAAAGCACAGAGGTTATAACAAGAATATACAACACCAACATTGAAAAGAGCACGTTTATAACTGCATCCATAGTTAATGGTCTGTAAGGGCAGCAGCTTTCCCTAAAGGAGACAGCAATCCTGACAAAACACATTGTGTGGGAGAAAGGAAGGGAATACTTAAGTGGTGACTGTCCACAGTTGCCCAGAGAGAAGCGGTGGTGAGGAACAGGTGTAAAAAAATTAGTATTATGACTAAATCTATCTGCTTGTTCTATTTATTCACATAATATTATAAAGATTAGATGGAGTTTACTAATTTGGAGGTTGTTCTTAAATCTGCTGGGGTTTGCAGAGGTGGAAATTGAATGGTTCCCTCCCTATGAATTCATTCATTTTTAGCACACCAAAATCAGCCAAGTCTCTTTCTGTCTTTGTCTAGTTAAACATTAAATACTGAACTCCTACCTACACTATAAGTGATGAATTACATTTTTTTTAAACTATTCCTACAAATAGTAACATGAATCTGCTTCCAATGCTTTTTTTCTTTTTCTTTTCTGCCAGTCTGAGCCTGTTGAAATACCAATATGCAGTGGAGCACCGACCAAAAGGACAGAAGTGATCTTCTAAAAAGTACAGGATCTACTTAAAAATACAGTAAATATGTTCTTTTGAAATCCAGGTATCGAATATTGCAAACGATAATTGACATTATTCTGGTATAAATCACACACTTGAAGAATCTTTCTCTGCTTTCTTTATATCAGAGTCAATCAAACAGAATATATGGATGTTTATTGTGAGGTTAATCACTTGACAGTAATTGCCTATCTGTACTGACCAAACAAATCAATGTTGTACAACAGCAAAGAGATCCTGGTTATTGAGTTTAAATAAATATGATTGATTACTTGAATCTCCCAAAACAACATAAACAGTATGATTTCCAGACACATCCAACAGTGGAAAATTGCATTCCCTAATTGACCATAATTTCTGTTAATGCGGACGGAAAATGGGTTACAGTGAATGAGAAAGCAAACTTTTTACCACTAAAGAAAACTGTTGCAATTCAACCTAATGCTTAACATAAGTGTGTTACAAGTTGCTGCTGTGCCTCAGATTTATATATTAGATACAAAAAAAGGATTAAGAACAACCCACATAATTATTCTGGAAGACTTTTCTTGGTTTACTAGATATTTTGAAGGTGCAAAAACTTATACATACAAGCCTCTTTGTCAACCATATGGATCTAGTTCACCTCAAATTTGCCAGGAAAATCCTCATTCTGCCTTCTTTTAGGAAATAAATCATGAAACTACACAGCATTACACAGATCATGATGCACCTTGCCTACCATTGTAATCCCATAATTGTAAAAGCCCATTTTTTACCTTACATGTATGTTCAGCTATATGTTTTACATAATTGTAAAATGGAGGTTAGAGGTCTGGTGAAGAATTGAAAATTCAATGGGCCATTCTTCACATTGTTCTGCTGCTGTAGATGCTACTCTTACAGTATATATTTTGCTTTCATTCATAATGGATTTTAAATATTGATGTGGTAGTTTTAAAAACAGGTTATATTAAATGCATCTTATGCAATTGCTGTTTGCTGAATTATAGAGTTTATTCATGTTACATAATTACTATGTGGAACTTAATACTTCAAAATGTTTTCGAAGCCAAGACTAAATGGATTAAAAAAATAATCAGACTAATGAAAAATAGATTAATTGGTAACTACAGTGCATGATGATTGAGATCAGGAAGTTCTTGAACTATAAACTAGAGAAAGTACTAAGAGAATAACAGAGGAAAAATGCTTCTGTCCCTCATCATGCACTGCTCAACACTTGAAATGGTCTCATTGGGACAGAGCTGCTGCTCTTGGGTTGTGGCTACAGCTGTTCTCATGTCCAAAGACAATTAGAGCTTGTACAAATAGAGTTATTGCTACAGATTTTTTTATGTCCCAAGTAATTTAATAACATGACAGGATATGATAGATATTTTTCTTTCCTGTAAGAGGACATGTTTTCTGAATCTACCTGTTCCTTGACCACACCTTCCACTAAAAAAAAAAAAAAAAAGCTGCCCACAAGCTTTTCAAACACAACAAAACTCAGACTTGCCAAGGTATTACAGATATCACTGTGAAGTATTCAGAACAGTTTTAATGTATCAACCATTCACACCTAGGCACGCAGCAAAGATGTGTGCAAATGGTATGACTCAAACCCACACAACCTGAACCACAATATTCAGTGTTTTTTTTCTAAATATAAGAGATAGAAAGAGCCTGTAATTACCTGTAACTGTCAACTCCGTAGTTCTTCTGACAACAAAGAATCCATATTTTAGCTCACAAGTGTAATTTCCAATGTCATCCTCTCTAACTTCCCGAATGACAAGAGTGTCTTTTTTAAACACAATACTTGATCTCCATGTCTTTGACTTGCATTCCTGTTTAAAGAGAATATAAAACTTCAGGGATTGTGTTCTTACACTTAAAACGTACCACTGTGAACAATGCTGCCCAAAGTAAAGGTGTCTAGGCAAGAGCCCAGGCTAGATATAAATGTATATAAACTAAATATGTAAAAATCCAGCCTATTTAGATGTTGGTTAAAACTAATTTTATCACCAGACTTGATATTTATGCCTCTGGCTATAAAAGGGAGTTGATTCCTTTGGTGGTTTGTTTTTTTGACATTGGTTTCCTGAGTTGCTCATATTTAATTTACTTATTTAGCTTTACACTTATGTCTGCAATCTTTTATATTACCAGTAGCTCAAGCTGCAGGGGATATTTTTTTGTTATTTTTTTATTCAATTTTTAAAAAAACATTATAATTAAAAATGTATAGAAACAGAAGATGAGAATGAGGAGAAATAAGGATGCTATATATCTCTTTCTAAAACAATCTTAGAATCAAAGCTCTCTGTACCTAGAAAAGATGCATTCTTAATATAAAAAAGTATTTTATTAAAGACACAAAATCCAAGATGAGAATACGAAAATAGTTGGCTACACTTCTCCTATTTAGATATGCTATCAGTTAATTTGGACATTATCTTTCCAGGTCACAAAATTTTAAATTTTAGGTAGCACAGTCTTGTATACCATAATTAATTTTACTGTCCACAGGAAACACTACTTGCAAGAACTTGGCCCTTAAGTAATGATCTAGAAAGCATAACACAATATTGAAATAAAGTTATTGATAAAAACAATGAAATTATATTTGCAAATAGAACTTTAAGTATATATGTACAAAAATTTTGGTAGTATTTGCTGAATTTTATGCTGTAAAATTAGGCTGTTTATTCAGGTAAAGCAGACATAAATTTCCCATACAGTTTAATAAAGGAAGCAGTTTAATTTCTCAGTTAGTTAATTCTTTTCTACCATTGGTTCTGTTGTCTTTTCTTGACAAAATTAAAAACAATGCGAGCTTCATAACACACTTAGATCAAGAGAATCATAAGAACATTGCATAATATACATTTGAAGGTGTAAATCTCTTGCATTCCTTACCTTATACCACAGAATTTCAGGCTCCCTAAATGGAAATAAAAAATCCTCAATTTCAGGACATGAGATTTCCTTGCTTTTGCTAAGTTCAGCTTTTTCAAAATATTTCATCTTTGAATTGTAGCAGAGTCCGGTATCGTTTTCACCCACTGTCAGCGAAATGGACACTTTCATACAGTAAGTTGAGTTTCTGTAAGGCAATGAAAATAGAAAGAAAAGTCTAATAAATTGGAACTCAAGCAAAAGACCTAGAACCACATATTCATCAGCGCTGAGTATGCCTTAAAATGAAAGTGGCAATATATTTCAGACGTTAATTAAAACTAATCTTGTGATTAATTATAGAATGAAGGATGTTTCAATGTAAGGCGCTGCCAGTTTGTTGACCATAGCCTTCAATGCCCATACTCCCAGGACAAAATGTTCTGCATTACCTACAGACTTCATGAGCTTGTGTTCTCTCCTGAAACTTGTTGCTACATCTGCTTCTGGATGTTGATAAGCAAGGCAGGCAGAGATTAGGGAACTTTGTCTGCCTTCCCACATTCCACTATGTGATTCAATCAGGCAAAAAGACAAAACTGCTTGAATTTTTTTTTTGTTTGAGTTTCCAGGTGGGGAGCAAATGAGGGAATAAAGTTGAGTACTCCCCAGGAGCACACTGTGATGGTGTAAGATTTCTCTCCTACTGTTCTGTAAATGCATTTTACCCCTGGACTGCTGACAGAGGATTCTGCAGAGAGCACTGAGGAAAGATTCACCTCCTTATCACCATTCTCATCCTCTATGAGCTGATTGCTTTTTCTATAATGGACTTGTGTGTATCAGACATGGCAGAATCTCAAAGATCAAATTCTTGATATCTGTTTCCTTTTTCTGTTCAATAAGAGGGAATATAAATAATTTGGGATAAAGAATAAGAAAACTTAATTTACAAAACACTAGAGTCCAATTTTCTACAGAAAATGCAACCCTGTAAGTAACTATCAAATTAGAGAATAGTGTTAGAAACATAAATTTTTAAACAGAATGATCCTTAGCTGTTGATCTAATTCATGGACTTGTAAAGCAATCAAACACAAAATTATTTCCTTATAATGAAGAAGTAAGTATAATTTGTTACCATGTTTGAGAAACTGGCTGTATAAAGCAAATAAGGTTGTTTAAGCTTTATGCAAGTCAAAGATAGGATCCACTGGATATGGACCACTCTTACTGCATTTAAGCTGGTAAAGAGCCAATTCCCATTCTTACCTGTACATGCAATTGAAAATCACTCACCTTTTAAAGAATATTTTTATTAGTGTAAATTATGTAATGTCTCCATTAAGGTGTTACCTGGAATATTTTATTTATTTGGATTTTTATCATGTGTCTTGAAAATATCATAAAAAGTCACTTAATTCTGTTTTTCCAAATTTTTTTTTGTTCTTGGAAGACTCATTCCTTGGAAACAGGTTCTGAACAATCCATCAAACTCTGAGGTTTTAGAGTAAACTAACTAGATGGGAGTGTCCTCTTATCAGATGACAGGGATTAGTATATAGTGAGCTGTTTGGCTATACAATTTTCACATTTAAATATTCTCTTTAATTCCTTCCTGTATGTTTAAGCATCATGTTTAGTTCATGTTACTGAATCTCATTATTTAAATATTTCTAGGAGGACATGGCAGGGAAAAAAAAAAAAAAGGAGGACATTTTATTGTCTTCCCAGTCTCTGAAGAAGCAAGGCTAGTAAAATTTTTGCATAGACATCCTTCAGCATTGGAGCGAATTTTGCAAAATTTATGATTAAATGTTTTGATCCACTAAAGAACTCTGTTCTGCAACAGTGACAGTGTCAATTGCCAGAGACAGAATTTTGTTTGAGGCACATCCAAGTTTCTATCACAACAGCAGATCCTTTAGCAGATGCAGCTAAGGCTTCCTGCTCCATAAGAGAAGAATTTTGGAAATATTTCAGAATGTTTAAATTAATTGTTTGAAGTGGATATTTCTAAACTGTCAGATACAAGGTACTGAAAAATTTGGGGTGGATTTTTGACAGCTGAGCTCCCCAACAGAATTTTCTTTCAAAAGCCCAAAACATTATCAAAAATGTTTTGATACCCCTACAATTGGGGTTTTGAAACCCCTACAATTCCAGATACCCACTGGTGACACAGACTTCCTTATTTCAATTCTAAATACTAACTGCACTGTCAGTCTGACTCATCTCATGCTCTGTGTCACAAACCAAGGCTGTTGGGATGAAACAAAACTCAAAGACATTGGTACAGAAGGCAGAGCAACACAAACAGTATGAGGTAAGAAAACCAAGATAACGGGCTCACAGTACAGAAAAAGAAAATTAAAAAGTCCCCAGGTAGGAATGAAGAAGGAGAAGGAGAAGGAGAAGGAGAAGGAGAAGAAGGAGAAGGAGAAGGAGAAGGAGAAGAAGGAGGAGGAGGAGGAGGAGGAGGAGGAGGAGGAGGAGGAGGAGGAGGAGGAGGAGGAGGAGGAGGAGGAGAAGGAGAAGGAGAAGGAGGAGGAGAAGAAGAAGAAGAAGAAGAAGAAGAAGAAAAAGAAGAAGAAGAAGAAGAGGAAGAGGGGCTGAGTTTGCTGGTTACAGCTCGAGCATGAAGGATACAGTAGATGTCAAACCTTTCAGGCACAGAAAAAGCAGCAGCAGAGCTCTCTGGAGCATGCCCATATGGCAGACAGTACAAATGCTCACATGTTAGAAGTAAAACGGTTTTCCCTATGTGTCTTACTTGAGGGACCAGATAAGTAACAAATAAAACAAAAGAAAAACCCTACAGCACGAGTTTAGGGAGTTTTAAAAATTGGTGTTAGCCATTTAGCCCCATCAGCTCACTGCCCCCCCAGTGGCTTCTGGAGCATTCATTCAGGACAGCAGTTCACAAACTTTATATGCAGGATTCCCTTTTATTGGATTTGGGTTTTGTTTGTTATTTTGGGATTCTTTTCCCCAAAAATTATTTCCCCAAACTGTGCTTTAACTCACTTATGACATGATACATTTTGGGCATTTATTTTGTTTGGTTTTGCCTTTATTTTTTTCTTGAATATGGTGATAAGAAGAGGTGAGAATTATCAAATTAATTTACTCCTAATTTGACCAGTCCCAAATGTTCGCAAATATAAAGTCAGCAAGAACCTTTTTGTATATATAAGTGAAGGTTTTCATTTTCATCTGTTATTCAATAGATTTTCAAGTGTTAAAATAATGAGATCTTAAAGTACAAAATACAATAAGAGGAAGAAAAAAGCTGTTTGGTGTTTTTTATTTATGACACCAAACCCATTTAAATCAAATTTATCTTAAAACAAAGTTAAATGAACAAGTAACTTGTTAGAGAGAAAAGGAGAAGAGACATAAGGGGGAAAACTGACAAGAGAACCCACACAAAGAATATCTCCTCTAAGCTTTAGCTTTTACAATATTCCCATCAACTTTTAAAGGAGTTGCTTTGAGAATTAAGCACTTAAACGTGGTTTCTTTATAAATACATCTCTAAAATGGGCCAGATGGGTTTACACTTACAAAACTGCTTTTTTTTCCCTCAGAAAAAGACCTCTGATAATTGTCAGTCTCCAGCCTCACCAGAGAGAGCTCAGTGGTGGATTTATACAGCTCAGTACTGTCCAGGCAGCATCCCTCATCATCCCTATTCATGACAGAAGGGAAAGTGGGACTCTTCCTGTTACTTGTCCACTCCAGTGCTTTGCCATTGTACTATTTACAGAGTAAACAAACTGGAGAGAAAACAGGAAGCCAGAAAATCTCTCTTATGTTTCTCTTCATCATACAAAGTTGAAAAGTAACTTTATTTCCAACTCCTTCAGAACCGGAGATTTAAAAGAAAGTCTGAGAAAAATCTTTTCTTTGCAGTTTTATTTTAAATTTTAATAAGGGAACTTAGCCAGTGATGTACATTTTCATTTTCTACAAATGGTTCACCCCATTTCTGGGGAAAACTTTTGTTGACATCATTAAGTAGTTTTTTGCTTGATTTTGCAGACACAATTTTGTCCTTTTTCAGTCCAAGTAACTTGTGTTACAGTTATTTGGATGCCCGAAAGCTGGAGAGCAAAGAATTCATTCAAGACAGAAACAAAAACACGTTATTGATAATCTACTCGTGCTCTTGGCCTGTGGCTCCAAAGGCTCTTTGTGAGCCTTTAAACTTTCACACAAAAATTTTTAAAGCCTCCACATAGCAGCAGGGTTTTCTGAGGACACCCCTGAGGCCTTGGGCACGTGGTGAGGGAGGAAGGCCAGGGTACCTTGGGGCAGCCAGGATTACTCTCGTGCTCTGAGGTCCCCTTGGTGGCAGGATCTGATGGCTCCAGCTGGTCTCTGCCCCCTCAGTGGTTTCTGGAGCATTCATTCAGGACAGCAGTTCACAAACTTTTTATGCAGGATTCCCTTTTATTGGATTTGGGTTGTGTTTGCTATTTGGATTTGGTTTTTTCCCCCCAGGCTCTGGAATGGCTGACTCCCACACTCTCTGGTTCTGATATCTGGGATCACAGATTGCCTTTTCCACAAAGCTTCCAGAGCCAGCAGAGCTGCAAGTGCTGGGGCAGTGCTTCAGGCATGGGGAAAAGAGAAGAAAAGTGGAGGGAGATGGACAGAAGCCAGCTGGAATTTTCCTCTGTGCCTTAGAAATTATCTCCTGCTTCCATACCCTGGGGGGCCAACCCAGTTTGGAAACTGCTTTTGACCTCAATTGAATTACATAAGCACTGATTTCTTCCCTCAAGGGTCACCTAATTATGTGCATGATACTGTGAAATAACCCAGTGCACACGAGCCTCCAGGACTATTTGAATATCAATACTCTACAAGATACTTGTTTCAATAGGTTTGAATTAGACACACCAGGAAATATTGTTTAGTTTTAATGCCTGCTTCCATCCTTGGAAGCCAAACCTCCACATTTTATCTTTTTCTGACACAAGTGGTACACACTGCCATCCTGAGTTTCCCCTTCACTCCAAACCTGTCAAAAGAGAATGTCAAAATGCTAAGTCTAAATGCATTAGAATAATGCTTTCCTTGTGTAAGAGAGAGCTAGTGACTGATGTGAAAGGCCTTTTATTGATGTTCTGAAAAATAAAAATTAAATTAAATTAGCCTTTACAAAGGGAATTTAATTTTCTCATCCTTATAATACCTTAAGGCTTCTTTTTTCGGGTAAACTAGAAAAAAGGTGTAAATGTTTATGTTACTGATTTGTCTGTATTATCTCTGTCTTTTTTTAAGTCAAGATGAAACATTTCCTTATAAGAACTGGAATCAATCTGATATTGATTTCCACATTTTAATAAAACTTCACGTTCTTAGTAAAAAATACTCAAAAAATTATGACAATAATCTTAATTATGAACTTGTACTGGCAATTACATAGAAGGCAAAATTACATAAAATTAACTCATTTCCCTAATTTCCCCATCAAACATTTTCTTTCACATTAAATTTTCCTTTCAAATACATTACAAGAAAAAATCCATAATCCTACTGTACAGGTATACAAAAATATTCCTATAATGTAACTCTGTCTGCACTCCTACAGTATGAATATAAATATAAATTAAGTTTATTTGAAGTTAAAGATTTCTTACAGAGAAAATGTGTCTATATGTCTATACATATGTGTCTATCAACCAGTCATATGAGTATGCTGAGGATTTCAGTGATTGCAAAAATAATACTAGAGGTATGTGATTCAAGAAAGAAACTATAAAAATTTTGAGAGCATATTTATAGTATACCTATATGTTATTTAGTATGAGAAAATTTTGATTTTAAAAATAACTTTCTATTAAAATATTTGGTATCAAAAATTCAGAGAATAGCACTTATGGATTGCAGGTAGAAATGTTAGAGGTAGTTAAGAAGGATATTAGTAAATCAAAAAAGCATTGTGCTGCACAGGATATATAGGGTGAGTAAAATATGGATTTCCACTAGTCTGAATTTAATTGCACATTTGATATTTTAGTACTAGTTACAAATTTAGTGCTAAATTAGCTCCTCATTTCAGTAAGGCTTCCCAGGATCATTAGTGAAGAAATTTTGGGCCAGTGAGTCATAAAGTGCTACAATGGAGATGTGTCAGAATGATACTAAACGTTTTCACTGCAGCAGATCAATGTATATTCCCAGAGGAGACAGAAGTACGAAGAGCTGTGCAAAAGTGTACCCTTACAGATGAAAATCCCTTTAGCTTTCAGCAAACTGCAGTGGGGAGATAATACCAGAGCATGAAATGCCTCTAGGTATGCTCTGTCCTCAATACAGGAGGCAATGGCACTGCTTTTTCTTGGGAACCAAGGATCCTGAAGAAGAGTAATTTTTATACCCTTAGCACCATATGCCAGAATAGCAGAAACGCTTCTTTTGAAAATTGCAACGTAACAGAGTTATGTTAGTCTTCTCATTTATTTTATTTCTAGAATCACAGAATCACAAAATGTTTGAGATCAGAAGGGAACTCTGGATGTCATCTTGTCCAACCCCCCTGATCAAGGAGAGCCACTTAGCTCTGCTTGCCCAGGAGCGTGTTCAGACTGCTTTTAAATATTGCCAAGGATGGAGGCTCCACAACCTTCCTGGGCAACCAGTTCCAGGGTTCAGTTGTCCTCCTGGTAAAAAGTGTTTCCTGATGTTCAAATGGAATATTCTGTGTTCCAGTTTGTGCCCATTGTCTCTGGTCCTGTAACCAGGCAACACTGAAAAGAGCCTGGCTCCATGCTGTTGGCACTCATCCTTCAGAAATGTATATCTGTCAGCGAGATTCTCTGTGCTTTCTCCAGGGTAAAGAGTCCCAGCTCTCTTTGCCGGTGCTCACAGCAGAGATGCTCCAGTTCCTTTATCATCTTCCTGCTTCTTCATTGGACTCTCTCCATGTTTCTCTTGCACCAGTGAGTCTGGAACTGGACACTGAACTCCTGTGGTCTCACCAGTGCTGAGTGAAGAGGAAGGGTTCGCCTCCCTTGGTGTGCTGACAATACTAATACAGCACAGCTCATCATTCACCTCTTTTGTGGCAGGGGTACATGGCTTGTTCATGTTCAGCTTGCTTTTCACCAGAACCCCCAAGTCCTTTTCTTCAAAGTTGTATATATTTTTGTTCATGAAACATCTGTTTTCTCAGGTGGTTTTTCACCCACAGGGGATGGAGGGGAACCATTAAACAACAAAAAAATACTTTCCCCAAGTAAAAGGGACAAAAAAAAATAGGGCTGAAAAAATGCAGACTTTTCAGAGCCTGCTCCAGCAGCTGCACTTCTGTGCTCAGGAACAATTCAGTATTACTACATCCTGATGACTCAGAAGGTCAACAAATACTGGAATGTCTTTATCACCAAATCATCCCTTTTGGAAATGCCTTGTTTTATAGCACTAAAACTGAAAACATTGAAAATGCAGTGCTGCTAAAAGGCTTCTCCCTTGTTCCCTCTCTTTGCTTGATGAACTCACACAGTTCTCAAATAAAGACAGATCCTGTCATTCAGTCTCAAATGCTAAGTTAGTTTTCTGTTCAGCTGTCAAGCACATGCATAAAGAATATTCCATGAAGGTATCTGTCTTGTTTCCAAGTGATTAGATATTTATCTGCTGCTAACTCTGCATGAGTCTGTTATTTTCTGAATAGAAAAGTAACTCATTAACAGTAGATATGGACCGAGATATTGAACAATTACAACATTTATTATAGATATTAGAATAATGACATTTGCACATGAATAAAATTCCCTTGAAAATCTCTCCATAACTCTTTCCCATATCTACCCAATAAAAATGGGAATACATTAAAAAATTATCACATTTAGTAGATTCAAGGCTGTTTCCTAACATACTGATGACACTTTTCCAGACTCCCAAAAATTCTCTAATGGGATTTAATGACAATTCTGAATTAAAAAACCTAAATAATTCCTAGAATTATGACTCCTACATTTGTTAAAATAAACAAAACAAAGAAACAAAAAAACCAAACCTCTCCTCCCAAAAAACTGAAACAACTCCCTCCCAAAAAAACCCAAACCCCTACAGTTTTAATTACACTTGTTTTACACCTACTTTCCTAAGAAGAAACAATTCAGATATGAGTCAGTCTTCCTTACCAGTCACAGGATTAAAAGGAAGACAGTAATATGACATCTCAGTAAGAGCATTGCTGTGTGCAGATTGAGCCAGAACTCAAAAGAAAGCAGCAACTTTCTGCAGAAAGGTCAGTCTTTGGAAAAGTTGCTACTGTTGCTACTAAAGCAGAAATTTAGAAATGTGCAACAATTTTTATGGCATTTATACGACTAAAGACCTCGGAGCAAGTCCTGAATTTCCAAAGGCAGCAGGAATTGAAAGAACAAATCAATAAACAAAATTATACACAATTTGGATTTGTTCTTCATTTGAGGACCATAAAGAACACAGGAAACTTAGCTTTTCACCATTTTTGACTGTGTTCATACGAACAGCTTTACCTAAAAACAATTTCCAAAATTGTCTCAGTGTGATCAGTAACGACATAATAAATATTTTTATTTCACTCAAATTTTAAGCTCTAATATGCTCCTGATACCCTTCAGGCAGTAGCTGAAGGTGAGAGTTATGGAAGCTCAGGCAATATAAACCTGCCTGTGTTCATATCAACAGCATCCCTGAACACAAACATGGGCAAGCAATGACTTCACCCACCTGAGCTACCAACTCTGCCCAGCACTGAAAGTGTTCTCAGTTCAGCCTCCAGAGCTTCTGTCCAGTTTTCATTTCTGCCCTTAAATGTACTAAACACCATCATTATGTCCATAGAGTGAAGGGAAATTGTAGAAAAATAATCATCTTTACAGAGAAGATAAAAGAACTCAGTGAGCCATTTCAGGTTAACATTATCTGAGGATCTTTGGAAATATTTCATTGAGGAGGCTGGGACAGCCAGAAGGATGCACTCTGTTGTAAGGCTTTCAAAGCATGAGCTGAGACTACATTATAAAGAATTATTAATTCTTTTCTTCTACAGAATCCCCAAATAAATTAATTTTTTTTTCCTCAGCATAAAACCAATACCTGTGGACTTTCACTCCTAATGCCACATTTCCATCTCCAGTGACTGAGCCTAAGTACAACACAACACATTGAGAATCCAGCAGAGACAGAAGTCAGTATATATTCAGCAAGTATATGAAATTATACTATTATTTGTTCTTGTCTACAACCAAAGTAAACAACTCTGATGTGACAAATGAAAAGGTTTTGGCTGCCCAAACAAACAGAGTGTGAGGATAAGGCACAGGCAAGTGCCAGACACTATTGCTATATATTTTCATTTCTTGATTTAGCTTTCAAGCTTGCTGCTACGTGTCATCCTCAGAAGCATGAATCACCCAGAACATCCAGACATGAAGATCCAAAGTCATATGAACAGCAGCAAAATGAATGTATGAGAGCTTTCTACACAGAAGCTTTGAATAATTTCACCTAAATCAAGTGTACTTGTGTAAGCTATTTTCATTTCACAAAAATGAGGTTTGCTTTACACATTTTAATTCATACCTCAAACATAAAAGGTAAGCTGAACAAGTTTAAATACATTTCAGACAATTGAAAGTCACTTCTTTTTCAGCTGGACTATGATGTAACATTCATGTGCCAGAGCCTTTATACAGCACCTCTCACTGCAGATGCAGGAGGGACAGTAGCAGACAGCTCTCTCTCAAACATATTTTTTCTTGGTGGTGGACTCATAGAAAAGTCCACTTCATTTGTCAGAAATGCAGAATCTCCACTTTGGCTTGTCTGGCTGCTTCCTCCTATAGCAGGACACAGCTTCCAGCTGGGCTGGTGCTGTTTCCTTAATCATCTGCTGTTCTTTATCACCTAGCTTCACCCACAAATTCCCCACTATCTAAATATAGGAATAGCTATATAAAAATGTTCAGTTCCATTTATAAATACACGGGCTCAAAACCCTGCCACCAGTTTTACAATACGTAGAGAATGAATGAATATATAAACTATTTATGAGTAGAAAAACTATATTGTCATTTATGTACCACATTTTCTGGTTTCTATTTTTGTTTCTGCAATCTATTTCAGTCACATTTTTTTCTCCATATCGGGAAAGAACAAAGAGAACCTGCGAATTCCTGTATTGATTAAACACTTTGTCACATTTTTCATGATGTGGATGAATTAATTTGCAAGCATTTAATATTCAGAGCAGTTTGAATTAAATAGCTATTTTCTTGACATTTGTTCAGAAACATGACTTCTGCTTATGCTCTTGATGTCTTTGTTAGAGTCAGGTGAAGCTAAAACCTGAGGGATGGGGAGAGGCTGAAGGTTCATCCAGCAGCTGGGCTAAGCACAGGTACCCACAGGTGGGCACACACACAGACATGCACATGCACACACACACAGAGGAGCTCAAAGGACTGCTGACACACATACAGGAGCTCACAGGGCTGCTCACAATCATACACACACACAGACACAGGAGCTCACAGGACTGCTCACATACACACAGGATCTCACAGGGCTGCTCTCACTCACACACACACACACACACACACACACACACACACACACACACACACACACAGATGAGCTCAAAGGACTGCTCACATACACACACGAGCTCACAGGGCTGCTCTCACACACACACACACACACACACACACACACCACACACACACACCCACCCCTACACAGATGCCCTGTGCCTGCTGAAATAATAAAGCGCAGAGCTGTCCCAGCCCAGTGCCTCCCCTCCAGCTGATCAAGTAGATCAGTGGAAGCCAGCCAGTGGAAGACGCACATACACAAACAGTGTGGGTGCTTCCAGCCACTGTCTTTAGCCTCTCATCCCAGGAGCTGGCCCAGGAGCTCTGTTTGCCCCAGCTGCTGGCCCTGGCACATGAGGTTTGCAGTTCCCATCAGCTGCTGGTCCTCAGACAGCTCACCCCGCTCCCCAGCCAGGCCAGCTCAAAGCTCACTACTGTGCACCAACCCCTGCTTAGTGGAGGCAACACACCCACAGGGAGTGCTGAAATGAACTCCCATTTAATGAGAAGATGGGACAAATTATATAGCTTAAACTAGAGTACCTACCATCAGTATATTTACACTGAACAGCATTTTATCTCCTTTCCTTACTATCCTTTTATATTCTACTTCCTTTCTTTCCTGCACATTAGTCTCTCTGTACCTCTGGTTCTTCCCCTAAATAAGATTCATGCATCCTCAGAATCACTTCAAAAGATCATTTAGCAATATTTTTTACATAAACAAAAAAAGCTTTTCCTCCCTGCATCCCACAGGAAGCCCCACACACTCTTCAGTCCAAAGGCCTTTCCAGGAGGGAACATCTGCAAGTGCTTGGGTGGTTTTCTTACAGGTCATGGGGATTTGTTACCCATCTCTGCTTCTCTAACCCCCCACTGAGCCTTTGTGTTTTCCACAATCATCTTCAGGCACTAGAGTGTGACTAACTTGGCACTACATGTGTGATAGCAGACAAGGTATCAGTGTATTCATTTTTAAACAAAGACCTTCAGACAGTTCTCAAAGATCATACAGGGTAACACTCTTGACAAGTTACTGATTTCTTCCCAGTATCCCTTGTTTTCCTAGCTGGGTCTTTCCTTGCCTGTCTTTATAAATACTCTCCTCTGCTCACTTAGTCACTTTCCTGGCAAAGATCCCATCAGGTTTCTCTCTAAGATTTTTTTTTGAGAAGCGTTCACTCCTTTCTTTGCTACTTAATCTAAACACTTCAAAATCACAGCATGTTGTGGCAAAAGTAGTCAGTTTGTGAGTGTAAGCATAACTACTTTTGAATGCTTCATATCCTGGTAATATTGTTTTCTAAGGATTTTCTGAAACTTTCTATAATCCAAAGCAAGTGCACACAAAATGTCTAATCAGTTTCTGCATCTTCCCAAAAAATTTTGAAATACAACTTCTATTTTCTTCAACTTCAGGTTTACAGCAGTATTTCTTCTACCAGGTTTTCTCTGAAGTTTTAATTTCCTTTACCTACCATTTTTACCCCTATTTTAATATATTTCAACCACGATTTTGTCTACACTATGTAAGCATTATATTTATATCAGTATGTAAATAATTATAAACATATGGATAATGTACCAATATAAATTCCTTAAATCCTAGATATTCTCAAAATGGGTTTTTTTGTGTTTTCAAGAAAAAAGATCCAGAAATATTTATCTCCTCAGCTAATCCATTTTGGAGCTACTACAAACAAAACAAATATAAAATATTATCAAAAATGCCAGATAAAATTTCAGGATAGAGTAATTACAAACAAAATAACTGTTCTGTGAGGAGGGACTGAAAGCACACAAAAATCAGAAAAGCCTTTTTCTTTCTGAGCCACTTAGGAGTTGTTTGTTTTTTAACAGGGCTTGTTATGGGAAATCTTCCATTGTAATTATGCATCAGCAACTGTTACTACAAAATACTGATGCTTTCTATATATTTTTCCCTTTCCTCTTTTATTTTGAGGATAAAAATAACTCATAAATATTTCAATTTGCAGTTTCTGAAAGATGAAGAGCAACAGTGAAATGCTGAGGTCTTCAAGAGGACAAATTGTAGTACACCAAAGAAACTATCCAAGGAAAGTGGTTTTTTTAAACTGTACAAGACACTCAAGTGACACAAATGTTTAGAGGAACATGACTTTGAAGCCCTCATATTATATTCTGCTTCCTTTATCTGCAGGTTGAAACGTATGAGATAATCTTGATACTATTAAGAACAACAGCAGAAGCCCTAAAGACTTCAATCTACAGAGGGAGATTTTTCCATGTTACAATTTCCTGCTCATTGGTGTTAGTGACAACATTGTTATGGTTATTATAAAATGTGTTGACAACAAAATATTTGGCCCTTAAGAATTTATTTGCACCATCTTTAAGGGTTCACATAAAGTTACCAAGTTTTCTGCTATTTTAATAAATCATTTTCTAAATAGATAATTTTTGAATATGTCACAAAATACGAATTACTGTAGTACAGTTGTTAATCAAGTGCACACATATCTGTATATTGAAATGTAAATTACCTCAGAAATGAAAGCTATGCTATCAGAAGTGGAACAATAAACAGAAGTTTTCTATGTTTTATATATGTTTGAAGCAGAAAATGAATTAGCTTGTTTGTCCTAAAGTCAAAACATCTGAAACATGGGAGTTTTATGTGGAAGGCCAGGACTCAAAAATACATTCAAATATATTGCAACATAAAGGTAAGCAGCAATTTTGATGTATGATAGCTCTGATAAGCATCAGGGTTACTCCAGGATCCCTTTACCATGAAAACCACCCAGCCTATTAGTTTTTAAAATGAAATATTTATAAAACCAGTTGCTTTCACACAGTTTTAAGATACTCATAGGAAACCAGTATCAGAATAGCTTTCCTGGATTCATATGTGTTTTTTTTTAGTTTTTCAGCTATTTCACAATGCATACTAATGATATTACTCTTTCACAGTAATCAAACTGCAAAAAACCATAACAAACCAAAACCAAACTTGTACTGAAAAGTACCACTGGCACATGAATTTTATCTGTGACAGCACGATAAAGGTTCAGTAGAAATAAAATATTTGGTAGTTCCTTATTCCTGCTCAGACCTAAACCAAACCAGTAGGATGCATTAATACCACAAATTGTGGGGTTTGTGTGTATTCTTCCTTCAGAGCATCAGCACACACAATTATCCAAACGAGATGTGTACTTGAAGGAAAAGCAATATCCAGTGGTTATACTGGTTTAGAAATAATTGAGGCTATGTCACTATCTATAAGATAGTCCCAGAAAGCTCTTGAATTTTGGGGAATGTCCCTCTGTTTTAAATGTATTGCAAGCTATCATTTCCAGAGAACCAAGATTAGACACATAAAAACAAGTCTGGTTTGGGAAGATTTTACTTATTTGAGCAGATTTTCTCAATTTTTGTGCAAGCTAATACAGCTTCATGTCAGGAGTTATGAATCTCCCTGCAGAGAACAGAATTGAATTTTTTTTTTTTCTGGTGGGGAAAAGCTGTGCAATGGAGTTCTGTTCCTGTATCAGCTCAATGACAGCTCATCATTACTTTGTGACTGAAGGCTGTGCTGAGCACTTGGTAGAACTGAGCTTATTCTGTTGACAAAGCAGAATTTTGTCACAATCTTCAGTAATGCCCAGCCAGAGGAGGGATAGGCTGCCTGTTCCAGCCCACAGATTCCTCCAAGACACCTCCCTGGTGTAGCTCCCTGCACAGCTAGACTCAAGTCTCACGTAAAAATATCAGTGGTGGTTTCAGCCAGAAAGATGGTTTTTGATATTCAAAAGCAGAGGGAAGTCCCTACAGCAGCATGCAACATATGCACATTTATGTAGAGATACTTCATGTTTTAAAACTAGCGGAATTTTAAAAAATTTCTTTATAAAGAAATTGATTATTTCTTTGCCTTGATTATATCATTAAAACAAAAAAGTAGCAAGTCCCTGACTTTAATGATTACTTTAGCTGTACCTGTGTACTTACATTATAAGTTATTAGCTATATGATTATACTTTACTTTTCATTGTGAACTTAACTAATTTACATGTCTAGTATAGAATAGTGTTTCCCAACACTTGACATTTCAGACTATGAGACATGGCTTCAATGCTTTCAAACATTATTCTCAATTACAAAATCTCATTGGATGGGTTGAAATTCAGAGATGTTGCTATGAGGCATGCCATGGAGAGCCCCTGCATGCAGCATGGTGTAATCTGACAGAGGAAAGAAAAAGGGAAAAAAAGAAAAAGAGAAAAAAAAAAGAAAAAGAGAAAAAAAGAAGCTACTTCAGGGCAGAGAGAAAGTCACATCATTTTCCTCAATGTTCCCAAGGCTACTGAGGCCCTCAAGTTAAAATACAGTCATGAAGAGATCCTGTATATCAAGTGTAGCTCAGAACAGAAGGGAGATGTTATATAATCCCTATATCGTCTCTCCTCCCTGAGAGACGACAAAAAAATCCCTGAATAAGATTGTTTTTGTGGGGAAACTGTCAGATCTGACTACAGCACCACTAAAATATCATTCTTTTATCACTTGCCCTCATTTCAGTTTTAATAAGCTCTCTTGGCTCTCTTATCTTTTTATGTTCACTCCAGAGCAATTAAACAGAAATGCAAATGTCATACTCATTTTTATAACAGTGTCTCTTATAAAACTGCAATGAAGACAGCAAATTATATATCTGTTGAATGATCTATCTTCTTTTTGTCAACAAAATCTAGGCAATATGAAGAAAATGCCTCTATATGTACTACATGTGTGTTTGCATGTTTTATGAACATGGGAAGATTTTTGGTTACAATTCTAGCACAATTCTAAGGAAACATTAGACTTTGAAAGCTCAAATTGGTTAAATCAGGCAGGGAGAGAGTTTATGAATATTCAGTTTGGATATCAAAACAGCTGCTCTATTTGACCATTATAAAAATTATTAACTTTTTTATTCACTGAATAGAAATATCCAGTAAAGTGATATTGTATTCACACATATCTGATAACCACCTTAATCCAGATGTATTTCATAGAGCCATCTTCCCTCTTTAAAGAGAAATCTCACCAAAGAGGAAAATAAAAAAGGAAGAAAATTCAGATTTATTTTTCTCTGTTTGTCTCTGAAACCAATCCAGCAATCCAATGGAGACACAGAGAGTATAGCACACAAAATAATTCAGTAAGCATCCATCTTGAACAATGAACAACATGCTGTCACAATGACAACATCAGATCACTGCCACCAGTAGAAAAAAATCTCCCCCAAAACTAAGTGGGGTATACTTTGCCACTAGAAGTTTTCTGACACAGAATGCCATCCATCTTCTGCTCAGGTATTTGCCTGTGACCTCAGCCAAAGGCAGCTAAGTGTTTCACACTCTGCAATACATGTACCTCATCATCTGTGAAGTGTAAAAGTGTTATTTTGCAGAGGAGGAACTGAAACAGAAAGACTACTTCCCCACTCCTCACAAATTGCAATATGACAAAATATCACAAAAATAATTTAAATCCAGGCCTAAACATTTACCCTCCAAAATCAAACTTATTTCTAAATTAACACACCACAGGATGAAAAAGCCAGAAAGAATACATTAAAAAAAAAGCTACCTTCTTACTTTATTTGCAGCATCCTTGTGACTGTATTGTTTTTTCCTCCACTTGTTCCATCTTTATACAAACTATTCACAGCCATGTGTAAGAACAGGGTGGTAACATCAGGAAAATAGCAGGAGTGAAATCAAGATGCAGATAGACTAAATAGCAGGGACTGTGGCAAGCAGCAGACAGCTGAGGAGAAGGGCAGGTAGATTAGAAGAACCAGACAAAATAAAGGGCTCTGTTGGGTTTCTATGGTAAGGTGTCAGCAGCAGAGGGCTGCAGAGGTGGCCTGTGTGAGAAGAGACCAGGGCTGACACATCAGACAGACTCAGCTCCAGCCACCTCTCATAGATCTGCCTCAGGACGCAGCTGAGCTCAGCTGCCAAGCAGGCCATGTTCCTAGGAAAGCTTGTTTAAGAATGAATTTCAGAAAAAAAACCACAGTGCAACTGCTGTGGGACAGGATTTTGAGAAAACTGGAAGAAACAGCCTTGCAGACTCTAAGCATGGTGGAAAATGGAGGGGTGACTAGTGGGTTAGCTGGTGTAAAGTTTTCTGGGTCTCCTAGGAGGTTGGGGGAGAATAGGGCCAGGGAGACAAGTAGGGAAAGTATTAGTAAGAATCCTAGAATATCTTAGTATAGTATGGGTGGAAGGGGATTTTGTCGCAGTCTGAGGAGATGCCTAGTGGGTTATTTGATCCTGTTTCACAGAGGAAGGTGAGATGGATGAGTGTGAGGCCTACGATGACAAATGGGAGGAGGAAATGAAGGGCAAAGAATTGAGTTAGTGTGAGGTTATGGACAGAGAACCCGCCTCAGGCCCATTCGACTAGTGTTTGTCCAATGTAGGGGATAGCTGAGAATAGGTTTGTAGTTACAGTAGCCCCTCAGAATGACATTTGACCTCATGGTATTCACAGATGTATTTCATAGAGCCATCTTCCCTGAAGCAGAGAACCCCCTGCAGATGACCGTGGTGACACAGGCTGTCTCCCTGCATCTCACAGAGGATCATGTTGGAGCACATAACCACCTGCAGCCCATGGAGGGCCCCATGCTGGAGCACAATCCATGAAGGAAGCTGCAGCCTGGGGAGATCCTGTGCAGAAGCAGGTTTTCTGGCAGGAGCTGCATTTCATGGGGTGTTGGGAAGGATGAAAGTTTGACAACAAAGTCTCAAAGATATGTATGTTAGCAGAAAGATTTTTAAATGTAGAGTCCGATGAAGGAATAGAGATGGAAGCAAGTTTTGATATAGAAGAAAAGAATTGCTGAGCCAGTCTTACTGGCTAACCAAGGAGGCAAAGGGTGTGTTAGTTAGAAGGGGTTTTTATGGCTTAGAGCAAAGGATAAACCCACCTCAAACAAGAAGATGTTTTTACCAAGCAGAAAGATAGCACAGGCAAACAAGTCTGCAAAGTTGCAAGTAGAAAAAAGGTCTCAGAATTTTCGACTGAAAGAAAACTGAATAACAATTTCTAGCTTAAACTGTAATGTACTAACTTTTAGTGATTGGAGAATAGCAATATGAATATGGTGATTATAGTAGTTATGATAGGCTATAGATAAAAGTGAAGGTATAGATTGGTTCTACTGTATTAAGATGCTCAGCAAAGAAAAGTATAAAATGCATCGTAACCAAAACCAAAGGGTCTCCAGGCCTGCCTGCAGCTGGAGCTGACAGCTGTAGGCACAGGCTCTGTCACCCACGACCCTGGACTGCTGTAACCTCTTGGATGGAATAAACTGCATTTTGGAGAGCCCCTGGAGTCCTACATCTCTCATTTAGGCTTTTACAATGGGGGACCCATGCTAAAGCAATCTGTTCCTGAAGGCCTGTACCCTGTGGAAAAGACCCATGGGAAGTAAATCCTGAAGAACCACAGCCCACAGAAGAAGCCCCAACATTGGGTATCCACATGAAAGACTGTATCCCATGGAAGGGGCCCCACACTGGAGCAGGGTAAAGGTGTGAGGAAGGAGTGGCAAAGATGAACTGCTATGGACTGACAGCAACCCTCATTTCTCATTCCCCTGTGCCACACTGGATTGGTGGAGATGAGACAGAGGACTTGAGAAAGAGGAATGACATTGAGGCTGGGGAAAAAGAGGAAACTGGGGGAAGCTGTTCTTAGTTTTGCCTTTTTTTCTCCCAATCCTACATTTAATTTTCCCCTGGTCAAGTCTGATTTTCCCATGAAGGCAAATGATTTCCCTGTTTCTATATTAACCCACAAGCTTTTTCATCTTATTTTTCCTCCCATCCTGTTGAGAGAGGGGAGTGTGAGAGCAGTTGGGTGGGCATGTGGCAGCCAGCCAAGTTTAACACACCACAAGGGCAAATCATTAACTTCCTAATGGCACTGAAAGTAATTTTGAATCCCAAAGCTATGATAAAATATTTGAGTTTAATTTTTACTGCCGTTTAATTCTCTCATGATATTTTATTAGTTATACCATCCTCCTCAGCAATACCCTCATATATTAAAAAATAACTTTGTTTTAGATAGGCTATTATATATTGTAAGCTTGAAAAATTAGACATTAGTTGCATGATTTTCTGCAGAGTTACAGAATGAACACAAAGATGACATGGTAGGCAAGAGCATTACTTGTTTGAGCATCACTTTTGGAGACTAGACAAGAACATCACTTTGATGTACAATATCAAGTTTTTTTAATAATAAAAGCAGAAAAAGACCATAAAATGTAGCATGACTGAAAAGGTGTCTTTAGGAAGACCAGAATAAAACTGCATTGCAAAAGAAATGGTCTGAACAAACTTGGGGGGTCATATAGGAAGGATTGTAAAAGGACTATATCTACAGCTGGGTGAAGCCAGAGATCTTTTCTAAATTTGAAGTAATTTATCTTGTCTATTATTTTTTAAAGATGTGTTTCCTGTTTTCTCTTTATCTATTACTGACATTTTAACTTTGTCTTCCTGTTTTTTAAAATCTAGACTGAAGCAATAGCAAAACCACGTTATCTTAATCTGCCATATAAAGTGATGAACAAACAAATAAATGCAGAATCACACAAGTTTTCAAGTCTCAAATGCTTTCCAAAATACTAGTAGTACTGCCTCAAAGGTGATGTGTCTTGAGATAGAGGAGTAGCTGCAGGTACAGTGCAGAGCCACCTCTCCAGTATGCAACAATATATAGTTAGAAAATGCATTTTTTTAAATAAAATACTTGGTGCTTTTCAAAATTACTTTCAACCATCACTGCTGTCAGTATAGTATTAATAATGATAACAACAAGAACAACAATAAACAACTAAAAGGGACAAAAATAATTTTAATTGATGGATCATTCAAAATAAATCACTCCGAAAGACACGGAGCAATCCTCCTTAGGCATACTTTGATGTTGTTATTCAAACACATTGCATCTCTCTGTGAAACTTCTATTTCATTTAATCTTATATTCTAATTAGCACACAGGAATAACTGGAAAGGAGGCCAAGCAGCATTAGTGCACAGCAGAACTAGCACAGTTACTGCTCCAGGTCCCAAGAGGTAGCGGTGTTACACTGCATGCAAACAATCTGGCCTGCTCCCCAGGGAAGAAAACTGAATGGGACATAGCATTCTGTATTTCTAAAAGGTTGAATCAGGAGTTTGTATGCTTTCATTTCCTAGCCAGCTGAAGCAACTTGGATGCAGCTGCTATTTACTAAGCAGGCTGGCCTCTATGATCACTTTAATGGGTCAGAGATACCCAACATGAAAAGCATAAATGTAACAGAGCACACATTTTACAAAATCTGTCTCTCTCTCTACACACCAGTCTTACAAATTCCTTTATACTGAAAATTTAGAGAAATCTCATATGTTTTTCCTGTAGTTCAAGTCTTAGAATTGTAATGTATTATTTGTATTCTAGTAGCATCAAATTTGCCAGTCAAAATGAATGCCTCCCTATTTTAGGTGTTGTGTATAAACACTTGAGAAGAAAACACATGACTGAAGGTCTTATACAAAAGAAGAATAGACCTTTCATAAAGAGAAGGAAGAGTGCTTAGGACAAAATCTTACATGGTTTGTTTTACTTCTTCAGAAAATTTTTTATTCTAAAATTAAAAAAATAAGTGAGTGTGCTTAGACTGTAACTGGTGACAGGTAGATCACCGATAAAAAGAAAAACCTAGACTTTTGAGGAAGATTTTGAAAGCATTTGTACCTTAAGGAGCAGCAGAATGTAGGCAGAGAGGGCAGAAAGGCTGACAGGAGGAGAGACCTAGAGGAAGGCCAGCTCTGAGATGAGTGATCTCTGAAGTGTCACAGAAAAGTTCCTGATCTAAAGTTACAGTGAACAGGATTTTTTTACACTTAACTGCACAAGTTAGTAGCAGGGCTGGGGTTTTGGGTTTTTTGGTGGTTTTTTTTTTCTTTTCTGTCTGAGGAGGAAGAAAAGGTGGATTAAATGCTTTAATAAATCAATCAGCTTCATACCATGTTGCTTCACAAGGGCTTAATTAGACTCCAGGTCTCCTCTGCTCACCCCACAAGAGCAGATGTTGGAAACAGGAGTATAAAATCTCCTGAGTGATCTCTGCGCTACACGGGGAATGCCATGGCTTTGGTGAGCAGGAGCTGCTCCACGAGCAGGGTTATCCAGCACTACCTCATGGAAACAACACCCAGCACTGCTCTCGAGGCCACTTGTCAGACTGCTTTTCTGAGGCCTTCAATACCCCAAAGTGAAAAATAAAATCTTTTTACAATTGATACAGGGTTAGGGAATTGCATTCTTAAGGAAACTATTGCAGGTAGTCAGAAGTTGGTGCATAATATCTTAATTTCCAACAGCATTTTTGTCTGAAGAGCTGAGGATAGAAAAAGAAACCCCTTAAAATAATATTCGTATACATAATAAATCCATAAAGAGCTGCTGCTCTGTGGCACTTACATCTTTTAAGTAGATAGGAACGGGATAAGCTGCAACATGAAGTGGACACTGTGCTTCAGAAACAATCAGTAAAATATATATTTGTCTGGGTCTTTAAGTTACAATTAAGTCAGCATCTCATGAGATATAGGTTAAAGAGAGATTTGCACTTCCAGATAGTATATTTATAAAATGGGAAAGACAATACAGAAAAGATGTGGCAAAGACACCCAAAAAGCAGCCCACCTCTGTGGAATGCATTTTTAAATACCTTCCTTAGCACATTGGAGAAAATGCTGTGATGGTACAATTTCTTGTTTTCAGAGAAATAAAGCAAAATAGCCTTGAGAGCAGAGAGAAAAAATCTCACTTTAAGAATTATTGCTTTTGTCAGCAGCTGTTACTCAAATTTCTTACATATGGTGCCATGAAAAAATATGCTTCTTCAGATATAGTACAGTACACTGTGTAATTTGGATAGTCAGATATTTATTTCTTGAATTCTGTTTAGAAGAATACAGATACTAAAACTGAGTAGAACCTAAAGTTACTTAAAAGAGTCAAAGCTAACAGAGTAAAAACCCATATGTCAATATAAAACCCACCCAAAAAAGTAACAGTTGTGTACACAGAAACAAAATCACACAGGATGTACTAAAATAAACAATCTCTAGCAGTCACTGCAAGCAGACACTCTTTCAAAGAAAATCAAGGATTGAAAAGAAAAATCTTTTCCATGTAAAAAAATTCTGCAATTAGTTTGAGGAAAATGAAATATTTACATTAGTAAGAAAAAAATCAACCAAACAAAAAACAGCCCAGACTAACTAGCCAGTAGTCCACCCAAGTACAACTTATTTACCTGTGTAAAGACCTTTTCCATGATTTGCCACAGAAGGTTTCCTCTCTAGGGAAAGTGGATAATTTCAGTGTCCTAGGATTACAGGAATATGAGGAGCATGAATCTCAGCTATGGAACTAATCAGATATGAATGAGGATTATGAGACAAAAATTCAAAGTTGTGACCAAGTTGACAGGGTTCAGGAAGCACAACGACCTCAGCCAGCCAGTCACCAGGGGTGCTCCCAGGGCTAAATTTTGGGTCTGGTCCTGTTTAACACCTATAATATCTGGATGTGGGAATTTAATGTACATTATTTCACTGTATTCATTCCTTGGATTTGGAAAACATTGCCTTTTTCTCGTCCTCCACTTTACAAAGTTTCAGTGTTGGTAATACCTTTTCAAATAAAATTTTCATCAAATATTCAGAATTCCTTTACAGTAATGTAGTTATGTTATTTATGCTTCATGATTAGTTTTCACATGATCAAATACTAGATCTGTACATTTCTATATTAAATTTCCTGCTCTTCAACTTAATAAAGAGCAATTTATACCTGTAGATGGAAGGTTATCTTCTCATGCTGGCTTTAAAAGTCAGCACATTTTCATATGACAATGTGCAATTATTAAGTGGTCAGAGAATAGTAAGGATAAATTCCATAGCTAGGGGACTATTAAAAATCATTAAAGAGATAAGACTGACATTGTCAGAAGAGCAATATTAAAAACTCACTCTGAAACCTTTCAAAATTTAATTTGATATTTTACATAAAGAAGGAAACTGACATTTTATAAGCATAAAAATGGCATTAATGTCCACAGATAATTTATATCAAATATAATAAATTCAGTAAAACAATGAGTTAGAATCTGCGAGGTGAAGGACTTGAACAAGTTTAACCAGGATGAGTTAAAAGTAATGTTTATTTGTCCCTTCATGAGTCTTTCCATGAGTGTGCATTTTTCACTGTTACAACTACAGCAGCTGAACCATGAATACAATTTTGTACCATGAAATCCATATTCCACTCCCAAAAAGCGACTAAATCAAAAGATGCCTATAAAGCAAAATCCTCAGTCTTTTAAAGTCTATACTGGAGATTTGATAGCCTCTTTAGCAGCTTTTTGAGTGTTGTTATTATTAGATGGAAACATTTCAGAAGGAACAGTACATTAGGAAATCTCAAAGATAATTGAAATGCATTCTTTTCCTAACTACTAATGTTCCTCATTGGCTTGTGAATTCCTTTTGGGAGAAATTTGGTACATGGGTGATGGTACATGTATTTCACTAGCACAGTCTGAATTTTACATTTTGTTTGGACATCCCTGCCCTCCACAGACCAGGGATTCAACTATCTAATCCACAGGCATGTGCAGTGTAGCTCTTAAAGATGTCTTACATGGAGAGGACAGGTGTTTGTATTCATAAAACTTTGGAAATATATTCTATTTTAAATTTAAATGTAGGCTGACTAGACAATAAGCAACAAAATCAGAATAATTTTGGTCCACTACATAATTATTTTTTTTCTTTTTTTCTTTTTCATAAATAATAAGCATTGCAAGATCCTGAGGACTACATGCTGGTTCTTTCTATTGAAACAGAAGAAAGTAATAGGATGAAATAAACCCTGAAAGATATCCTGCAAAGTAACAGAATGTCATCTGCCTTAGAAAAGCTTGTGCTGACTGAGCTGCTGTCTACCTTTGCAGAAGTCATCAATATATATATCAAATTTACTATATACGTCAACTGGTGTGCTTGTGTATTGTGCTCCATGAAAACTGTTTCTTCTGTTATTATTCTTCTCTGAGCATACACTTGTGGCTGTAACTCCTATTGATTTTCTCAGAAAGGGATAGCAACCAGGCTGTATAAAGAAGTGCTCTATTATTACTGGTGGGAAATGAACTGTTTCCTACTCCATCTTTTATATAACCATCCACTGAAACATCCATCCCCAGCCACCCCTGCACGCACTTCTCAGTTCAGGAGAGTCATATTCTCGATAATTTTTTAGCTCCTTACAGTAATTTCAGTCACACAGGAGCAAAAAAGAATCAAAGGTGAAAGGCTCTAAGTGTCCATAGAAAATCCAGATTCCCAGCTGAGCTGGTTTTCTAGATTGTGTGTCCCTTTGGAGCTGCTGTGTGTTTTGGCTCTACATGATGCCTTATACAAGAAAAAAACTCAGGCCAAAAATAAGGCTTTTTTTTCTGACCATTTCATAAATAAATATTCTTATTTAATCAGACTACCTAAAGCATTGTCTGCACTGTCAGACACAGGACATGCATTCTTGAAATTCGTGTCGTGCTCTTGTCCAATTTATGATATGTGTTAATTGATTCTATATTTAGTACATTTTGTGGTATTTTTACATTACTAAAGTCATCTTCAAGATTCCCACTGAGATTTCTACTTACCCATTATATTGAAGATATTTTTTTAAATCCCAGTGGAGATTTTTGCATGAGACCAAATGCCAAATATTTAGCTTTTTTTAATGTTAATATGAAGACACTTTAGTAATCCTTATCACGAGTACACTTTAAATTTTTTTAATATCATCTGGCTATGGCTACCCTAGTATAGTAAATATAGTAGAACAGAATATGGCATTGAATAATTGAGCACATACACTAAGAGATGTATGCTGTTTCTTTGATTTTCAAAATGAGAAATTTTAATTAATTATTAAAACACTAAGAGGAATTTGATCTCTCTGCTGCTATATAGGTAAGCAGATCATTGATAGTAAATAATGATAAAATTGTTTTTCACACACAGAGGTAATTCTACTCTATAAAGCTGCTTCTATACTGAAATCAAGATCAGATTTCCCTCATTGATTGTGTTTAGGAAATGTATTGAGTGAGAATAATTGACTGATAAACTCAGAGGCTCTTTTTGATTATATGAAACAAAATTTTCTGTAGGTTATCGAGTGACTCACAAAATTATCCCTTCCATGGTGTTCCTGGTCATAAAAGAAAAACCATATAGATTAAAAAATAACCAAGTAGGGTATTAAAGGTGTATTGTCTATACAGCCACTACTGTATTGATTGGCACTTTAGGGGTGCATTGCATGTGGATAAAAAATAATGAGTGTATTCATTGTGACGAGAAATTCACAATAAAAGATAATTGGGAGATAAAAATCTTGATGCAGCACCTAAGGAATAGTATACAAACAATAGAAAACAGGCTTCCAGGTTTGCATCTCAGCTGTTCAGTAGCTTGACTTCACTAAGCACTAAAAATTTCAGCATGAGAAAAAAATCGTGTTTTTGCTTGCTATTAGCCATTGCATTTGAATAAGGTGTCCTGCAGGACAAGCTCAGATTTAAACCTGTATTTAGGGTTTACCAAGTAAGCTAAAAGTGGGTTGTTTTTTTTTTTTTTTTAGTGACAGAGAAGAATACTGGAGTGATTAGTATTAATAGTCAATACTTTTCAAGTGGCTGATCATGAAACGCCCCAGAATAGCACAGTTCTTCACTATGATGAGGAAAATAGCAACTAAAATCCTAAACTATAATCCTATAAAAGGAATGCATGAGAAAGATAAGCTTGAAGATAAATAGATAGATAGATAGATGGATGGATGGATGGATGGATAGATAGATAGATAGATAGATAGATAAATAGATAGATAGATAGATAGATAGATAGATAGATAGATAGATAGATAGATAGATAGATAGATAGGTAAAAGATCATAATTTATATTCATTATGATGAAAAAAGTTTCCTTAAGATATTAAGTCAAATTCTGCCAAAACATTGCTACTGCTTATGCCAGGAGAGACAGCAGCTAGGCCATGCATGGCTTCCTAAAAGTGGTCTCCACCATTACTAGAAAAACAAGACTGCCATGGAATATTTCCAAAATGGAACCATTCATTTTCCAAAACCTCATAAAACTGCTTTTAATCTTCATTTTTTCTAGGTTTCACTCAAGATCAATAAATTCTTAAGGCTGTTGTATGATGAATTAAAGATGAAATTTCTGCTATCTGATCCAAAATTATAATAATACATGCCATTTGCAAGTAGATATACATGGAAATGGTTGTGAAAAACTCTGAAAACTGCTAAAACCCACTTTATACAATTGATCTAAAATGCCTCTGCTGACCATACAGGCAATGTCCTTGCAAAACTACGGAGACATCATTATTGGCATGCCTTTTAGAGCCATTTTCATGTAGTGCTATGACTGAAAACAATTAAAATTCAAATCTTTAGAGACCCAATGGCAATGCTGTCACAATACAATTTTAGACAATTTAATTTAGATGCTGCAGCAGCTGCTTTTCAATGAGATTTTGATGTTTACCCAATTTTGCTGCTGGGTTAATTGAGTCATATTGAGGTCAAGTGGCTTGTCTGCAATCACCCAGATGTAGGCTCACTGAGAGTTACAGCTCAGGACTATCACATCTATAAACCTCTGTTTCCCCCAATAGGGCAAAAATACAAACAGAAATAAACTAATCAATGAAACACTCTCAGCAGAAAATTATGTCAGCAGCCACAGCAGCAGATTACTGGGGTTACTTGTGTTACTGGAGAATAACCATTAAGTAAAATGGAAGAAAATACATTAACATGAAAATGAAAATAACAGAAGAGCAAAATATTTTAGAATTGATCTCATCTTAACAAACTGTCTTATTTTAAAAATACCAACTAGTTAAAATTGAATAATAACCCAAGCAGTAAAGTTTAAATAAAACTTCTTGCTTTTGCTACAGGACAAAATAATTTCTTACTGAACTCATTACATCAGCTGACTGCTTCTCTGTCTGAAAGCCATATCCAGGATTGTAGGCAATGTGGAAAAAACACTTGCCCAAAGAATAGCTTGAGTTGTTAAACCATTAATGGATTTACTCAGCTGAAACTATTCTGGGGAAAGGTGTCATGGAAAATGGCCCTAGTGCATCTGCAATCTCAGCTGCAGAAATAAATAATTTAAAAGTTGTAACTGTCCAGGGGCCCACATAAATAATTAAAATTAGTGTATTTTTACTTTGACTATCACATTCCTCTCTCAAAACCATATTTCAAACAGTTATGTAATCCTAGTTTGGAACATATGTATCCATGATTAAGCTGCATGTTACAGTAGGAATTACTAGAGCATAACTCTGCCTTTAGACTCCTTTGTAGACACTGTCTCAAAGGTGATGTAGGGAATTAAAATTTACACCATACAGGACTAGGTAAAAAACAAGAGTTTTTGTATGTGACTAAAAGAAAAAAAAAATACCACTAGTTTAGGTTTGGCTCATGTTGTTGTGAGGGAAACATATTTTACAAGTTGTTCTCTCTCTCTGTTTTAAAGATGTTCTCTCTCCACAGCTGGCATTTCAGCTGCTCCAGCAACTTTCTTCTCTGGAGTTATTTTGAACCAGAGACACAATCCTCTGATTTCCAAATGCAGCTTTAAAATTGACATCTCATCTTCATATTTAATTGCTATACGGAAATTTGATAAATACCCTCTTGTAGTCGTGTTGAAAATCTCCATTTAATACAACACATTCTTCACCATTTAGATTTTGGCAAAGAAAAATGATGGCAAGAGGACAGATAAATGACAGCTAGAAAATAAAGCAATTCATTCTGATAATATTAAAGTCAAAGAGGGAATATAAGGCTAAAATTTATTAATCTGACACAAAACTTCATTAATAAAATAAATATTTCTCTTTATTTCTTTTCTTTAGAATGTTTTATCAGTTGAAATATTCATAGCCAGATATTTTAGCATCAACTGGCAAGCGTGAATAATAGAGAGAAACAAAAAAGAAACCATTATATTTTCCTGTCTTTTCTACCTTATTTTAGAAGATACTTTAAGAGTTATTACAATGATTTTTTGGGGTGAAATTGGAACTGGCAACAGACAAAACCAAGTTCAACTACTTCCTAATTGTCATAAAACCACCATGTGTGTCAAAACCTGTTATTAAATATGCTTTTAATTAATTCACCTTCTCAACATTTTCTAGAATTTTAGCAATTATAAACATCTGAATGAGTAAACTCTAAAATGCTTCTATCACAGGAAGAGATGCTAATATCATAGAAGTTTGAAATATCACATAGAGCAAGAATATCACAACTGTATATAATGTGGAGGAAAATCTTTCAAAAACTATATATTTTCTCCATTTGCATTCCTTTGATTAGTATTAGTTTTAATAATTTGGAGATGATTTTTCTTGAACCACTGAAATAGAAGTTGTCTGAACTAATTCTAAATTTCTTAGCGTTCCTTTGAATGCAAAATTTCTCTTTTTCATGTTTTCTACTTTTAAAACACCATCCAAAAATCTTTATGGCAAGGTACTGAATGTTCCGATTGGGAAACACAGACCAAAAATTAGAGAAGCAAGGAGATCAGAAATGTTTCAGACTTCATATCAGAGACTGATGATGCACAAGCAGATTTATTAGTGTGATAATTTCACCAGGACTTTATGGTTGTAAGACAGATAATCAAGCTTTCAAACATTGTATGGCCCTGCTTCATTTTTCCAAAACCTTCTGGATTCTCTAGTGATTTTAGTTACTGACAGAGGAGAGCTTGAAACTTTGTTGTTAATAAACAGGAAAAAAAATTCAAGTATTTGCACAAGAAGGCCTTATTGATTGATGGGGGGCTATTTATTGCATTCTTTGGCACAGAGTTCAGATTTCATGACAGAGAGAAAGAAGAGGAATTGAAAGAACTGAGCCCCTCTCAGTGAAGCAATCTCTAAAGAAAATATTAGGAAACTGCGACTAAGATAACAGTGAGTTGATAGAAGACCAATTATAAGCTTTGAGTTATTTTGTTTAACAAATGGGCAATCTGCAGGAATACCTTATTATTCATATCAGGTCTATTATCTACCTCAACAAGAATAAGTCCTGCATCTGGGAAGGAACAACGCTGGGTACAAAATTGTGCTGGGAGACAACCAGCAGCTCTGGGGCAAAGGACCAGAGGGTCCTGGGGAACATCAATTTGAACATGAACCAGCAATGTGGCCTTGCAGAAAAACAGGCCAATGATATCCTTGAGTGCATGAGATGGAGCAGTGCCAGCAGATGGAGGTGGTGCCACACCTGGAGCAGTGTCCAGATCTGCCTCCCCCAGGTCAAGAGAGACAGGGACGTTCTGGAACAGCCACTGAATTGAGGAGACCGGAGCACCTCCTCATGTAAGGAAAGGCAAAGAGAGCTGGGATTTTCTAGCCAAAAGAAAAGCCTCAGGGGGATCTCACTGATGTATATAAATACCTGAAGGGAGGGTGTGAACAAGATGGAGCCTGGCTTTTTTCAGTAATGCCTTGACACAGGAAAAGAAACAGATAAACTTCTGTCTGAATGCCAGGAAGCACCTTTATCTACTTCCTTTTTATATTCTGTGCTCTTGAGACCAAGGCTGCCATTATGAGACAAGTGTTTGGGGAAACACAGCAGCTGCCACAGGGATTAGTTATAGTGGATTAGGATCTTCTTGCAAACAGTTCCATGTCAGCAGTTTATAAATGTAACTGTGAGAAAAATGAAGCCTAACATTAACTGCTTGTTCTTAGAATATCATATGCACTAATTTCCATGATACATGCTTTATATATATTTTTAGGGGCACTATGGTATCAAGGAAGAAATTCAGCTCTTCTAGATGAGACAGGATAAGATGCTATTTTATTTAGTTTTTGTCCTTCTAACTCACAGGGCTTATGCTTCAAGACTTGGATGGGTGCTCCTTCTTTTGTCATCGAAATTAGGTCATTAATTCCTGTGTCAGAGGAATCCAGTTTCAACAAGGAGATGCAATTGATCACAATTTTTAAAAATTTAATAGGAAATGATGTGGAAAGCTTATCATTCTGACCTTGCAAAGGAGTTATTAAAATAATGTTTAAAGGGATCTACGAGTACAGCGTTACAGAGTGCATACAGTGTTTTTTTAAAATTGTATTATTTATATTTGAATTTAAATTTTCAACTACAATTTTTGAGCTTTTATAATGAGAAATATGTTAACAGTAGGAGACAATTACTCAAGGAGAGTAGTTGTCTTTAATAATGCATCATGATAGCCCAATCTTATCTTGACTTTTATGTGCACAGACATGAACGCACAAGCACTGCATGTATATATTAAAACACCTCAGATTTTTAGTTTGCTGACTCCAAGAACATTAGCATATGCTTTGTCTATATTAGCAAGATGAATAGATAATATTCATGTTGCTTGCATATGCTAAGCAATAAATTTTTCTGGCAGTTCATTAAATACTAGACCAAAGCCAATAAACTCAATCATATGCAATCAATGCATGAAAACCTTGAATGTTGTCTGAACATTTCATTGTCATGGATGCTAGTGAAACTCTGACAAAAATTAAAAACTTATGGACAGCATGATCTTATAAACTCCCCCTATTCATACACTCCTTTTCTTATTTTCCAAGATTTAATTGTGTGGTGGCAGTTACACAATTCTGCAATGTAATCTGCAATGTTCTTCACAATCCAATCTTATCTGCACACATAAATAAGATTTATTAATTGGTTTCACATTATTTTTGTTCCTCATACATACTCTCTCATGCAGAAAAAAGAAATAAAGTTCATTTTCAGATAAAATCACAATTAATCAACATCATTCATCTTATTTGCATTATTTATTTCATTTCAAAATTCACAGGCCACCTTGGCTGCCCATTAACTTCAGTGAAGCATCTTGTCAAAATCACCCATGCAGGCTTGTCTTTTCATATATAATATGAATTATATAACCATCAAACTAACATACAAGACTAGACAAATTATTTTAAATTCAAAAGCTGATAAACATTTACAATAATCTGCCTTAGAATTCCTGTAGTTGTTCAAAGCACATAAAGAAGTATATCCTATGTCCTGGAATTCTTTGGAACTTTTTTTTTGCTGTTCATAAATTCTCTTTTTTCATCTTGTATGACTGGACATTAACATGTTATGATACACTCATCATGCCCTCTTTCACTACAGTATTAAAAAAATTGAATGAAAGAACAGTGAAGAATGAATAAGCATGAATGAATAGCAAGCCTATAGGTCAGATACAAACGCTTATTTAGCACAATACAAACCCCAACTATTTCACAGCACTAAGCTCATTGTTTTCTTCAGGTCTATCAAGGCCTCTTGTTAAGATTCCTGGATAACTATTTTAGGCTGCTTCTCAGGGAAACATCTATTTCTAAATAACAATATTATGGTGCATCCTGAGAAATAAAAGCTGTGTTTCCATTGTCAATGCTTTTATTTTCCTTACATCTAAAGAAGTCATACTATAATCCTGTAGTCTAACCACCTATCTGAAGTGCACTATGAAATGCATGATTTTAGTACTGGAATAGAACTTCTGTTTGAGGTGTAGCATGTATTTTGCAAAGATAATTTTATTCAGTTTAAATATTCCAGCAAATGAACGATTCACCAAACCAATAAATAAAAGGCCCTGACTATACTAGCCAGAAGTCAATCATTTTTTCTAGCCTGAGTGCATGTTGGTAACTTGCTGGCACAAAACCTCATCCTGCCTTTCACTGAGCCATCCTACTTGATGTTCCTGTTCTCTGTCACATATTTAGGATAATAGATGCAGAAATAAAACAGGAGTTCAAATCTGTGCATTATTTAAAAAGACTACATAGACCTTTTCTCAGTCACTTCATTTCTGGGCAGAGTTCCTAATCCTGTGCATGTGAAGCATTCTCTGTTCTAGAAATTTTAATGCATATTCGATGGGATTAAATGGTCACATTTTGGAATAGGCTTACATTATGAAAATTAAAATCAGTGTTTACACTAATCTAATTTATCATCTCCCGAATGTCTCACTTGTATAAATCTGCCAGGAGTAGTTGTATATTTTCTCCAGAAAAAGGAGATCTGTAATTGCCAGAGAAGGGATTGAAATGTCTAAACAAATGTACAGTGCTAAAACAATAGACCTGTCTCTGGCTGTTGTCTGTCGAGATTCTCAACTTTATCTCATATCATCCTGGATGCCATTTAGTTCATTAGTTACCTCTGCTGGACATGGCATAACTGATGCAGTGGTGCACATATTTCAATTACCTTCTAATATTTCCTCATTTAAAAATATGCATATATAATAATAATCAAGTAGCTACACATTTATAGACTTGACTACACACTTAAACTTTTTAAGCTGAAACAAAATTTTCAGTTAATGGCAAAATACTTGTCTGCTAGTTTTTTGTGTTTGTAAGTGTAGCAACTACAATAGCATTTGCACAATAAAAGAAAGCAGAAAAACATGAATCACAGTATGATTTGGTTAAATAGTTGGTTTTATACTACACTTCTTTACACTTAATATATTGCCTTCTTGATTTTACTTGGACTCAAGACAGCATTGTATTGATCAGACTGTTTTTCATAATATTTTACTATGTTTAGCCAGATATTTTTGTTTTGCTTTCTTTACTGAAATTAAAAATGTTTTGAAAGCATGATTAGTTAGTTAAAATATGGTTTTAGGTTTCCTAAAGCTCAAAATTCTTACAATTAGATAAACCAGTGATCTCTAACTGTGTCAATCCACTTAAACTTTCTTCACTGAGAGTGCTACATAATAGAAGAACTAATGGGCTATGAACTGGAAGAGCATACCTTTAATTGCCTCTATTTCACTATGTGTTAAGAATATATTTTCTATAGAAAATATATTCTTATATTTTCTAGAGAAAGAAAATATATTTCTTATCTTTTTTATTTCTATTCTTATATTTTCTAGAGGAAGTTCTAAACACGTATCTCCCCCTCTTCCTCCTTTCTTATGCATACCACAGAGAACTGGAAACATATTACATTAATTTTTGGAAATGTTGGGCAGTTCTGCAAGTGAAGCCATTTATCCCTATCAAGCAGCTCACCTGTCAGATTGACAGAAGATAACCATGCCTGTCCATACTGCTTGCTCTCTAAGCTGTATAAGTTTAAATAGGGGAGGCATCATTTTCTTTGTCTCTGTAGAGAAATATATATCTTCAAGACTATTAGATCAAAATTCCATGGTGATCACTGTATCATAGATTATCTCAAATTGGAGTGAACACATAATGATTGAGTCCAACTCTGCTCCTCACAGGGCTACCCAAAACTAAATTGTGTAGGGATACAGTGCTAAACACAGAAATGTTAAGTAAATATAAATAATGTGAATCATTATATCCTTGTTTATTTGTGATCTTTGGAGGTTTGATTCATTTTAAACAAGATGGAGATTTTTTTGCATAATTTCCAGTTCTGTTTCTTTTCTAAATGCATTAATTCAGATAAAGTTCATGACCTAGTTAGGATCATAAAGCTTTTTGACATGCTCTGCATGTCGACCTCTAACTTTTAACTGAAGTGGTCATTTGCCAATTAATGAAGCTGAAATTACTGAAATAAATATACCCTTTATGCACTTAAAATGGGTATAGAAAAAAAAGCTGTAACAATTCTAAGTGTAGTACACAATAAGGAAATCACCCACATTTGATTGTGATTTTTATCTATATTATGACACCAGATTTACTCTAAACACATAAAAATTACTTCCTTGCCAATTTTTATCTAACAATTATTGAGCGCCTTGCATAAAATATTTTATCCTTTTTCCTTTTTTTTTTTTTGGTGACAGAAAATCAAACTCATCATACATTTTGCAGTGACTACTTGTACACTTTCAAAAAATATCATCCACTGTATGATTCAGATTTATACAAAGATATATCATTTATGCATTATAACTTGCAAAATCTGCAAATTTGATATACAGCGCTTCAGGAAAAATAACTTTGACTCTCACATGTCTTCCAAATAGAACTACTGAAGAATCAGAAAGAGCTAGATACTGGTTCATGTAAAATGTTCAAAACTCTATTAATCATGTAGCTGTTCACTCAGAAACATTACTTCCCCTTTAGCACTCTTCACTGTTGAGAGTCTATAATAGTTATTCTGTCACTCAAATTAAATTTCTTTGGTGCATTTTCTAAACACCAAAGAGCAAAACATGATGGTCAAAGTAAGTACTGCATGTCAATGAGATTCTCAGTGGCAGCAAAGGACTGAAACACAAGCAGAGTGCTCATTTAAAGCCACATTTAAATGAGACTTTGAGACGAGAGACTTGAATTTGCTGTAGTTTCCCAGAGTTAGGGTTTTAATGCAGTATCTGCTGTTCTGTCATACGCAAACATTACACTGCAGCCTGCTACAGAGCCTCATCCATATATTTATTCCTCCTCCCATCACTGTAGAGGGAAGACACATTGCCGGATACCCTCCACATCCCACATAAAACACCCACTGTCCTGTGTAAATGACTTTATGTCAAGTCTTTTCTATGAGATACAGTAGGAACCCACTGTCCAGCCCAGCTTATCTTATCTGTCAACCAGCCATGCCTGTTCTGCCCTGATGGGACTGAGGAACTCTGATTTTCAGCGCTTGAAGAACACATTCCAAAAATCTGGGTCATAAGATATTTTCCTCGTATGCAATTGCATCTTATCTCTTTCACTGACACAATGTAACTGTCATTAAACCTGGCAAAATTCATGTCTTCAGACTATATCATGTCCACAGAAATAGCATTTACTGATTAATCTTGTTGATCATATTATTTTGACTATAAACACATTTATCCAAACTCTTCTATTTTAGCTAATTTAATTTCATTTTAATGATTTTTCTGATTTTCCTCATGAGCTAAACACTCACAAGATTTGAAGGTGTGGCTGTATTTTTCTCATAGAGAATAGGAAAGCACAGCTTAAAAGTACCACTCTAACAAATTGTGCATTATTGCATACACTGTCAGTTTATTGCCCTAATTCAACTGGATATTTTCTCTCTGGTGAGCAATATGAGAGGTTAACAGAGTCCTTGTTTTCATTCATTCCCTATTGAATACTTCCTGCAAGCAACACGTTAAATTATAGGACTTTAGATTGATTTTGGAATGATTCCCTAAATAAAGTTCCCACCAAAAAAAAAAATCTGCTGTGATAAGGAAAACTATTTGTAGTGGGAAAGCTGAAATTGGTTTTTCAAAATAGTTGAAAATATTTCAGGCCAGACAACTTTTCTAATATAATATCTCGAATAATGAACAGGCTTGAGTTTGAGAGAGGGTTCCTGAGGCCCATGAAGAGTCTGAATGCTGTTTTTGGCTTCAGCACTTCAGACCCAAATGGAAAAATTAACAATTTCAATAAGCACAAATGGAGCATTTACTGTCAGTGTATCATAACAGTCCAGTAGATCTCAAATCGTTTGAGGCCATTCTTCTTCTCAGTTTGAGCAATGAATGGATCAATACAACACTGCTGCTGCAGAAAAAGGAACTGTCACTCACCAAGAATAAAAGCAATGCTACTGTGGAGGAAATCTTTTGGGGAGAGGGTATATTGGCCCATAGCAGCAAGTGTTCTGCAGCAGGGAGATTGGACACACACTCAGTGTCCCCTCCAGCATCACCTCTGCCTGCCTGGGGGCACTTGACCCTCTTATTCCTTACCTGGGAGACTAAGAATGGTACACACTAAAAAAGTGAAAGCTGTCCGTGTCCCTACTAAGTCTCACTGCCATCTTAGAGGTGTTTTTAACAAGGACAAGGATTCAATATGATTTTGTATAGCAGTAAAGCCATATAATTTATTAATAACTTTTCTACCTATAGTGCTACAGAGCCTAGGGTAAAATTCATAGGACAGAAGAGTGGGAGATAATATATTAATTTTAGCAAGGTATGCACGTCTCATTGAAATTAAAATCATATAACTCTGCTGCCATGTAATCTGTATATTTTAAATACCTGAACAAAAAATGTGAAGTAAAAAACCTGGATGTAAAGGAATGCAGTAATTAAAGGTTCCTTAATCCTGACACACTGCGTGCCTATATTACAATGTTATCTTTAAATAGCATGAGAACTTCTTTTTCCCCAGTCTTTCCTCCACTCAGCCACTTTCTTTTCAGATTTGGTACTCTGGATGTGCAAGCCCCAGTAAATGCTCTCTGATCTCATCTTTCTTCCTATCTGACTGCTCAGTATGCAGGTCCTGGTTTGACTTACTGCATATCCTGAGCTGAATACAAAGGATTTCATTTCCTTAAAAACTCGTATATAGTTTTATCACTTCACTATCCAGGTTTTTCATTAAACTTTCACCTTTCAAACTAGAATACTTGGCTGCAATCTCACAGGGAAAATATTTTTTCCTTTTTCTGCCAAATCTGAAAACTTAGACCGAATAATTTTTAAAGAGATAGTTTTATGCACTGCAAAATTAACTGAAATTTTTGATCCTTAGATTAACTCCTCTCAAATAAGCCTTGACTGAATGAAAATGACTATGAAATTTCATGTACTTGGAATGACTGCATGAACAGCTGTAAAAGCTTACTCCATGGGTAAATAATGTAGACTCAATTCCTGAGTTCCAGCTGCTTAACTGTGTACTCAGTGAGTGCTGTGAGGACTCTTACACATGTTTAGACTCTAAATGGTTATGAAGGACATTTCCAGCAACTCTTGAATTTTACCTCAAATGAAAACACATTAGTGTGATAGAAGGAAAGAAAGTGTTTGTAGTTTTTAAGAGCTCTGAAGCTTTTAATACAAATGGATAACTGCAAATCCAGGTCCCACTGGAGTTTTCAGCCATTTTCCAGTGGCTAAGTCAGAATCTCAGTCAAAAACTCAGACACTTTGAGAGGGAAGAGTTTTATATTGAAAAGTACTTGTATTTTCTGCACTTTGGTATCAGTGTAAGCCCTTTCCTGCTGGGGAAAGAACTGCTCCTAAAGCAAATGAGATTCAGATGCCTTGAAGCCAGAACACTGGCTCAGTTAAAGCCTTCTTTTTTTTCAGTATTAGTTTAAGTGCTAATTCTCCAGATATTCTTTTCCAGCTCAGCTGAGAATAGTGACAAATATAATGCCTGTCAGTCCTGGAATATTGCCTATCCAGGGGTCCTGAAGCAAATTAAGCAAAGATACTGGTTTAGAAGGCTCATCTTTTGGTTTTTACACCTTGTTATTAGCATTATGCAGAATCATACTGCAGGACAGTGTATCACTCATATGCCTTGCCTGTATTCTGGTAGAAAGATCTGGGGGTTTCTGAGGCTGAGAATCTTCTCTGTTCTGCTGCTGAAGAGATACAAGGCCTGAAGGTCTGTGCACCTTATCCTTCTTTCCTCAGCATTGAGAGGAAAGGGATTCTGGAAGCATGCTTTCATGAAAAGACAAGATCAAGGCTTTTATTTTTCATTTACCTCAATATAAAATGTTATGCTGAAATAAATTTAATTTTTATTAAGCCTTGCCTTTTTCCAAGGATCCACAAACAGGGAAATAGTACTAGAAAACTATAGCCAAAAGCAAGGATGGTACTAGCAAAGCTAATTTTAGTATGTAACACTAATAATGAGCACACAAATTTGAATGCATTTTGATTAAACTTTTGCCTGTAAAGTACCATATTAATAGCCATACTTTAAACAGCACTAATGATAATATGAACAATGACTATTTCAGTAGATATAATGTCACACATAGAGAAACTGCCGGTGAGTGTCATTACTCATAACCAACCACCACAAGGGTGTATTTGACTATGTGCTCTTTATTTAATAACATACCACATGTGCTTCAAGTAGCAGTCAGTAACCCCCAGATAAGAATTACAATCATGTTATCTAGATTGAGAATAGCTCTGCACCTGAAAGTCATTAATCCTATGATATCCTGCATCTGCAGATACATGTATGGCTGGGGTCTCCAGCACAAGAGAGATGTGAGAGGTTAGAGAGGGTAGGAGAGGGTCCAGAGAAAGGCCATGAAAGTGATCTGTGGCACCTATGCTATGGACAGGCTGAGAGAGCTTTGTTAGTTCAGCCTGGAAATGAGAAGACTCTGAGGGAGTCTGAGACTTTCCAGTCTCCTTGAAGGGAGCTTCAAAAAAGACGGAGAGTGACTTTTTCCATGGGTAGATAGTGATACGACAAGGAGGAATGGTTTTAAGCTACAAGAGGGTAGGTCTAGTTTATGTGTTAGAAAGACATTCCTTATCCAGGGGGTAGTGAGGCACTGGCACAGGTTGCCCAAAGAAGCTGTGGATGCCCCATCTATGCAAGGGTTCAAGACCAGGCTGGATGGGGCTCTGAGCAACCTGCTCAGGTGGAAGGTGTCCCTGCCCATGGCAAAGGGTTGGAAATAGAAAATCTTTAAGATTCCTTCCAACCCCTGAGATTCTACTATTATATACAAAGAGATATATCTTCAAATGTTGCAAATATATGCATATTTAAATCTATAGGTATAGATATGTATGCATAGTTGAGCAACTATGGATGTATGGGTGCATTATAGTGTTTATTTACATGCACAAACTAGATCTTGCAATAAATGAAAAAAGGAGCCCTTCTCACTGTCTAATCTTGATTAATTTTCTAAATGAAGACCAAATTTAGCACTCAAATGGTAAATGCTGTATCATAATGCTTGCTGCATTAAAAGGCTGAATGAAGATTACAGAGACATCCTTGACCTTTAATCTTCTCAGCTTTTGCAATTAAATACCACAAGATTTGTTTGGTCACTCTCATCACCTTTGAAATTAGCACCACCAGGCTATACTACTTTGACAGATGGTAACACTAAACATGCACCAAATATGCAAATTTCATTAGTTTCTCTCTGTAGTGGGAAAATCTGAAAAATATTTTTTTAGTATTACAAATAAGTTCTATCTGTTAAGTCTGCCTGTAAGCTTTAAAAGACAAGATTAAAAAACTAAAGCAAATTTATTTTTTTCATACTACTGTCAATCCAGGATATATTGACTAAAAAAGTGTTACTCTTTAGTCATTCTATCGACACCATTGGAACTGAAGAAACAACTCATTATGAAATGGAATCTTTGCAAGCATGGGTTGTTATTTACCTCTTGCTTACGTGTGACCTCTGATTTTATGATAGTAGAACAAGGAAGTGAAATATTTTAATCCAAATGATTTAGGTGTCACAAGATGTCATTTTATTACTTCTTGCACATCAAATCTGGAGTCATTTTGAGATCTCACATAATTTCTCCAAGCACTCTACTCTCTTCACAATGAACTATTGAATCATGTGCATCAGCAATCCTTTGAAAAACCTGCTATTTTGACATTGCCAGACTCAGCAAGTAACTTGCTTCTTTCATGCCCTACATTTCCAAGGCAATATTTCATTACCATCAGTATCAGTATTTTTTTCCTCCAGTTCCCTCCATACTCTCTCTTACTTGTGTTTTTGACTCGGAGACAGCATTCATATAAAATTATTTACTGGATGGCCAAAAATAAAGATAATCTCTTAGATGTATCAGAAGACTTCAATGAAATTAATTAATTAATTAAATTCTATTAAATTGCTGTCTACATATTTTCACTGCTAATCTTACCACTGTTTTCTCCTTCATTGATGTTGTTATGACTTTAACAAGTTTCCATATGTCCACCTGATTTGCCTCTGAATTTTCCTGAACACTTTTCCTCACAGGCATAAAATTTAAAAAAACCGGTTTTTTAAAATTTTTTTCTCACCATGAAATCCTCTTACACTTACTCAATTTTCCATAGCATATACAAACCCTAGACAAATAATTAAGCTTCAGATTGAAGACTTGTGATAAAGATGTTTCTTCTTTCTTTCTATAAAGATGATATCCCATATATATATATATATATATATATATATATATATATATATATATATATATATATAATTTTTTTTTACTAGAAGAGAAGGGAAAGAGGAATGGAGGCCTTGACCTTTTCACTCTTCTTTATGCTGGGAACTACACAACCTCTTCTTTATTACTGGGAATATTGTGTGCATGTCTCTGCTTTGTGAAGGAAGAGGAGAGAGAAGCAAGGGTCAGAACAAAGACCATGGAAGAACTTCTCACTGCTGCTAGGACTGCCTAAACTCAGTACTGGTACTGGTCTGGCAGAAATAGTCTAATTGCTGTGGGAAGTAGATGTTAATGGAACTGTTCCAAAGACATCCTGAAAACACAGCACCCCTTCCCAACTTTTACCATAGTGGTAGCAGAAAGTAGTCAGTAGGCAAATTCCCTACAGTGTCTCTTGCTGTATTAGTAATCTTTCTGGGTCATGGCAACACCCCCTTTTCAGATTGAACCCTTCTGGAAAAGTCATGAAAACATCATCTCTCTTCACCAGAGATCATCTGATATTTGATACTTCTGGGAGCCTGACTAAAGACTCACAACTGCCGCTTTTCTTTCCATTTTCTAAAGTATTATTTGTAATATTTTTTGGTCAGAAATCTTTGAAATACTAAACTAATTACTAAAAGACATTTGTTGTACGGATGTCTTTTAAGTCAGTTTGATAAAACTTGTGAGCATCAATCACTATTTTAGATTTTCATTTCAGAAAAAAAAAGATCATAAATTAATTCAATTCCATTACTTTCTTGTATTATAAACTCATCCAGTAAGCTTAATATTTTAAAATGCCAGCTTCATGTCGTAGCACTAAAGTACAGACAAATGTCCCTTGACTTTTATATCAGCCACTGCATTTCAATGTATGTGATGGAAACACACAAAGTTAATTTAGTTTAGAATGCAGTTTAAGACATTTCAGTTCTGTCATCCACTTACATTCATACACCTGTGTGCTACATCTAAACTCCTACTGTAGCTGTCAGTCTGCCTGATGGAGCCTAGGAAATGGTTTAGCTAAAAAGCCACAAAAAGCTCATTTTATTTACCTTAGAGTGGGTGAGTAGTGGCATGTGGCTTACCCAAATGTATCCCACATTCAGCCTCCTCCAGATCTAGTGTCAATATGTCATTCCCTTGGAAGTGTCCTGGAAATGCTCCTAGAGCCTCTAAAACAGCACTAGACACCTATCCCTGTATAATGGAATCAAATCTTAGCTATATTTTAACATCACTTAAATTGCCTTCTGTCCTGAGAACAAGGAGAATTAAAAAAGGAAACAACTGACACGCAGCTTTTTAGAACCTAGATGCTTAAACTGAATTTGATGTCCACAGATAGCTTATATACAAAGAGGTAAGCACTTGCAGGGCAGATTCAAAATACAATATTAGATATTAAGAGCAAACTTAAATGACCAAGTAGGTGGCCCATATTACTACTAGCAATACAACTTGGTTGTTTTGAATTCTATGAGAGAGAACTATAAAAATTTGAAAAAATTAAAAGCCACTGTTTTGAAAATGAGTGAAAATAATTTTAGTTCTTTGCCTTTGTCTCCCATTTTTGTTGTAGCACTGTGAAGAAAACAATCGATCCTTGACTTAATTGTTATCTGGAATTAACTTTATTTGTGTTTTCTCTTTCTCCTGCATTTGCTAAAGAAGCAGCTGTAAAGCTAGTTCTTCCATTCTGTTCCAAGACTTTTGGACTTTTTCTAAAATGTATGAAGTTAGAAGCAAAGTGTAAAACAGAAAAAATACTGCTTACTCTTTAACAAAATAGAAACTATGGTTTTTTTACTATGACCGATGCATAGCAATACAACCTATCTGTTAGGACTTTCCTCTCTTAAATTACATATGCAAAACCAAACATCACAGTCATATTTTACTATTTAGTTGAATTGAGATCTGAAGAGTTACTCTTTTGGTCAGAATTATTAATTTAGTTGTGAGCAGAAGAACCTTGACAATCAAAGGGCAAATCTAGTTTGCTGAAAGTGTTCTTAAGGAAAAACTAACAAACGTCTAATAAAACAGCTGAAGAATTAGTCAAACTGTTATTTGTTACATGCTGTATTTAAGCAAATATCTCAACAACAAAAGGAGAAGCAGAAAAAGAAACTGAATATAAGACAAAAAACTTCTTTCTTCAAGCATTATTTACTCCACACCTATAAATTCAGAGCTGTTAAAATGCAATATTGACGATGCCTTCTGCTCAAATACCCTAATTTTTTCTTCTTTTCCAATTTCAACATTCTTTCCCTATTCTGTTAAAGTATAAACATTTGCTATTTTGCCCTCATAAAAATTAATATAAGTCTTTATAGAAAACTTGAAGTCCTAAATAAAATAATTATCTGGACTAACCTGTTCAGTTCTAGCCCATCAAGACTTCTCATATATTCATGATTCCACCCACTGACCATAAGGGTCATATTGCTCCTTTTTCTACTCTTCATCATGCTTGTTTGCTTGCTTTTCATTGTTGAGTTCTCATTCGGCCAAGCAAATAGCAAACACATGCTGGAATTTAGCTTTATGCATAAGTTATATCAACTCCACAATGAGAAAATGTACCCTACTGTCGTGGGTTTACAGGAAGCAGGTTTTCTGGGAATGGAGTGGCCAGAGGCCAATAGGTGTTCAGATTTTAAATTGACACCAGGCTTGGCCACTGAGGGTGGATGCGCCTCTGAGAACACAGGGGTTAGAAGCAGAGCACTCCCTTGGGCTCTCTCTTTGATTTCCGGCCAGCAAAGAGGCAAGGCCTCCCCTGCCCGGCTTCGAGCTGGGCGCGGGAGGGGAAACCTGCGGCCTGGCAGAGGTAGGCCTGACCCCTCAAGATGGAAGGGTGGTGGGGGCACCAGGAGGTGTTGGGCAGCCCCCCAGGAGAGACAGAGGGAGAGAGGCCCCGAGAAGATTTGGGCAGCCCCCCACCCCCAGCTAGAAGATGAGAGAGAGAAGCTGGTACGGGCCTGTGGCCTTGAAGTGATATCAGCCTGTGAAGAAGGAGGGGGGAAGGGGGAGTGCAGCAGGGAAGGAGCCTGGCCGCGTGCAGGAGTTTGTTAACCCCTTTCTGGACAATGAAGACCTCACAGAGCATTTGGACCTTTCCCGGAGGGGAGATGGAGTGGATGATAAAGAGGAAATGGGCAAGTGAATGACAGTCGGAGCAGTGAGTGAGGCTGGGAGAGTAAAGAAGAGGCCGGAAAGAGATGATGGAGTAGCTGGTTGCTGGACTCTTTTTGGTACAGCCATGGACAGAACCATGCTTCCTCGCGACACAGAGGCTGCATGCAGGGGGGAGGCGATGGCTCAGAACTGAGAGGGTTCAGTTTTGGAGACCCCCCGGCCCCAGGGGGTAGACAAGTATGGGGGGGACAAGAGGTCCCGAGAGTGAGAGAAAACTGTGCTTTTTTGGAACTGGTCAAAGCACCCTTAAAAGGATAACCCTTGAAGCAGCTCTGTTCCTTGTCCAGTGGTGAGAGCGCTGGGCATGCAAGGAAGAGGTCACCATGGCCCCAAGAAGGACTCCTCTCCTCTTGATGGACTGAAATTGAGTATTTACAGGGTGATGGATGGAGACTTTAAATTTGGAAGATGTATTGGAAATGTGGTGGGGGGAGGAGGAAATGCTTTTTGTGGAGTTTTCATTTTCCAGGTGTGTGTGTGCATGTGTGTGTGTGTGTGGTTTTTTCCTTTTGTAGTTTAGTTAATAAACTTTTTTTTCTAAGGTAGAGGCCTGCTTTGCTTATTTCCTGGTCACATCTCACAGCAAACACCAGGGAAGTATATTTTCATGGGGCACTGGCATTGTGCCAGTGTCAAACCATGACACCTACACTCACCTGCTCATCCTCTCAGTATTAGGTATTTGTTTTGCCCTAACACACGTGGAAGGTGTTTATCACTAATGATGAAGATGCTAATGTCAGACAGCTGACCTCCTGCAGTGTCAGGACAGGGGAGTGGAGAATAAGTATATTTCAATCTCCTGACTTTCAACAAGCATTAACTTCAAGAAAATCCCACATTTATTTCTAGGAGCAACTGCTTTTGCCATCTGTACAGAGCACTTAATGTAAGCTCCAGCTACCCAACCTGTATAAATTCCTAATGTTAGCCCGAAGGCTTTTTCAACTCACCAAGCCTCTCTAAGTTGCAGTCAAAAATTACATGGATATTTGATTAGCCTACCAATCTTGCATTTGAAAAGGAGAAGGAGCAAACATAAGAATATAAGAGCCAGATAGCTTGTGATGGTTACCATCCTCACAAAAAGAAAATACCTTGGAAAAACTCACAAAACTTACAAGCTTACAAATGGAATGTAAAATTAATGAAGACACAGCTAATTGCCTCCCATGCTTTCTATAAACCAAATGACCACAAAGACAAGGAATAAGGAAAGTCCATCTCATGTGTTGAACAAGGTTCTCCTGAACTTGCACCCCACCTCAAGAGGCTGTCAGAGTTGTTGTTTTCCTAGAACCATAGGATTGCTAAGGTTGGAAATGAGAAACCTCTAAGATGCTGGAGTCAAATTGTTAACACAGCACTTCCACAGCCAGCACTGTACAGCTGTGTCCTGTCTCTTGTTATCCAGGACAATGAGTGGTGATACTGTCTTAAGGGAATTAAAAGAAAACCAGTCTCTTCTGACTTCTTTCTGTGTATTGCTAGCTCACTGGGTATTCCTTTGAGAAAGCTTATTTTTCGTATCCATTGTCAGATTCCTTTGTCAGTAATGCACATAAACCTAACCAAAGATCTCATGCGGATCTAGGGAACACCATGATTATAAACTTTAAAGACAATCTGGTTTAAGACTTCATTTTCAGATACTTTCTCCCTTTTCCTTTTTTTTTTTTTTTGGGGGGCGGGGGTGTTTGTTTTGTTGGTTTTTGTTTTTGTTTTTTTTTAATTGAGATTGGATATGTAGTTGTTATATGAATGCTTGCTCTTTTCTTATTATAATTATTTTTAAAAACTCTTTAAAGAAATAAAAATACTTATAAGCATGTATAGCCAGGATAAAAAGGCCCTCATTGGGTAAGAAAGATTTCAAAAATGGTTGGTACCCAGAAGTAACAATTCCCATTTGTAAATGTGTTTTACGTTATTCAAGGTGATGAAGAAATGATGCTTCCACCAGGTTTATGAAAAATTTATTCTATTGCCTTTCTTTGCTCACCATTTCCTTCAGTACAGCAAAGATTTTCTTATACATTGTGCATTCAAGATTTCTGAGAATTAATTAAACAATTGTGAATACATGAAATATGTAAAAATATATGTTCTTCTTAAATTGAATTGGTAATTTATCATGCTCCAACTGTGGATGGTTAGCCTTCATGGCAAAGAAAGCAAGAAAGAAAGAAAATGAGAAAATGGGAAAGCGAGAGAAAAGGAAGGAAGGAAGGAAGGAAGGAAGGAAGGAAGGAAGGAAGGAAGGAAGGAAGGAAGGAAGGAAGGAAGGAAGGAAGGAAGGAAGGAAGGAAGGAAGGAAGGAAGGAAGGAAGGAAGGAAGGAAGGAAGGAAGGAAGGAAGGAAGGAAGGAAGGAAGGAAGGAAGGGGGAGTTTTCACTAAAAATAATTACACATGTTACTTTAAAATTCGAATTTATTATTTCAGATTTATTTAAAGAATAACTATGTGTTGACAACAATGCATCATTCATATAAGTGATTATTTTACCTAACTGTACAGAAATTAACAGTTAAATATTTAAATTTATTAAGCCATAATTGACGTGATTTGACCAAATTAGATCTTTAAAATTACAGAACACCAATACTTCATATTTGAAGATGACACATCCTATCTAAAAAGATAAATTTATGCTATCTAAACCTAAAATTAATTTTCAGATGATGAAGATAAAGAACTATTTTTTTCATAAATTCAACAACCTCACATTTCTCAGAGGGAAAAAAAAGAGGTATTCTATATTGTGATAGTGCTTCTTTTTAAAGATAATTTGGAAGCAATTTTAACTGACAATTTTTTGAGAATATTAATATTCTGGATTTTAAAATATCTCTATGGCATTCTATTTTATTTGTCAAATAAAATATATATGTACTAATGACTATATAGCAGGGAACTTATGTAATTCAATAATGTAATATCTGTATGTGTGGATGCATGTACTTATCTATGTGTAAATATAAAAACAGAAAATACAACTGCTATGAATTTGAATAGCAATATTTTAAACATGCCTAAACAGCAGAAATAAAAGCTGACCTTAAAAATTAGTTAGAAATACTGCTACATTTGAAGCCTCTTCCTTCAGACATGCAAGACTATAGGAAGGGGAACGAAGTTAAATGCAAGAGAAGACAATAATCTGATTTCCTTCCTTCCTTCCTTCCTTCCTTCCTTCCTTCCTTCCTTCCTTCCTTCCTTCCTTCCTTCCTTCCTTCCTTCCTTCCTTCCTTCCTTCCTTCCTTCCTTCCTTCCATTCTGTTCACACTTTTTCAGATTTTACGTCTTCAACTAAATTCTTGCACTGTGTGTTCCTAATGGAAACAGTTAAGCATACTGGAGCAGGTGCTCAGGTTTTTTTACTGACTGGGGATGAAAATAGATTTGAACAATCTCCATAGATGCTGTTATTCCCTGTTTGAACCTTGCTGTCATCTGAATTTGAATCTTCAAAGCTGAATATCACTAAATTAATTATAGGCAGTATTTTATGGCTAATAAGTACCTAATGAATTAAGTATGTTAAAGATGGAGAAGGTTTTTCATCTATAATATAATATGTAATGCTTTATTTAAACTTCTATTGTTAACTCTATTTGTCTGTATCCTAAGCATTATTTATAGACACTCCTATGTTTCTGAACAAGAATTGTTCATATGCATTTTTCTCCACTAAATGTTACAGCTTAACAAAGCAATTAATGTTCATAAGCATTAAACATGTTCATAAATATAAATCATGTCTGGATGGCTGGATCCCAAGGGTCATGGTGAATGGTGCTACATCCAGTTTTTGGCCATCACTAGTGGGGTTCCCCAAAGTTCACTACTGGGGCCAGTTCTGTTCATATTTTCACCAATGGTTTAAAAGAGGGCAATGAGTGCACCCTCAGTAATTCTGCAGATGACAGTGAGTTGGGCAGAAATGCTGGTCTGCTGAATGATATAAAGGCTCTGCAGAGATTTTGGGACAGGCTGGATCAACAGACTGAGGCCAGCTGCATGAGGTTAAAAAAGGTGAAGTGATGGGTCCTGCACTTTGGTCACAACAGCCCCATGCAGTGGTACAGGATGGGGAAAGAGTGGCTCAAAAGCAGCCCAGCAGGCAGGAATCTTGGAGTTCTGGTCAACAGCCCAAGTGACCAAGAAGGCCAATGGCACCTGGCCTGGATCAGCTACAGTGTGGGCAGCAGAAGCAGGGCAGAGACTGTACTGAGCAAAGGTGAGGCCATATCTCAAATCTTATGTCCACTTTTGAGCCACTCACTGCAAGAAAGGCATTAAGTGGCTGGAGCATGTCCAGGGAAGGGTTGTAGAGCTGGTGAAAGGTCTAGAGAGTGAATCATATGAGAAATTGCAGAATGATCTGGGATTGTTTAGTCAAAAGAAGAGGAGGTTCAGGAGAGATCTTATCACTCTAAAACTATCCTAAAGGAGGTTGTAGCCAGGTGGGGGGCTGGTCTTTTCTCCCAGGCAACGTTTTCTCCCTTGCAACTAAAGTTTGTCACAACCAGCAACAGGACAAGAGGAAATGGCCTCAAGCTGCATCAGGGGAAGTTCAGGTTGGACATCAGGAATAATTTCTTCACTGAAAGGGTAGTTAGGCACTGGAATGGAGTGCCCATAGAAATGGAGTCACCATCCCTGGAAGCATTGAAGAAACAACTGATGTGGCACTTCATGCAACATTTTAGTTGATGTATATGTAGCTCTTTGTTGAAATGTTGGACTCTGTGATCCAACATTTGAGATCTTGGAGATCTTTTCCAACCCAAATGATACTATGATTCTATGATTCTCAATCACATAAATCTTCACTAACACCTAACTAACAGAACTCCACTTCCACTCATCTATGCTGATATTATGTTGGGCAACTACTAGAGACATTGTAATAGATGTTTTCCGGCAGGGAAGAAAAAGAATACATGAAGGAAATGTTCTCTTGATAGGAACAGTAATTCAGCTATTTTTGAAACTCTAAAGGCAGAATTTTTGACAGAAACTACTTATTATTTACTATTATTCCAGATGTATGTAATATATATGAAATTTCTGGGAGCTGCACTTGAATATTTACTTTAACTCTTAGTGCAGCTTATCCAGCTATATTCACTGTCCATACATGATAAATGACAAGCAATCTTGTGATGTGATATCCCTCTCTTCATGACAGAGGGGGTGTCTAGGATTGACCCCATCCTCTATACCACTGTCACCAATCCCTTCTTGTACCTCAGGTGTGGCTCTGGGATGTGTTTCTGATCAGCAGCAAATGCAGCCTGCACCTCAGAAGAGCAGAGTGGTCAAAAGTGGCAGGTGGGCAGTTTTCTTTATATCTTCCACAACCAATCCTCCCTCTGTGAGATATCTGCTGTAAATGGGCCACTGAGTCTCACTGCATGACTGATAAAATTACATCATCCCTTTGTGAGATGCTCTGCCCGGGGGGAAGAGCCAAGCATTCCTACCTGGATATTATCTGAGACTTGGAACACCACAGGCAGCCTTTTCCACTGGATTCCCAGAGGAAGACCAGGCCCATCTATACCACTGCTGGACCTTCAGAGGAAAACTACACCCTTGTACAGGATCACTGCCTCAACAGAACCACACCTGGCACTGCAAGAGGACTGCAGCCACCATTTCAATTGGACTGCTACCAATACCCTGACCAACAGGGTGTCAGGTTGTATTCTGACTCTGTCGGTGTTGTTTTGTATTACTTTATATTTAGTTTTATCTTTTTTTTCCGTAACAAAGAACTGTTATTTCTACTCCCATATCTTTGCCTGAGAGCCCCTTAATTTCAAAACTATAATAATTCAGAGGGAGGCGGTTTACATTTTTCATTCCAAGGAAGGCTCCTGCCTTTCTTAGCAGACACCTGTCTTTTCAAACCAAGGCAAGCACCTCTTTATTTGTTATTAATATTGCTGCTATTACTGTGCATCTCTTACTCCACTGCTGTTTGCTTTCAGCAAACTGTCATCTCAACCCATAGTCTCTGCCTTTGCCCCTCTCCTGAAAAAGGGGGTGGTTGGAAGAGGAGTGGTTTATTTGTAGGTCTAATTTCTGACTGGTAGCAAATCAAAACAGTAGTTTAAAGCAGATTACACGGTCCTACCTCTGGATTAAATAAAAATCCATGTAAAAAAAGCCACAAATACAGGTTGAGATGATAAACATAAAGTATGTCTGAGTAGCTAAATTCAGCATTTATCTATACTTGCTGTAAACTGCAACATCAGATAATTAAGGTTTTCTTTATGTAAACAGAAGAAATTAATTATGGTATTTTAAATGACAGTATAGAATAATTGACAAAACTGTTTTAATTTTCATGGCTACTGTTACACACTTATCAGAAAATATTAATCCAAATATAACTAAAAATTCTCCCAAAGGAGCTTAATTTGTAGGTTTTTGGGGTTTTGTTTTAAAGAGAACTATCATCATCAGAAAAACCATGTTGCGTATGCTATTGGACAAACAATGTGATGTGAAATATCTCACAGATTATATAAAGAGATCATAGAATAATGTTTTTATAAACACATTATTTAGTAAAAATCTCCTTCAGCACACACAAGCCAGACAGCAATCTGTGCTCCTCCTCCCTCTATCCAAGACAAAAACCCAAAATCAAACAACCAAAAAAACCCATTAAAAAAAAAGGCAGTCATTAAACCTTTCCAGTTGCTGATAAAACAATTTCCACATTTTTCCTTGCATCACTGTACTAGCTGCATTGTGCATTCCTTTTCTAGGCACTCAGTTGCTCTGCATTTTGCTTTTTGACTCTTTCTATCATGTATTAGTAGCAAGACCACGTTTATAGTTATCCAGATAGAGAGGAATACTGTAAAGGGCTGGAAAAATAAACCATATTAAAGATGCAAAAAGAAGCTGAAACCTGTTGCAGAAAGCAGAAGCAGAATCCAGTCCAGTTTCTGGTGATAAAAATTGATGACTCAGAATGTTAAATTTTTTGGAAGACATCTGGCATCCAGCCTCTATTATCAGGTTAAGCCAGATATAATTCTAAAGGATGTATGCAAAAATGCTGAAATTTCACCATTTTTTCCGATGCAACTACTCTACATCAAATAGCAATTTTTTTTTTTTACAGAAGAAAAATAATTTCAGTTAAATCACTTAATGAAATCTACATAAAATTAAATCTGAATGTAAAAAAAAAGAATTTTTTTTTACTCTGGGATAGTGATTCCAAGAGTAAAACCAGAATCAGAGAAAGGAACAGATGAGTTATTCATCCAACGCAAACCGCCTTATAAATTTTAGATTTTGTTATAAATGACTAAATTTATACAATATCAAGTTTAATATGTTCAAGAAATTCAATAGCAATTTCCAGTCAGGCATAAAAACCTTCAGGGAGGGGAATGCCAGGAGGGGAAGAAAATAAAAGACAGTCAGAAAAATTTTCTTTGGCATTAAAGTCTCACTATTAAGAGCCTTGTTTCATGTTTGGTCAATTAAAATGCAGTATATTAAAATATAGTACCTTATAACACATGCATAGAGACCGCTGTCTTGTACCACTGTTGGTCTGAACCAAATGGAGTCTTCTTCTTTGCTCATTCTGGTTCCATCAAAAGCTATAGGTTCCTCAAAATCTCCAGGTCCAGAGCTTTTGTACCACATCAAACTAAGTCCAGCACTTTGGGCTAGGGAGTAATTAGCTCTAATATATCCATAAAAGAGTGCACATTTTATACGAACAGGTTCTCCCACTAGAACTTGATATTTCTTGTAATCCACAGACCAGTCAGTGCATCCATCAGCTACAAGAGAAGAGAAAATGACAAGAGATTGTCAAAGGCTTTGGACAGTACTATTCACACAGCAGTCTTTATTGTGGGAAAGTATCGTATTTGAAAAAAAGACCATTGAGGGACTAGCAGTATGCTTTTTATCCCTGAAAAATTAACTGCATTCTCATGATATTTATGTCTTGTACTTGTCTATAGTGGACAGAGCCATTAGAACATATATTGCTAAATGTTGATAATCTCTGAGCAGTAACTGAGAAATTGCCCTTTTATCTTTTGTGGAACTCCAGCATGACCAGTTATAAAATGCTGAAGTGAAATTAGTGCAACACAGAGGGCGTGTAGTTCATAGTGTGTCACCATCTAAATTGCATCACTCAAATATCTTCAGTGTTACCATGTAAATGAAAGTCTCAGAAGATATTAGGACAAGGAGCTGTGGTCTGAACCAAATAGTGTGAAAGTTTGGGATAGATTTGAAGGAGGAAGAGAAGAAACAGTCTTTACAATAAGACCAGATGCACAAAAAGTTACTTCTAGGAAAATTACTATCAATAATATAAATAGATTATTCAAAAACATGTTTGACAGATCTTAGTTGGAATTCCTGACTTTCCAGAACTACATTACAAATTATTAATATTAATATTAATATTTTCTTTTTTTTCCTGTTGAATAACATCATCCCTTACCAATACTGTCCCACAATAACTGCTCATCAGAAAGGAAAACTAAATTTATTTGACATGCCAAACCCCAGTAACATAACTAAACCCCAAGGCCAAAAAACCACCAAACTCACACCCTCGTCCCCTGTATTTTTAGTTAAGAATACCAAAACAATAAAAGGAAAAGAGCTATTTTCTACGATGCCTTCCTTAACAAAAATTTGTAATTTTTTAAAGCAATTCCAACCATGAAAATTCACCATTGGGTTCATACACTAAAAAACTCAGTGTCCAGTCTCAGCTAGTTAACTAGGCCCCAATCCAGTCAGTAGAAAGCAATCAGTACATCCAAAGGACAATTTATTTCTTCTCAATACTACATCTCATATAAATATTTTGTCTTTGAATTTGACACTTTATTAACTTTGAAAGAGCTCAGATAGCTAGATAGCCATCTTAGAAAATCTACTTTTGAAAAGCTCTATTTTCATCCTAGAATTGTTCTGACTTTAACAGAGAATTCCAGCTACTGTGCAAGGTAAAGCAGTATTTGCACTTTAAACTTAGACAATATTCTGATCTGCTACTTGGGAGAAAAATATACTATATAGTGATTTTTTGAGTCCTATATTTAGGTAATGCCACAGTACTTATTATATATTGCAAAATAAGAAAGACTCAGACATTTTCACACATCCCTGTGTAAGCAATACCCTAAGTTGATCCAACATAGAAAGTTGGTGCAAAAGTGAGTGAATTGAGTGAGTGAAAAATTAGAGTGAATTTGCATTGTGAACAGATATTTAATATATCTTTGACCAGATATTTCATATATCTTTGGAGCATCTCCTCCTGCATTAACTTTTACGACCAGGAAGGGAAAATAATATGTCCCTGGTCCAATTTTCCTACACAAAAGTTCCTAAAGATTAGTAAGTGTTGTTACAAGGCCCTAATAAGACTTGTACTCATGCATAAATTGAAGTGAATGGAAACAAAGCTACACTATTGCTTTCCCCTTAGGACCAAAGAAACTAACTTTCATGTAGTCCAGGATTCAATTACATCTTTTATCATTTCATTTTTACCTCTCTGAAAGAGCATTCTCTCTCACCTGATTTTGATTTCTCTCTGCTTCTAAGTCCCACTGCCAAAAATGAATTAACAGCCAGCTCTAAGCAGTGCTAATTTCATTATATAAGTTACCAGGTAATAACTTCTTCATTATACTTTATCATCAGATTGTAATCTCGCTTTTCACTGCTTAATTTAGCTAGTGCAGGATGGTTTACATTATTAGTTTGTAAGTTATGTCTTCTCTCCCAGGATATTCAGTTCTAATTGTTCCCAGTTCCTTTAACTTGCAGAATCAATGAGAATATATTGCTGAATAACACCGACTCAAGCTCTTTGTGTTGGAGGAAGGAATAAATATGCAGGGTAGATGCCACTGGCTTTGTTTCAGCATGATATTTCTCATGAGGGACCTGGGGGTCCTGGTTGGTGGCAAGATGAGCCTGAGCCGGCAGCGCCCTGCCAGCCAGGAGGGACATCCCTGTCCTGGGGCCATCAGGGACAGCATGGCCAGCCGGGCAAGGAGGGGATTGTCCTGCTCTGCTCTGGGGGGGCCTCACCTCGAGTGCTGGGGGCAGTTTTGGGTGCCACAATACAGAAAAGACATTAAGCTGTTAGAGAATATCCAAAGGAGGACCATGAGGATGGTGACAGGACTGGAGGGGAGACTTTATGAGGTCACTTGTCTTGCTTAGCTTGGAGAAGACCAAAGGGAGACTTCACTGGGGACTTCAACATCCTCATAAAGGGAAACAGAAGGGCAGGTCCCAATTTATTCACTCTCATGACCCATGACAGGACTTGAGACAATGGCATGAAGCTGTGTCAGCGGAGGTTTAGGCTGGATATTGGGAAATTGCTTTTCAGCCAGTAGTTGGGCACTGGAACAGGCTCCCCAGAAAAGTGGTTACAGCACCAAGCATGACAGAGTTCAAAAAGTGTTTGGACAATGCTCTCAGGCACATGGTGTGATTCTTGGGGTGTCCTGTGCAGGGCCAGGAGTTGGACTCCATGATCTGGTAGGTGCCTTCTAACTCAGCATATTCTATGATTCTAGAAAAGCCTTCTAGGGATCATCTGAATTATCTATATATTCACAGAACTATCTGTTCATCTTTTGGCACAAACCACATCAAAATGTCCCACCAGATATTTTAAGAGAATGTCTACTTGTCCTGGATTCAGCTGGGAAAGAGTTAATTTCTTTTTAGCAGCTGTTACAAGTGCTGTGTTTTGTATTCAGAACTAATGAGCCCGCACCTGGAGTGCTGTGTCCAGCTCTGGGCTCCTGAATACAAATGATATGTACAGACTGCAATGTCCAACAAAGACCCACAAAGCTGATTAAGGGACTGTAGCATCCCTGCTGTAAGCACAGCCTGAGAGCTGAGACTGTTCTGCTTGGAGAAGGCTTAGGGAGGATCTTAGTAATGAATACAAAAACCTGAAGGGAAGGTGCACAGAGCCAAGCTTTTTCCACTGGTGCCCAGTAATAGGACAAGAGGCAATGGGCACATAGTGAAACACAGCAGGCTCTTTCTGAACACCAGGAAACACTTTTTTTTCTGTAAGGTTTACTGAAAATTCACACAGGAGGTTTTGAACTCTCCATTCTTGGAGATATTTAGAAGCCAGAGAGACGTGGTGCTGAAAAACCATTTCTGGTTGGACTGTATGACCTACAGAGGTGTCTCCAACCTCAATCATTCTGTAATTCTGTGCTTTATTACAGCTACACTAAGTGATAAACTTAAAGAAACATATGTCCTCTTCTCAAAGTGGTCTTTGAATGAAGTGAACATGAGAGTGTTTCTCTTCCTGCTTTCAGAAATATTATACCTCTTAAACTGCCAACACTGACATTCAAGTCACTTAGAACTGTGTTAACCTTATTACAGCTGGAAGGCTTAATGCCTTAAAAATCTTCCAGGAAAATCCTCACACTCAGCCAATGTGCTAATCTACGTGAAGGTGCTAATTCAATTTTGTCAGATATAATAGAAAATCATCATTCCCACCATAAGACGCACTGTGATATTTTCTGATAACTGATATTTCAGGAGATAACTGTCGATCTCTGCATAAAATGCTCCCAGTTCCATAACTGAGAAACATAAACAGAAGCTTAAAACCTCATAATGAAAAGGAAAACAGACTGCCATGTCCTTAAAAATAATACTGTGAACATTCAGATGATGATAGCATGCATGCACCATAACCAGCACTTTCTGCATGTGTTGTGTAGAGCACGCATACTTTTTTCAGTCTAAAAAAACTTGGATGTATTAAAAACTAATTAAAAACCCAATTTCTAGATTCCTTGAGGAACATAAAGATACATTTTAAAAGACCCAAACATATATTCCGAGAATTCTTTTGATTTTTATATTGACATTGCTACCTGAAAAATGTTACATATTTACATGTTAAATGTGTGCTACTGGCTTTGAAAATAGGGACAGAAAACAATAAAGGTTTAATATTAATTCAGATGTTTTATTACTAAATATATTGAATATATCTAGTCAGTTTCATATTGTAACTGTGTCCATTTCTACCTTGACTGGATTTTTTCTTTTTTGTTTGTGCAAAAGTAGGGCATTGACCAAATAAATTGTCTAATGTTTCTTCTCTTAATTATGGCTGCTACTGACACAAAATCAACACCTTCAATTACCGTGGTTCAAAACAACTATGGGGAAAAAGATGACTTCATACTTTCCAATGTTTTTATTTATACTGTCACACCATCAAGCAATCATGTTTTATAAATTGAAATATACTTGAATAATTCAACAGCTTTGAAATTTCAGAACTGCCTTCAAAAGAATGGTTGTGGTCCCTAATCTCTATTTTAATATGCTGCCTGTTATTGCTACACACAATAGCACAATACAGAGTCCAGGATAAGTATAATCCACTCAGTTATTTCCTTGAGTGATTTCAGGGTATGAAATAAACCACACTGCATCACTTTCCTAATAATGAGATCGTTCTGCTCAATACACAAGTGTCTTGCAGGCTGTATCTGCTGGATAGGAACCAACACACAGAATATCTAACATTACTAAGAAGGCCTTCCCCTTAATTTTTGGTATCATATGTATCACTTTCAAGGTAAAATTCAGTGCTGAAAAGCACAAAAGTATAAAGTTAACAACTCCTGGGTCTGCTGCTACAGCCTGATCTCATTTTAAACCTTCAATTAAATATATAGGTTTCAGGGCTACAAAAGGTCTTCACTTTTTCAACACATTGGTTAAAATCTGATTTCCAGATAGAAAATAGGTCTGACGGTTAAAAGTAGTTCTCCTAAAACATTTGTAAAAGAAATAGCAAATTATCCTAATTGTTTTTCACATAATGATATTTAATAAAATAAAAATTAGCAACAGATTTTCTTTTTCCTGCTCACCTGTGTTTGTAATTCTGCTCTGAATTTTATATGCAAAGCATTATGCAATATCACTGTCCCTTCTATTTATTTGTCAGCTACTTTGGGGTTTCTTAATAAGGCATGTGCAAACCTGACCAAGTGATATCATAAATCACAAAAAATTCTGAAAAGTGGGCATGTAAAGGAGAAAACACCAGGTCTTGATCCTAAAGCTGAAAAATTGTCGAGGAGGGCACTAAGGGATCCAGAAATAAGATGGCATCTTATTTATAAGTATGTAGGGAGAGTAAATATGATGGGTAGAGAAATCAAAGGATGCTGTATACGTGGTGTAAGATTTTTGGGTAGGGTGGCAAATAGCAAGGTCAAGAAAGCAGGCTTTCCTTAATTGGCTGCTCATAAAACAGCATTTTAAAAGTTCATTGAGTGATGCATAAGACTCAGGATTACTTTCTTTAAAACAATTTCCACAACACTATTTTACCATCAAAATCACAGTCAGTTCTGGATTACTTTACTCTTTATCATCCTTGTCACTTTCTGTTTTTTGCTTAGACTAGCTAGCATTAAAATAAAAAAGTAAAAATTAAGATTTTATCGTTTACAGCACACTCATTACAGTGCCTGAGCCAATTAACTCTATCCAACATAACACATGGTATTCTGGTGTGGGTTCTCATTATGAAGACATGCAAAGATTGTCTATTTTTGGTTTGCGTATGCTTTTATTTGATACAAAAATAAGCTCTGACAGGAATGAAGAAGCAGAGCTTAGAAACAACACATTATGGAGATGAGAGAGAACATGGTCAGTTCTATTCTTAGACTCCTTAGATTTTGTTTTTTCAAAGTACAACCAGTATGAAATTGGGAAAATGAAAAAAAAATAACAGTAATGTTATCAAATGACCTTATGAGGTATTTTATATGCAATTAAATTTCTTTTTGCACTGACTGCTATTACAGTTTTACATATTGCTATACTGCACTTCTGGTGGATACAGCATTTTCATTTTGAAAAGGCATTTTTCATTCTCTTGAAAACTCATGTAAAATTATGGTTTAGGATAAAAGCAAATATTTTGTTCTCAGTCTAAAACTGTGTAGTGGCTGTCAGGAGAGGGTGCCAGTAATGGAAAAGATGTTGAATGACATTTCAGGGAAACAGAAAAATGATTTTGGATATCATCATCTATTAAAGAAGTTAGTTCCTAAAAATTGCACTTTTCCCAACCCCAGACAAGTTGTGAAAGGAGTAGATGTGGTGGTTGAGGAATTTTGGCAAATGCATTAGCTCATAGGAAGAGGAATAATGAAAAAAAAATCTATGTCTTGCCATAAATTAATTAAAAATACTGCTTTTCAGCTTCAGAATACTGCACTAACAAGAGACAGGGTATATATGCCTACGTACTGGGCTACTTAGAGACATAATAAGCATGAAAATAGCTTTACGTCAATCTGATGGGAAGGTTTTTTTTTATGTCATTCTCTCTCTTACCTAATCCAAGCCAAATTAAATAGAATTTTTGTCTGAATTATTACTATTTCTTTAATTACCACAAGTATTTTGTAGAAAATGTTAAATCACAAAAGCTATTTTAAGAAACAAAGAAACCTGTTCAAGACAGACCAATGCAGGAGCACATGCTGCACTTCCTAAATTCCTACTCTAAACCAAGAGATTTTCCCAGTTGCTTATTCAGCCCCTTTTGGATCTTTCCAACCCTCCTATTCTGTTTTACCATGTAATATAAACTAGGAAGCCCTGTAAACACACACTTTAAAGGTGTCCTCTCTGGACTGGACTGATCAGGTTCTGCTGGATTGACCCCAGGCCAGCAGCAAGAACCCACATAGCTTCTCAATTACTAAGCCACACATGCAACAAACAGAACAGGGGAAAGAATAGGAAAAGAAAAAGAAAAGTCATTGGTCAAGATAAAAGTAGTTTAATAAGCAAATAGAAAAAACCCACAAGTGATGTATAAGCACTGCCTCATCATCTCCCACAAGCAGACCAGTGCTCAGCTGGTGTCTGAACAACGGCTACCTCAAAAGCCAAAACCTCACAAATTTATTTCTGATCATGATGTTGTTTGGCATAGAATATCCCTTTGGCCAGTTTGGGTGAGTTGTCCCAGCAGTGTCCCCTCTCAATCCCTTGTCCCCCACCCTTGGGGAGTAGAATGGGAAAAAGAGAATTCTTGTGGTGCAAGCACTGCTCAGCAACAGCCAAAACACCGGTGTGTTACTGACACCTTTTTAGTCACAAATCCAAACCATAGTGCCATAAGGGCTGCTGTGAATAAACAAAACTCCATCTTGCCCAGACCTGGTGCACAGATTCTTAATCTATTTTCTCTCTCTGCTACCTTCTTTCAATTATTCATTTCCAGCTCAGGGACTGTCTGTACATTTACAGTTACAGGATAGGGATGGAGGCATAATTTAATCAACAGACACAAAACACAAGTTTGTTTACTAGATTAATTTCCAAAGCCTGATATTAAACTGCATTAATTTCTGTGCCCATCTGAAATGAATTGGTTCTTTGTTATACTTACTATAAAACTTTATTTGAGGGTGGTTCTACATCCTCTGTTTCACAGAATCACAGAATATTCTGAGATGGAAGGCACCCACAAGGATAATCGAGTTTGGCTCTTAAGTAAATGGCCCATATTGGGATCAAACCCACAATTTTGGTGTTGTTAGCAGCAAATCCTTATGTGGCTATACCAGATTATCTGCAGTCCTTTTTGAACTTTAAGAGTTCAAGTTTCTTTCCTCCCTGCTTCCCAAACATACTGTCCTGCTAGACTGATTTATTTTGAAAGACAGCTTCCACCCAGTCTCACTATCACACAATTTCTATATAATGTAAAATTCTTTATGTAATCTTATATATATATTACATATACATGTCTAGATATAGAATCTCAACATGAGTATATGAAGTCAAGTCTGGTACATGCTGGTCTTAAAACTCCCTCTGGAATGACTAAACAAAGTGACTGAAACAAAATAGTAACTCAGCCTGAAGAGAACTGGGGAGAGGTTGAACTTATTTCTAAAAATTGAACAAGCACAAGTAAGGGCAGGGTTTTTTCCCTTTAGGAAGGAGATTTCACAGAGAAAAGAATCTCTGGGCTATACTGGGGTATCATGTTGCATAGCAGATGGCAAATTATTTCATCTTTTCCGTAATCTCTCAATTATTGAAACTGCTTCTGAAAATACATTCTGTTCGCCAGTAGCTTCATTTTGGAGATTACGAGGAAGATCAAGGATTTTTTCATGTTGGAATTTCAGTAGCACTCGAGTAACAGCAGCTGCACTGTATACCTCAAGTATTTCCACAAAGAACTCAACTACTTAAATCACAAAGTTGCTGAATATCAGCTGAACTGTGATAACTAAATATATGAGAGCTGTCCACTTGCAGTAAACATAAGAAAAATCAGCAGATTAGTTCATAAAACAAGAGGATTAAAATTAATCAAATGACAACATGTGCATAGGAGAGTACAATTACCTTGTTGCTGTGACTTATCTAGTGGAAATTTCTTAAACTGCATTATCATGACTAGGTGACTAATATTGTGCAGAAATGGAAAGGATTGCAGTGAGAGCTTCAGAAAGAGCGAAAACCCAAAGAAACACTTTATTTCAAATGGACTTTGAATAAAAGTATCATTGTTACTTTAAAATTTCAAAGATTAAAAGCCCTAACCATGTAATCATTAGTATAAATAGGCCATGATGTTACAAGGAATATGCATATTTTTAAAAATTACATATTTCTGTTTATTATTCTGTTCTACATTAATTTAACTCCTTAAATACTGGGAGAAATTTAATATATGGAAACTGGGGTCTAGGATTTAAAATATAAATATTCTTTGTGAAAGAATATGTCAACTGCATAAAACTCACAGTGGTTTTGATGGCTGTTTCTTGCCTACGAGAATCCTGCTAGACAAAAACTGCAGATATGGATTTATTTAAAGCCATATATGCGTCAGACAGCTATTTGTGTTTAGAACTGCAATTAAATAGAAGCTAGAATGCAGTATAGCATTGGAGAGCACAAAGAAGTTCTAGGAAGTTTTTATTTTTCTTTACTCAATATGACAAAGTAATTTATTTTCCACAAAGCTGGGAAGAATTTTTTAATAATCTGTAGCATATATCACTGTTTCAATTTTAGTTACTCTGTGTGTGCATGCGAAAATAATTGACCTAGTAATTGTAGTGTTCTTGATATGGATGATAAGGACATGATGTCAATATTTATATCAATATGTTAATACAAATGTATGGTGCCATTAGGAACTTGCGAAGCAAGGCTTTAGTAATCATCAGTAGTTTTGAGAGTCCAGAAACATTTAAACAGTTGAAGAGAGAATAATGTCTTCTTCCCATGGATGTTTTGGGGCAGGTCAGTGGAGCAGAGCTGGACTGAAAGGCTGAGTCTGGGAGGAGGGAAGGAGGCCCAGGGCAGAGAGGTCTGGCAGGGCAGTGGCTCTGTGACCTGGCTATGGCTGTCAGGGCAGCCTGGTGGCTTGGGAACGACCAGCATAGCTCTGGGAGACCAGAGGAACTCTCCACAGCACAGGTCAGCATTGTGCTGCCACCAGACAGGGGCAAATAATGACTAAAGATGGGGGAAAATCCCCACAAACTGCTCCCTCCATGAGGCTGCATCTTCAGCAGGTGGCATTTTAAAAAATTACTGCCCTTGTAACAGTCTATTCTGTTCTGTCATTACATATATTAACCAGTTTCAAAAAATCTGGTAATGCAGTATCTATTACACTGGTAATAGGTACTGGTGCTCTGGTTTGTGTACATGTGGACAAGCATCCAACTTTTGGGAAGGATATTCTTCTTCTCTTTTGCATTTCTTTTTAGTCCCAAGAGCCCTTTAACATTTTCTGTGTGAATGACTGAAAGGAAAAATAAATTCTTGACATTACCCTGAACCTCACTACCAGCCCACAATACAGCACCAACTACCATAATGACTAGGAAATATGTATTAACCAAATATAAGAAATGTAGTAATTCTCAGTTTGTAGATCCTCTTTTATACAAAAACCCCATTATTTAATGGCTACCAAAGACTCTGGGACTACTAACAGACTCTGGGAACAAGAAAAAAAGTACTCTCATTTCCCAAAACCACAAGAAAACCTTCTATTAATGTATAACACTGGGATAATTTATCATCAAATGCCTAAAGAAAGGACATATTTTTTTATTAAACAGAAACTAATTTTTAATTTAAGATACTTTTATGATGTATTCTCTTTTACTGCAGATGTTAACAAATACAAGCATGGTAGTTTAAGCCAAAAGGAACTACATGAAAGAATTAGCAAGAAACAACAATATTAACTGAACTTTAAAGAGAAAATATTAACTATAGTAAATCTGCACTCTAGGATTACAAAAAGTCATTATAAATCTGTTTGTACACTTTTTCTCTGTTTTAGAAGAACCCATATTATTATAGCATCTGGTATTTTCCTTCCTTTTTTTTGGGGTCCATATTAAGTCAAGAAGCTAAAGCTTATGAAAGTTATTAAATTTTGTAAATCTTTGCTCCTGTCTCTGACATTTTCTCTGTTCCCATATCGACATGCCACATGTTTGCCACACTTGAGACAGCTTACCAAAGAGAAAGAGTTCACCAGAGTAATACAGTAGTTCACTACCTCAATCTCATTAAGCAAAGTAAATTTAAATCACTAACATTTGAGTTTGGCTAGAAAACTTTACACCTTTCACCAAAGTTTACTTTAAGGCTTAGTATGAATGTTTTGGTTGAAGCAAATCTAAAAAAATAGAAAGGATTTAATTGAGTTAGGAATCCAAATCCCACAAGACTCAGATAAAAGCTTCCTCAGGTACCTTTGTGGATCAGGTAAGCACACTGATGTGCTTAGCTGCATTGAATTTCAAAGACAAAAATCAAAACATCAGAGCACTTCCTTTTCTCTACTTATGCTATATTCTAGAATACATTCAAAATTAAAACTCATTAGATAAAGCAAACAAAATACATTATTATACTGAAATACATTTTTGCATCCTGATTCTATGAACACCATAGAAATATTTTTTGACTGAA